>NC_086352.1:16191150-16507534 GCF_036324505.1 Eleginops maclovinus
TAGCACGTTGCTGCCATCTCTGATTGTGCTTCCCTTTGGAGGGTGTGACCATGACTATTGGAACTGCTGTGATAGGACAGTCTGGTCAACAGTGATCACAAGTGAAGAGAAAAACACATGTGCTCGGTGATGACGTGTATTTCAGAGTGTGTTTAGTGAAGGCGATAACTCTGCACCCCTGCAACTGTGCAGCTCATTCTCCCTGAACAGCAGCTCCTACAGCACAGCAACTGTTGTTACAAACATATGAGGCCTAAGGTGCACTCACATTTATAGGAGGAAATGTAGAGACTAAAAACACAATAGTAAGAAAGGCCCTTTGAGGAATAATAACATAATGAAAACTTAACTTATACACTTCTTTCAACAGTTAGCACAAAGACCGGAAACAGGTAGAAACAGCTAGCATGGCTCTGTCCAAAGAAACATTCCTACCAGCACATTAACAGCTCAATAAATAATAGGTTTTATTTTGTTTGTTTATTACAAATATTTGTACAAAATTTAAAATGGTATCTTTCTAAAAGATACAGAAGTGTGGTGAAAAAGTCAATTTTTCATTCAATTTAAATCTAATTTAATTTGCTTAAACAAACAAATGCAAAATGTGCATATAAACTGCCGTACAGCTAAAAAAAAAAACGTAATTTTGAAGGCACTTTAAATGGGGGCATGAGGGTTGAATAGTTTAAAAACTCTCCTCCCAGTGTTCTCTTCATGTGGACAATATGCAGCGTTGAGGGCTCTGTGCAGGTGCTGCTGTTACTGCTGTGACATGTAACTCTGTTGTTGTTGCAACAGCATTTAAATACCAGCACAGTGTTGAGCAGGCTTGATTCAACAGTACAGTTTGTATTTTTTTCATTTGACATGGGTCATCTACGTGTTTTTATTAGCCAACACATTTCTTCTCAAGTTGCTCAATGTGTGATCTTAGATGTAATCTGGATGGAAAATCAAATGTAGGTCAGTTGCTTGGTTTTCAGTGTTTACTTTTGGGACTTTGTGGAACAAAAAAAAAACACGGACGACGTGAAGTTAATCTAAGAGGAAGGAAATGATGGAAGCTTCCTCTGGCAGAGATATTGAATTTCAGGAGAAACACTAGTAAAGTGGTTATTCACCATAAATGAGAAAGGGTGTATCCTGCAACCTGACACATCATGTGCACAATCCAACAAGTGACTATGACCCAGATGAGATGTAACGAAACTGCAACATGAAACTCACGCACATGGGACTTAGAGACAGTTACTACATATAGAAGTTTCTACATCAACATCATTGGATTTCATCGACACAATGGCTGAAAGCCCCATTACCGTGAACATGATTCAGCCCAATTACATACATAAGAGGTTCTTTGTGTTGTGACTTCAAATATAACTTTATTATTTGCATTGGAAATAAGAGCTAATCCAATCAGTCGAGTCCCTCGCAGTCATATGAATAACAGGGGGATAACAAATTGTTTGATGATGCTGTGACCAGCACTATTTCCATGGAGTGCCTTATAGAGGTTTTGCATGCTTACATGATACTTGCAGTGGGCGACTTCTGTGAGGGGTTCATGCTCCTTAAGGCAACAAAACAAAATTAAATCTGTGTGTTCCTTCCTCCAAAATTACATTCCTGCAGTTTCAGCTCCAAGCAGGTAAACATTGAAGTGTTGTCAAATATTGGCATTGTGAAATTCAAGGCTGAAGTGACAGCACATTGTTATTCTGAGCCCTCTCTGCAGTGTTGTTAAAACATAAAGACGGCTGTTCTTCCCTCCCATCTGCTGGAATTCGCATCCGCCTATTAGCAGGCCTTCACCATTTCTCAACAGCACGTCCTCTGTAGATGAAGCAGTGGAGAAATGTGAAGCTCGGCTCTGTCCTCGAGACAACACTGGCTCCTTTGTTCGAGTTCCATCTCACTCTTATCTCTGAGAGATGTGGAGAGAGAAGCCTCTTTCTTTGCATATTAGGGCTATCTATCTATCTATCTATCTATCTATCTACCTATCTATCTATTTATCTATCTATCTATCTATCTATCTATCTATCTATCTATCTATCTATCTATCTATCTATCTATCTATCTATCTATCTATCTATCTATCTATCTATCTATCTATCTATCTATCTATCTATCTATCTATCTATCTATCTATCTATCTATCTATCTATCTATCTATCTAAGAGCAGCTTGTCTACATTTGACATGTGGAACTTTGCTAATTAGTAGGTATCAGTATTGTGGAATGTTTGCACAAAATTATAATCTGAACTTCCAGGGTCCACACCTGAAATTAAGTGAGTTTTCCAAACTGCAGTCTTGAATACCGGCTTTTGTTTGTTTCTGTAGACGGAGAAGGAGTCGGACGTCAGATTGGCATGGAAGAAGAAGAATGGGCTGATCCAAAGAGGGAGGCCAGCTGGCAGGGAGTCACCTCCGCAGGTAGACAGCAACATCCAACACATGAATAATAGGCGTGACACTTCTACTGCCTACGCATGTGTGTCACTGACGTCCTTCTGTACAAACACGCTTCAGTGCATGTACCTTCAGGCTGTCATTATAATGATTACATCGATATTCAACATGAACAGATGCGTGTAGATGACTGTAATAAATTAGATTTTTATTTATCTATCTAGCTGTATATAAACAGATGATTCTGTCTAATTCTCAAGCAAAACATTTGCCTCTGCAGGACTAAAATATTTAAAGAAATTGAATCCCTGTGCCCATGACTATAACTGTCATTTTTTATTTAGTTATTGCATTGTTTAAAAGGCTTCAATTTTCCTCTGCTCGTTGGCATCTGTTTTCATCGGTTGCCCGGCTGCTGGAGGTACAATAGGCAGACACGGCAGCAGCTCATGTACCGGGTTGCAGAAACATGACACCTTCAATACACCCTGCACTTTTTTTTAGCTGTTTGTTCCCATCCTCCTGTTTCAGTGCTCAGCAGTAGTAGTGCGAGAAATACCTGAGCAAGTGTACATGTGTGCATGTGCATCCAGACACAAACATGTGATAAACTTGAAAGAGTGCAAGCGTGCAGATAATCGAGCACACAATTACACAAACACAATGACAGCAGAAGTCAGCTTCAGTGGAGGGTGGCCACAGAAACCTGACCGCTGAGATCCTGTCTCCCTCAGCAGCACGGAGACATGAGCAATGGGGCGCCAGAGACCTCGCTGCAGAATCATGGGCCCAAAGTGTACGGCGTAGTGCAGAGGACGGGTTCGGACAGACAGCAGGAAGTGATGGCGCGCGAGTGGACGGTCAATCACCTTCAGGATGAGATGAAGTACATCAGGGAGGTGAGTGGAAACAAACACAACAAGCAAGCCGGGCCTTCAGATAAACATGTCTGTTCAAGGCAGCTATATGTGTGTACAATATCTGTATGTGTTGTTTACAGGTGAGGGATTCTTTAGAGAAGGTGAGAGAGCGAATGTATGGACAGTTCGGAGGAATGCAGCAATCAATGCAGAGTCTTACACAGGAAATCAGGGTAATGAATTATGTAACACTGTGTGACTTCTCCAAACTTCCTAATCAAACTCCAAGTATGTCAAGCTGTGAATAAAGCTGAAAATAGAGACTGACGTGTGTCTGCAGGCTGCCAATTCACATCGCAGGAGTCTAGAGTCCGAGGTGAGGGTCCGAACGGCAGCCATGGACAGCTTCGATCAGATGAACAGCTCCCTTATATCTGCTAACATTGGCCTGCAGGTAATGAATCAATGTCATTGAGTGTCTGTGAAGAGGGGCTCCTTGACAGCGGTGTGTCATCACAGAAAAAGCTAGCTTGATAAATAAAAGTTTCCTTTGCAGAAATCTCTTCTGGAGAACTGTCAGAGAAGAGTGGACTCAAGAGACGATGTGAAGAGTTTGCGCAGAACCTGTGAAAAAACACAAGAACAACTCAGAGAGAAGGAGAAGGAGCTGGAGGCCACGCAGGTTGAAAACCAGACTTTAAGGCTGCAGGTAATCACACATCTCTTTCACAAAGCTCAAAACACTCCAGCAGAAAGACCTGCTCTGGCACATTCATAGAGATACAGTACTTGTTATTCAGCTAGTGTGACAGGTGTCAATAATAAAATGGTGTAATGCGTTAATAACAATTTAGAGGGAAATAACTATTGTTTAAAATAATTACTACAAACAAAAAAAGAGCACTACAAGATTTACTGAAAGACTATCTCACTTCAGCGAACTAACACAGCTGCATCTTCCATTCTAGAATCAATATGAAATAATCAGCCTTATTTTCGCTCTGCTGTAATTGTCCAGGTGGAGTCTGCACAGGAGGCCAACAATCAGGCACTGCAGGAGCTTTCGGCAAAGCTTCAGCAGGAGTATGAGGAGAAGCTGCAGAATGAACAACGGAAACACAGGGAGGAGATTGAAAACCTACAGGTCTGCATTCCTTACATTCACTAACTTATCAAAATGCTGTTTCAGTGCCAATAGAAACTAATGTGAACAGGATGAATAGTGACCTCAAATGTTTTTGAACTTGGCACAGTTTACAAATATTACGAACGACTGATAATTGTTCTCCAAAGTGAAATCAACCTGACTGATAAAAAAGTAGATACTTCATTGTTTATCATCATTCAAGTACACCATCTAAATCAAAATGTATTGCTGTTCACACAGACCCAACTCGATGAGTACATCAGGAGACTGGAGGAAGCGGAGTCAAACATCAGGATTGCAGGAGCCAAGATTGCTGACAGGGACCAGAGAATCGTTGAATTGGAGCGTCTACTTAACTGTATGGGGAAGGTAAGGCAGTTTTTCTACAGACAAAAATCAACCTACAATTACTGCAGATAGTGTAACTTGAAAATGACTGTTGACAGGAAAAGAGTCAACTTGAAAAGAAGCTGCAGGAATGTGAACAGCGTCTTCGCTTGATGGAGCTCACAGACGAAACTGATGCAACTGTCGCCAAAAGGTATAAAAACATTGTCGTCATAAACAAACACCAATATGACAAAAATGACTTAACTCAACTTTAACTTTTAACAATCAGAAGCAAGTACCAGGTTGTTCTTGAGTCGGATCTAAACATGTTTAAGTCATATGTCAGGTGAAAAAGTAGAAATCCTAAGAATAGATAATAGGAGGACCTAAAGTTGTGATAGACTATTTACAAGTTAAAAAAAAAACTTTCATGCTTTAAAAAATCCATCTTGTTTTGGCAGTGCAGTGCAAACACTTGATTCATGACCTGAATTAGTGCATTATCGTTTGTAATATTTGATATTAACCCTCTCTCACCATAAAGTTAATATAAATTGGAGTTTAACCCATTGCTCGTTTCTGTCTAGGTCAAAACAGCTGCAATCTGAATCTGCAGATCTCCGTGAGAGAATCAAACACTTGAATGACATGGTGTTCTGCCAGCAGAGAAAAGTCAAAGGAATGATCGAGGAGGTGGGGAGGGTTTATTTATCTGTGAATTTGTGTGTGAATACTGTTCAGGTCTTCTGTCCTACTTGAATAATGGGCGTGGATGAGATAAATCGGTTCAAGAAGAAGACATTTGTTTACCAAGCAGCGTATGGATGATTTCAATGCACACAATGAATATAAAACCTAATACAACCCAGATTCAGTGAAGGGTGGGGTGGCACACTGACTCAGTTATACACTCATGATCTAAAGGTAAAGAGTTGGTGATTAAGATTTATTTTTATTATCTCAACTGACAATTCTTAAATTGAGTTCATAACACAGTTGGGTTTCCAAAAAGTTATTCCTCATTAAGTATCATAATGTATCTAGCATTTTTTGGGGAAAATAGGAATAGTGTTTAATTAGTACACCTCACCGTACATTCCTATAAATTGCTACTGTAACATAGAAAGTCTTGGTTGCACAGCCGATCACACGGACATGCATCAATGTTAGATTTGTCTGCCAACCAGCATACACATTTCCAATAATAAATGCATTGTGAATGAATATGAGCTGACTGAAAATACATAATCATTGTTTCCATTCTCCATTTTGTTTAGGTTGAATCGCTGCGAGCTCAAGTGGCTCAGAAGGATATGTTCATCTCAGAGCTTCTGGACAGAATCGCGATAGTAGAGTGTGAGGTAAGGCCAAAGATTGTTTATATAAAGGGTAGGACAGATGCTTCATTGTGTGTTAACTGTGTGCTTTAGTTTGGTGTGGCGTGGTAATCTACTGCATGACTACGGTAAAGATGATCGTCTGGGTTGCTGAGAAATCTAAATGCTCAACTTTCAGCAATGTCTGTGTGGTTTCCTCATGTCACTGCACCTATGTAGTCACTTTCACATGTAAAGTGACTGCCATCCTTTGCATGTACCTGACCTGACAGTGTTGTTTCCTGTTTTCCTTTTCCCAGAATAATGAATTAGAAGACAAGCTGAAGTATTTTATGTCTACACAGAATAGGCCAAGAGTGGTTTTGGAAAGCAAGGAGATAGGGGTAGGGTGCGATCTGCTCCCCGGGTAAGAAGAACTGTAAAATAAAAAAACATGTTTTAATAGCGTCTGGCTAAATTTGGTGCTTCATTTGGGGGTGATTTCTCACTCTTTGATGTCTGACTGTGCATCTGCAGACGTGAAACAAAAAGGCATGATGTTGAACCTCCTGTTAACTATGAAGCAACTAATCTACATCCCATACAACAACCACCACCTGTTCAACCATCTCCTGCAATGAAACCTCCATCACCCACTCTACCAGTGTTTCCCTCACACTCTCCACCCCCGATACAACCTTCATCCCCTGCTTTACCTCCAACTTTGACACAACCGTCCTCCTCGACACAATCTTCACCCTCCATGGAACCTTCATCTCCCTCATCCCCCATTCAAAGTCCATTCCACTCCCTTTTAACACCCACCCAACCCAGGACGTTCAGATCTAATAACCCTCCACCCAGTAGGCTAGACTCCAGTTTACTGAGGTACACTCCTGTTCAATACAGCCGTTACCTGCATGCCAACTCCTCTGTACCGAGTGGGACGTTAAGCTACTCCCACCCGTCTGAATCTGAGCTTGCTGGTAGTCCTGTCCAGTCCGGGATAGATGAGGTGGATGCAAAATCAAACACAGACACAAGATCAAATCCTGAAGAATCCACTTCTTCCCCGTCCTCTCGACCAAGATCACGAGCACCTCAGGTTTATACACCGTTCATGAAACTTATGGAAATAACAGCAAAGATAAACATAGATAGATCTTGAAGTCACAGTTTGATATGTTGGTGAACTAGAAGATTGATACCACTCATCATTTGAAATGTAACTATGAAGCTAAGAAAGCAGCTAATTAGCCTAGCTTAGCACAAAAGGAACAAAATCTCTCTACCAGGTCTTTTATACATTTATATTGTGAATTGTGAAAGACTATACGGGTGTTTAGATAGCTTGGGCAAGAAGTTAACTGAATTGTTAAATTGCCAATCATTGGATTGTGGAACAACTGTGGGGACTAGAGTCAGTGACCGAAATAGTGCAGTCCCAAACCCCCACATGTTCAGTCTTTATGCTAAGCTAGGCTCTATGTAACTGCAATTACTGTACAGTAATATATTACTTTTGTTAAAGCTAAGTTAACTGCAGTTATACATTAATCATACAGACAGTGGTATAGACTCTCTCTTCTAACTATTGGCAAATTATCAAATACGTTTAATTTTCCAAAAATAATGAACATTTTCTTTAAAACTCAAATGTATTCATTCCTATTTCACTGCTGGTTATCTTCTAAAGGTAACTGTAAGTGACATGCAAAAAGTCTTGTGTAGCTTTTGAGCCCATGTTCTCATGTAGCACTATTCTAGATAATAAAATGTGGCTTGTTGTAGGGTGTAAATAATCTAATACTCTGAAAGTATTTTGTAAATAATGTACTGAAGGATTATGTTTCTTTGTTCATGCTGAATGACGTCAACTTATGTTAGTCACAGACCTATGAGAATTCAGTCCTATATGAAGGTTGGTTATTGTTTATATTCCTACAGTTTTATATTGGCTCTGTACAAATTAAATGAATATTATTTTGGTATTGTCACAGTATGTAAAAAATATTTATGTGCCTTTGTGAACATCCTACTACCTGATTCTGGTGGTGGGAATCTGTAGAATGAATTGGCTACAGGGTAATTTAATGTATAATTGAAAGTACATTTATGTGCTAATGATCAGACTGTTTAATCACTTTAAATGTAAATTACCGAGGAGACTGCCATCCCTGAGCCAGAGACACAAGTATTACCCAGCTGTTGTCTCCACTGCCACCGCTGTGTTTAAAAAAGCTTTATGATGTGCCTTTTCCTTATCGATACATATCATACTGCAACTAGTGATAACAGGCTAACATATGTTTGGATAATAAAGACTTTACTGTGTAAGTACAACCTGTTTATGGCATCACTTATATACTGTGCAACCTTATACATTTTCTCAGGCCTGTTTATGGCGACTTCATTGTTTATTGACGTGAATCCCTCTGCCTGTAGGTATCATGACTTTCAAAAGGGTTTGTATTCCTTCCATTTCTAAGGATTTAATTTCACACTTAATGTCGAGCAGTGAACTCTACATAAACTTTTATAGTGTTGACCATTTACGGTAAATTATTTATATAGGCTTCATAGTGCAGATCTGTAGTTGCCTGGTAACAACTCGTCTATTTCACTCAACCAATCTTTTTGTTTGGTTTTATGGTTGTGCAATGAAGCTATAATAGGTAAGTGTGAGGCAAGACCTTGCATTCCAACATTTCTTGCTAACTGAAGAAAATGTGTTGATTCACAACTAAAAAAAAACTTTAAAGCTGGGTGTAGTATTTTTTAACATATGGTGAAAATAGATATGTTGGGAGATAAGGATTAGAAAGACAAAAGGTATGCAGTTGGTGATATCATCAATGAAGTATACACAATTCGTGCTCAGGATCACTCTATTTAAGCAGCTTATGTAACATACGTTTTTATTTGTTTTGGGGATTTTTTTTAGCTAAATGTAAGATTGATATCAATTACAGTGTCTGGTGAAATCTTCCTGGATACATAGGAAATTAATCACTAATGCATGCATTTAAGAAAAGAGAGTTGCAGCATAAATATAGTTTTTCCTCCTTTCGAAAGAATTTGAGAGATAAAGTCTGCCAAGTTTTTATTCCAACCGTGCAGCTGCAGCCAAACTTTAGCCTGAATTTGAACTCTGAGAGGGGACAGAAAGGATACAGCTGTAACCTCTTGGTTGAAGTTCGGTCATTGTTTCTTGCGCTGATGGTTTGGCACAATGTTTGGGAAACATCCGGACTGGCAAACTATGGAAAATCTGAGACAATGAAAGTTGTTCAGATTGACGGCTCTAATTACAGAAAATAAACAAATATACTATATACAAAGATCCACTGACTATATTGACGTTTCATTCTTCTTATTCGTAAGAAATGTAGTGTGTGCACATACGTAGTGATGATGTTTTAGCATATAAACCAACTCTATGATGCACTCGTGTGGTAAAACTACAGAAATGCATGCTTACTTTGACTTCGAGTACATTGCAATGACACTATGAGAATATTCCCGAAAAGACCTCAATGGTGTATCGCATGTACAATGTTTGTGGTTGCAGAGTCGACAATCTACAAACAGTCTTAAGGAACCTCGTGTAAAAAAAATGTAGCAACTTCATGTATCTGAAAATGAACCATCTTTCGGTTATCAAACATACTAGTTATATACGCTACCAAACGAAGCTGCAGAAAAAAGTTGTCTGAAAAAGATACTGTTTTTTATATCAATTTGAATACGGAGTTATTGTGCCTTTCTCTTTAATGTAAAATGTGTAATGCATTTTCTTTTTTCTGGACCCAGTGTCTGTAATAACGTTTTATTTGTCGGAAGATTACAAACTATTTGAAACCTAAATTGGTCAATAATGACTTTATTCAAACAACAGAGGGCAGCAAATCACCTTCCCTGGCTGTGACCTCTTCATAATGACATGAAGAGGCGTTGCAGTACACCATCTTGTACAGCGGGGGCGTTGGAGCTACAGCTCACATTTACGCACACGAAGAAGAAGAGTCCCACATTGAATTGTTGTGGTTTCATGTGTTAAAGAAGTTAACCTGTCGCCTTTACAGCTTTCCAAAACTCTCTAACTTTAAAAGGATCCTTTAACAGCCAACTTGTTGAGCTGGTTTACGTATGATTAGAGTTTATGTGCTGCGTGTGTAAACGTTAGCTCACACTGTTTGTGAATGTCTGTAGCTAGTGTTAGCTAATGCTAGCTGTCAATAGCTAACAGTGATGTCCTCCTCATGGACAGAGCGGCAGGGACGGCTGGGAGATCTCGGGAAACAGAGCAAAGAGGAGCTCCAAGAACTGCTTCTTCGACAGGAAAAGATACTCTCGAACAAGTGAGTTTCATTGTCAGCTATAGTTTTGGCCTTGTCTATATACTATCCCCGAGAGGGCTGAAAGATGTTGCTAAGTTTGTGACTTAGGCTACCTAGTGTTTGACTTGCTGGAACCATAAAGCGTTAAACTCAAATTTAAGTTTATAATTTCTAATGAGATCTGCTCCACCGTGACCGAGCTTAGCTAAAATGTTGTTATTAGTCGAGTACAGCATGCCTGCTTTCTACAAATCAACAAATCATCTCTTCTGTTGTAAATAAGCTTAAGGCTCTGTCATACGGTAATAAGGTCATGTGTTTAGAATAAAAACTCAAATAATGTTTTTGTGTTGTTCATAGGAGGTTTTTACAAAGTCTTCCTGACAAAGGGAAAAAGATTAGAGAATTTGCAGAGAAAGTACACCTTGCCATTGAATACTCTGATGAGGATGAGAGGAAACAGAGCTTGGTGTTTGCTGCCAGGAAAGAGTTACAGTCCAAGTACCAGCAGGCTTTCACATCACAGTGTGCTGTCCCCAACGCACCTTCAGCCTCACACCAAAACAGGCAAAGTGAGGCTGTTGCAGGCGATGCGGTCACGGCTCATGTGCAGGAAAGCAAAGCGTTGGACGAGCAACAGAGCCAGTTTGTCTCTAGATCAGCTGCTGGTGAAACCATGGAGATGGCAGCAGCTGGGGTCTCTCTGAACTCTGATAAGCGAAAGAAAGATGGGGACCTTGTTGAAGCCTTTGAAAGGGTCCGACTATCTGAAACTACTACTAGTGAAAACATCACACCAAGAGACAATTACTTTCTCAAAAAGCAAATACCAAATCAGCCTCACTATGTTACTCTTCTGGAAAGAACGGAGAACACTTCAGCACCCATGAAGCAAAGATTTAAACCACACCAGTGAGTTTACTTTTTTCATGATGTTATGATTACTGTTTACATATTTACCAAAAATTCTTATACAATTATGTTGATTTCATTCAATAATAGTGTGTGTTATTTTTGCTTTATTTCATAGTTCTTATTTTAAATAACAATTATTCCACTGTGTTTTCAGGCTGCCCGACAGAAGTGACACTTCTCCATCAGGATCCTCGCCACCCAGCCGCTCTTCTGAAGGATCATTACCGCTTTCAGCTCAGGCCAGGAGGGAGCGGGACAGAAAGCATCTGGATGACATCACTTCAGCCAAGATGCCTCCTCTCATCTATAGTCCGGCCAAGCTTCTGTCTCTGGACGAGTCAGCCTCACTACAGCAGGATCAAACCAAAAGGCAGCAGGTTAGTGCAGCCCTGCCCTACACCTTATACTCCAGTGTAGGCAGAAAGTGGGTTCAGATATTTCTTCTGGCTTACTATACGTTTAGTAACATGATGAGGTAACAATATTTGAATGCCCTGGTTACAATCAGACATAGTATGTATACTATATATATTTGGCAGGTTAAAAACAGCCCTGTTTTGCAAAAATGCATCAAATTACAAGCCAGGAAATCAAGTTTGAGTAACGGATTATTATTTTAAGGGTTCATCAGACTGCAAAAAAACCTGACATTTTTTTGTCAGAAATAATGTTTCTTGGCTGTTCTTCGAAGTGGTTTTACCAGCTTCATGTCAAACGCTATGCATTTTTACATAAGACATAAGATGCAATATTTATGTTAATAAATCATAGATATGTATAAGACCAGTGATACTTTTTGTACATACAGCGATTGAAATTATTCTCTGAGTTTCTATGCAAATGTATGATCAGATTTTTACGTTCAATTAGGTTTTTAATTAATAAGAATTTGCTTCTTTGTATTGGTGCACCCACAGTATACATAACAATATGTTTGGTGTTGATGCTTTACCTGGATTCAAAATGTCAAACAAATTGGTTTTATACAAAAGTTGCTTTATTTAATCTAATTAAGTGTTGAACTAATTATGGATATAGAGAAGGAATTGCAGTAAAGTCCACATCAGCTCTAGAGGGCAGTGTTCAGACAGCATGGGCGCTGTGTGTCACATCCCATCCAAAGTAAGAGCCAAACGTCAAACAGTGTGCAGTTGACAACTAACAGAAGCCTGTTAGGCTTATTATCAGTCCTACTTTTGTTGAGGGTTTAATGCTGCGCTGCTTAATAATAATGTGCTTGTTTTCTGTTTACCAGCCTATTCATGTCAACTTTTTTTCTGTGTTAAATTTCAGGAGTTGCAGGCCAAGCTGGCAGCCCAGAAACTGTCTGAGGGATTGAAGGTCTCTGTGGGGAGCTACACTCCTGACGGCGGCCCCATGGCTGCCTACAGAGAGGTTCACGATATAGGAACGCAGCTCTCCTCAGACGAGGACTGACCCTGCAAGTCCGGAGCTGGGGAAACCAGAGTGCCCTTGGCCTTTTGGGAAGCAGGCTTTGGACCTTGCAATCAGGACCCATCAAACAGGATTTTCCCTCCAGGGACAAGTATTCTTAAGAGACGAAAAGAGTCTTTACACCGCGTGAAGGCATAGTTGGTATCCCCGACTCGGCTCAGGACATTGAATGGCGGGTTGAGAAACCGGCTTACCTAATTGTCATTCAGTTGGTATTGGGCTCAGTAGTTTAAGTTTCCTGCAGGAATACATAATACCTGCTGTTGAATACAAGTCTTAAATGCACATTTGAAACTTGTATCATCATAAGGGATAAACTGAATATGTCATGGCTGTCTGGTCCTGAGAGAGGTAAAATTTCTATTGAGTGTTTTGATAATTATATGCACTTAAAGCCCATCAGCATGTGGAGCAGACTGTTTTGCAGAATGGTGATCTGCCTGCAACTCCAGACATGAGCCTGCAGAAAGTTCTATCAGATTGAAGTATTACGAAATGTGTATGAGAATTCAATAAATGCAATTGATTCCTGAGAAGGTTACAGATTACAAACGCTGCAAAGTGCCTCGTCAGCTTCTTCAGAGAGGAGAGAAATTAATCTACAATAGATATTCTTTCATTGCTGACTCTTAAGGTAAAACACGTTTCCTTGTCTGAGTGTTTTATTCAGCTGACAATATAATATCTGTAGTACAAAATAAAACATGTTTTTGTATAATTATTGTACTGCTTTTGTGGTTTGTGAATTTCTGTAAAAGCCTCAGGTCACTAGCATTATCAAAAAGCGTTCACTGCTACAGGACTGAGCCAGCAGGAGGCTAAACTGAACTCTAACCTAGTACAGTTTGGAATTAAAAGAATCTGCATCATTATATAATTAATCAATTTGCCACCATATATACTGTATGTTAGTTGGAATATTGAGAAGCTGTGAAATAAAACACATTTTATAATTTGCTTTTACATTCATAGTGGTATTTAACCGGCGCAATAGATCTCCAAATCAAACAGCCAAATCAAACAGCCAAATGAAACAGGTCAAATCAAGTATAAAAACAAAGAATTGTGTAAATATATGTGCCTTCAGAAAACAAGACTGTTTCCCCTCTGCAGATTCTTCACCAGTTAAACAGACTGCTTTATTGTTAGACTTCCAGCTTATTTATTTAATCTATGTGCAACATAAATCTGCAAGGCGATATCAGTTTCTAATGAAGCTCTGGTCCGCTGCAGGCACAGGTTTTCTGAAATCCTGTGAGATGTTATCAGGCAGGGATATGTGACACACTTGATAAGATTAATGCAGGGGTAGTGAAATATTGAAGCTTGATGGAGGAGACATCTGGACTGCATTTGGATCATGTTGTTGCTGGGAATGGCAGGCGATGATGGGACGGCAGCAGGCTAATGCAACATGGCAAATACCATTTCTCAACTTTGCTAATATGCGGTAGATAAGAAGTGCAAGTTACGCTCAGCATCTTTTCCAACTGCCTTTCCCATCATCCATTCCCACTCCCGTAGAAGAGTTCTTCATTTTAACAGCCTGATTTAGGGGTTTTAATGAGGTGGAAATAAGGCTCTGAGGCACATTTCAGAGGAAATGAGGGTGGGTTCAAGTAGGTCAGAGTCTGGTGGTAGATGCCCTTGATAACCTTTGGTAATTTTTGCTTAGGCATTGGTGGGAGATGTTTTAAGGGGAGACAAACCATCTGATTGCTGTGTATTTAGACACTGTATCTGATGGGCTCCAGAGTGGCCGTGTGGTGACGTCCAAAAACAAATACATGAGCACGCTCCGAGAAGATCCTCATTGTGCTGGGATTAATTAAAGCCTACCTTGCTTACATAAATTCAGAGACTGTTACCAATTGTGGGGCACATTTTTGCTGCAGCTTTCCTCTGTGGTATCTGGCGTCAAAACTGAGTCTGAACGTTTGTTGAGGTTGTTGAGGTGGAACCAAGCGCATTCTCTAGTCAAAGCTTCTTTTCTTTTTCAAACGTTGTCCATTGATGATGAGGTTGTTTATACTTCAGCATGAGTCCCAGACCCCTTGTTTCAGATTAATAAGCTCCTCATGAAGTAGTCTGCAAGTGATTTGCTCCAACTCTGAGTCCGAAATCACACGTCTCGCGGGAGTAGAAATAATTTGCTGTTTGGGAGGGAAAACTGGAATGTGATTTCAAAACTGCCTCTTCAAAGAGCCGTCAGCTCGGCCTTAAATTAGATATACAGTATGATGTATAGACTGGGGTTGAACGTGAGTTAGGCCCTCAGCAGAATGATTGGATTATATCTGCCAGGTTACTAAGTCTGAGGTCATGCTTTTTCCATTCTCTGATGTTTTGTCATTTTTTTAGGGCACACAAGGAGATGAAATAATGCAGCACATAGCAGCTTTCTGCAGATAAGGTTACAGCATATCTCCTCATCCCAATCAGAACCAGCTCTCCCTCTCACTGGGAACATCGGTGAGAAAAAGTGCTCTAACCCTTTACTGAAATATCCTCTAAATGTACTCAGAGTATTAAAAGTAAAAATGCATAATACACATCCTCTGTGACAGTTGAATTATAGCTGAGATTATTCGATTCTTATTACCTAAGCAATAAAGCAGAATGACAATTTTGCTGTATTTTTATACTGTATATTGTAAGTTAAACCTACTCTATAGCTTACAATTAAACAGTTTAGTGAAGTGGTTTCTAACCTAGGGGTCAGGCCCTCTAAAGCGTCACAAGATAAATCTGAGGGGTCGTGAGATAGGAGAGGCAAAAGGAAAAAAAAGTTATGCAACACCAATTTATAGTGTTAAATTTTACATAAGGAGTCACAAGCCAAAAAAAGCTGTATCATTTGGTTTGGTATTATAAGAATGATCATGTTTTAAAGTATTAAATCTAATCTGTAAAGGAAACATTTACATATAAACACAACATGTAAAGTGCAGGTACGACACATGAGTACTTGCTGTACTTTTCCACACTTAGCAGAACTGAATCAGATTGAGCTTTTATTATTAAAAAACGTTTAGAATAAATGTTCTTTTAATTTTATTTTAAAATGTGTTTCACTCATCTTAACAAGACAAACCTCACAGAAGGTTGAAGAAAAACAAGTCAGCTCCCTAGTGTGAAAGTCGGAACAAATGTTTTATATGCAAATGTCTCGAGCTGTGAATGAGAAGCAAACTTTTGCACGTGTGTGACTTCAGTGTGTGTGTGTGTGTGTGTGTGTGTGTGTGTGTGTGTGTGTGTGTGTGTGTGTGTGTGTGTGTGTGTGTGTGTGTGTGTGTGTGTGTGTGTGTGTGTGTGTGTGTGTGTGTGTGTGTGTGTGTGTGTGTGTGTGTGTGTGTGTGTGTGTGTTCTCTTGACACGGCCACAAGGAAAGTAAATACTTTCCTGACAGGACTGTGCTGAGGTCTCCACTTATCTCACTGTGAAATGTGTGTGTGAGAGGAAGCTCGCACATAGTTCATGTCATGACTGTTGACTTCCAGAGGAAGCATGATATGTGGCTGCAACATTCATGAGAGTCCTGCAGCTGTCTCACCGGCACGGCCCGTAGGAAAATATTCCTTGACTGATGGGCCAATCTTTTGAAGGTAAGAAAAAGACAGAGGTGCCTTGAACCGAGTGCCAGCCGGTTGTAAAACATAGTCAGGGGGATGATTTATTGCATTTTTACATTCTTAAGATTAACTTTTCTCATTCATTTTCTTTTACATTTACCAGAGATGGTTAGTTTATTGCATATGAATGTGGCCAGAGCTTGTGTTTGTCTGTTAAATACTGCACTCAGCGATGGCATTACAGTATATTAGAATCAGGCCATGCGCTGTTCATTGATGCTGAACTGCACCAGGTGTTTCACAGAAATCAAAAACAATATAGATGTTACATTAATAGTTAACAACTTGGGGATTTGATTAATGCAGTGGTTGAATGCAGCAAAAAGCATTTTTATACACATGTTGCTGCGTTCTTCATACGATGACAATATATCAGTCCCTAAACACTGTCTCATGATTCATATCGTACAGCATATAGCCAGATTCTTGCCATGGCACAGCCTTCGTAGTAATAAGGGCAGCTTTTCCTACTAACATTTTTCAGGCAGATTTTCAGTGCCACAAAATGTAATACTTTACTTAATGTCCTTTATACTATTCCACATCTGGATGAGAAACAGTGCACATTTGAGCCTCACATGTGATTAAGATTATTTTAGACTAGATGAACACCATCTTGATTTGTATTGTTACATTATCATAGCACCAGATGCAGTAGAGGGGACTTATTGCAGAAGTCTGTCTGTATTTAATGATCTCAAAACGGGAATTGTTTAGTTACATCACATGAGTTAAAAAAAAGATTTTTAAAAACAGTAAATATATACACGTCAACATTAGAAATATGTACATCTATAAATTATTTATAGAATTCATAATGTAAAACATACAGAATAAGTTGGAATACACTTTAATAGTTTGAAATATAACCATATGATAGGGTGAACTACTATACAACATTACTTTACATTCAAAACACTCACTTTTTCTGTTTTGGTAGTCCCTGAAGGTTCTTACACATACATTATTTCATTACAGTCCTTTTTTTTTTAACCATTAACTGTCTGCAAACACAATGAAACTCTGTGTTCTCAAGGGCAGCCATATCCGATGCGTGTTTTCTGGTTTTACACATATAAAGGTAAACTGTTGAGTGTGAAAATCTCTGCAGGCCTGCTTTATTTCACACTTTCAAATATTGTTTAGAGAAAAGGCTGATTTCTCTATCCCTTATAAAAGCAGCACATCTCATACCTTTTTTAAACTTCCACCTCCTCCTTCCCTCCACATCTCCATGCACTTTTAATTAATTGAATGTGAAAGCTGATGTCAACAAGAAATCACATCTCTTCTGTTTCAGAAAGAGCATATGCGTCTACTAATAAAAAAAAGCCTAATAAAAGGCACCCACATTTTTTTATTGTGCACACTGCTATTTTGATGAAAGACAAAGTTTTGTTCTTATTTTTCCACAAACATGTTGTTTTTTCATGTTTTATTTAAGCACAGCATCCCTTAGAGTTTCTGTGACATAAGAATGTCACAACAAAAGGATTATGTGTCTCCTTCTACTTGGAACAATGTTTACAGTTCAAAAGCCATAAAACTGACCACAAATGGAAAAGGCATGGTATAGCTGTAATGACTTATCCTTGTGTAGTCACGTCTCTCAGCAGATGGACTCAGTGTTTATCTGAACTATCCTCAGGAAGTACTCAGAGTTTAACACTGGATGGCAGTAGTGTATTGTTGTTTTTGTCTAGGATTTTATTCTCATGTCCATGCTTAACCTTTTAAAAACATTATTTTATTGGCATAATAAACCTCATCAAGACTCATACTTTCTTCTGTGGATGTTTTTACTTTGTGAACACAATGCAACTGTAGGGAAATTGTGTTTTTAGATTATATAGCCAAAGTGACAATCTCTGAGGGAATCTAAAGGATCACCAGCTGACTGCAGTTAATTGCGACAAAGAGCTAAAATTACTCTTAGATTTCAGATAGTGGCTCTCATATTTTAGCGGTGTGGTACCTCAGTGGCCCCAGCCTCGCACCTGGCTGTTCAGCCACAGATAACAGCAGCCCGGACACCACATCCCTCGCCAGGACAAGAGATTGTACAAATATGATTTGGATACATCTGCGCTCCAAAAGAACTCCCACATATCTGCCTGGGAAGCTTTGCATAACAATCCTGAGGCACTAGAAAGAAAGGGCGGGGAGAGGGAGAAAGGGGAGGAAAACTAGGGGTAAAATGGTTTGAGGCCCGTGATGCATGGTGTGGGCCAAGAAGCTGCCAGCATCCCAGCCGCTCCATGTCTGGCCTGGCACAGCATTAAGCAGGCTGTTTTGGGGCCTGTCAAAAGCTCATCATGGCAAGGAAGCTGTCTCTGTGGGGATGCTGCAGGGGTGCCAGGGCCCGGCAGGGGGGAGAAACCAGAGACCCTGCCCGGCAGCTTGGTCATAATGAGGAGGAAAATTCTTATACTTGCATCCCCATTAATGTTACAACAACAATGCACTTTTGTCCAACTTTTTTCCTCTCCAAGCATTTCTGTACTACACGTTTTCGTACTCTATGCCCCTCACTTTGTGTTGGGCTTTAAATTTGACATTTGTCATGATCTTCCACATTGCGATAAAGGTACCTCTCATACTTATTAATTATACATCTTGATTTATGGATCGGCTTGATCTCAGTTAATCCTTCTTATTGTCTTAGCCCTCCCTTTCCGTTAATCTGATGCACATTTATTGGAAAACATTGTAGATTACTCAGTGTATTGTATTCAGTAATCGCCTGGTCGAAGGATTATAAAACACTGGATAATGTCAGTTGTGGCAATCAAGCAGAGTACCAGTGTTAAGGTATAATTTCTTGGCCCATGTTGTTTGTGACATCAATCGAAAGCTTTCCAGAAACCAGGGCGGACCAAAACAACATAATATTGTTTTTCATTACTGCTTAAGTGAAATCATGCCCCTTGATTTGAGAACACCCCGACTAACAGGCACCAGAAGTGTAAACTCAGCCATTCTGCATCCTGCCAATTCTTACAAATATCGGTAAAATACAGTAATATCAAAAATCTTTTTTTTGTGCTGCAGGTGTGAAACAAACATGTGTGGGTGTTTGAAATCACTTAAAGCTGAAGGACAGTTCCTTTTTTCCCATGCCAGGCAGAGTCTCACAGCCCTGGTGAGTCAGCGTAATACTGCTTTCTGGGTAATCCCTGCTTGTTTGTAAAATGATGTTCATAAAGTCTGTTTTGGATGGTGTAGTTTGGCCCTGGGTCCTGTATCTTACAACAATAGTAAAAGCATGCAGCAACAAAAAAATAAATCCTCTTCAGTCCAACAATTATGGGGCCTCTATATAGAGTAGTTGGCTTGTGTATATGCTGTAATGTTGTGACCATTCCAAGCCCCGAGGCCAGGTGTTTTTGATTGCAGCGCAGACTCTGCAGCGCGGAGCTGGCCCCACAGGATGGATGGATACGAGTTTGATAAACCAGAGGAGACTGAGTGGGAGTGGGAGGCCCAGACTGTTTTCCTTATTTATTTATTAATGTTTTGTTTTCTCTGAGAGAAGCTGTCAGACGGACAGGCAGCTACGCCCTCCTATTAGATGACTTCCTTCACTCTGTAAATAAATTCCAGCTGACATTTCCGTGTGTTAAGTGTGAGGAGGACAACATTGGATTTGGAGGGGTGAAAACATTACAGACTAGACACAGCAATGACTTATTTTGCACTCCATTCAAAAACAATCTGCAAATGTTTTCTGATTGTTCTAATTGACATAGTTTGGGTGCTTCCTTCACTCTCCCTTATCTATAAATATCTCAAATGTTACTGTAAAAGTTTCTTATGTGGCCACAAGAACCACTAGAGGGGAATTCCTCTTTAGGTGTAAGGAGTCTCAGTGAAGTGTTAGGTGCTGTAATCCTCCCATTTTTGCTTAAAGGAAATCAACACTAAAATATTTGTCATATTCATCCCATGCACTTGAAAACTCTAAATATACAAAGCTCAGGCAGGACAACATATGTAACAGAGCTGCAGGACCGAAATGTGCAGTGAATTTGTAGCCATTAAACCAAAACTATCATCCAAAAGCAGCTAAAAAGCTGCAGCTGGCACATATCCATCCATAACATAATGACAGTGTAGAGCAAAGGATGTGTATTTGTGTTTTCTTAAAATTACAAATTTCCCACGAAGTTACCAATCAAAAACTACATTTCAAAACTACTAGACTCCATTTAGATTTCTTCAGATATACCAACGGCCGGCACAAGATTATTGCAGTGTCACTTAACTAAATTAATAAGGGCTGTTTTCCTTCCTGTAGCTCTTTCTTCTCTTTCAGTATAACACAAAACAACATTACAAAGAGAGCCATGACCAATGAAGAATGTATCACACTCTGACAAACATTTACAGGCTGCAGATGGTCCTGGTTGTCTTGTGTATACATCCCTGTCTCAACCCCTACAGGTGCCACGGCACCGGCTAATAAAAAGCAGAGTGTGGTGGAGTCGTGTGTTCAGGAGAGACCAATCCGGCCCTCTCCTGTGACTTTTACATGCTGCGTGGTGTGCTCCTTCAGACAGGTGCTGGTAGACATACTTTGGATACACCATGGTCTATTAAAACCCTTCTTAAAGTTGGATCATTTGAAAACCACACTATCACACACAGCTTTAGAAAAAAAGAAGTATAATACTCAGTCCAATATTAGTGTGAAGATCCTGTTGAACCATAATTATGTTATTGTCAAGTTATGTTGTGAATAGACAGTTAATGTATCATGACACAGCTATGTGATCACCTTAGTAAAAAATCACGCGGTGTGGAGATGTTTAAGCAAGTGCCCCAAGACAACATATAACTTTTAAATGTACATTTAAAGTCTTGCTATACCACTTGTTATTGTAATTAATGCAATTATGGGTCACTGTAGCATCCTTCTCTTAGTCCAACATGGGAGGACCAAAAGTAGATCTGCCCCGAAGGTTTGTTAATTAAGTTGAAAGTACAGGGTTTTGTGAACATGTTGATGATGAAATTCCAAGTGTGAGAATCAAGAAACTTACTCATTGTTTGTTTCATCCTCCACGGAGATGGACCTTTGGTTGGTTGGCTGTTCAACATTTCAAATCTATTAAACTGTGTTACAATGACCAAGCAATCATTTGTTATTTGTTAAAACCACAATGTGTTCACAAAGCTGTGTACTTTAATAGATGGACAGTAATACTGTTATAAGCTTGAAATGTCAGATCTGTTTCATCAACCCTGGTTCTTTGTGGAAAGTGAAGCCGATGCCATATTGTCCTGTTGATTCACTAAACATTTTCATCTGGCAGTGGTTGCTTATAGTTGTCTATATGAGAACTGTTAGAGTCAACAATACAGTCTGTGGAACAAGCAATTAACCAAATACAGATCAAACTGGTGTATAGCTGGAGAGTTGGTGTTAACACTTTGTGGGATTGATAGTTGAAATGAGCACAAATGTAATATATTCCCTTAAATGATGGCCAACTAAATAAATAAGGAACACTTTGTCCAGAAAGCACCAATGGTGAGGAATGTATACTAAAGGAAACCACAGTCTCACCCTATCTAATCCGAGTGGGTATACAGTTTCCCTTTGGCCTTGCAGTGGTTTTGCTCATCAGCCCAACAACCTCATATTACACCTTATAGTGGTTTTGGACTCAAGGTGCAAGATAATCATAATTATAATTGTGTTGCCCGACTGTGATAAAACTGGGCCTCTAAATACTCATTTTGCCTCAAACTTGCATGTGTAGTGTGATCAGTACGTGCTTGGAACAGCTCTACACTGTATACAAGCGATCCAACAATCTGCACTCAGCTGCCTGATCTGCACAGTCTCATTTCGCTGGCACAGGTACATACTAACCCAAACTCCCTCAACAAATTATGATATTTCCTCCCTGCTTTGGTGTCAGTGAGGGTTTGAAGGAAACATCCCTTTAGTTCTCATTGATTGAGATTGATTTTGTTTTCTTCAGAGATCTCATAATGTCATCAAAATTAATTCTGTTTTGACAGGCAAATGGCATTAGAGATTACACTTTGTTATATTCAAATGATGTAGTTCACACTGATATTCATGTGTAACATTATACTAACAAGTCTTTTTTAAGGTGTTTCTTACTGCTGTCTTTTGTGTTTTGTTCTTTACAACTGACAAGTAAAATAGCTTGCTGCAAGAAAAACATGATCATATCCAGTTTGAGCTGCATGATTCCCATTGTGTCAAATAGAATAACTTCAAAGTGACTGGATTATCTATTTCCACAAAATTGACTTGCATGTGATGAATAGATGATTCCTCATTTGGCCAAGAGAAAAAATAAAGACAGATGTTCATTTGTTCTATACAGCATCTAAAGCTAAATGAAAACGTAAAGGAAAACAGCCGTTTATTACAACTTGTTTTTTTCCCACAGTTCCTGCCAAAAGTTCTATCGGTACACACTTTAAATTGCTGTAATCACTGTTTTTTATATTACCCATGGATCATATGACGACACACACATGAACTTTACTGTTTCACTCTCACTGTTCCAATGAGCTTTGTTTGAAGTCACAACAAACAGTTTTGGGTTTGATTTGTTTTATAACGATTACACGCTACAGCCAACACAAGTGGAAGATTCAGCAGCTAAAGAGTCAGAGTCGGGAAAACGGTGCACATACGACAAGTAATAGGTCAAAATTTACTAGGAACTAGGAAGCTTGACTGTTAACATGGTGCACCATAATTACATTAAAATGACCATGATCCAACTGTTGAGGAGAAGTGACAGGTATTAATTGGTTCCAGAAATGCTGGCATAGGGCAAAGCTTGTTAAAAAAAATTAAATGACATACTGACAGATATTCTAAACACCCTATGATGACTGGATGCTTTTTTTCATTAGCTTAATCCTTTAAGGACAGCATACGTCAGAGCAGTTATGGCAAACCTCCATGTACTGTGGTCTCAACCCTCTAATGGCTCTGGAGGTGAGCCATTCGTCAAACCCCAGCACTGATACTACAAGACCATCTCACTAAACACAAAACAAATGGCAATAAAGGTCCTGGCAAAAGGAGAGAAGCAGCTGTAGCTATGTCTGTGGCCCACTGTCCTTTGAGAGTATTCTTTAATCCTGACACCTGCAAGCCATTTCATCATGATTTACAGTGGGGAAAATGCAGGCTGGGGGCAGGGAGGCCACCAGAGGGACTGTTTTCACAACAAATGATCAGGAACACACTGTTTTTTCTTGTAAGTCCAGGCATTTGTAGTTTTGGTTGTTCAAAAAACCATATGGAAAGCTTAATCTGACAATGAAAGCATTGGCCTCTCAGGGGGCTGTTTGTTGTGTTAATGCTTATTCTGATTCAGGTTTAGGAGAGCACAGAGGCAGGAGAGTACACTGGAAAAACTGAAATGTTGACTTTAATTAAATGTATTACGTCAACAAATTTCACATAGCTGTACTACGTTAGTGGAAAGCAATACTATTAGGTTGAACCTATTTAAACGTCTTATTATTGCTTTCAACTAACCTGATGCAGTTATGTGAAATCTGTTGACATAATACATTTAACTAACGTCAACGTTTCAGATTTTTCAGTGTAGAGAGTATAACTGAATGAATGAATATATGTGTGTGTGTGTGTGTGTGTGTGTGTGTGTGTGTGTGTGTGTGTGTGTGTGTGTGTGTGTGTGTGTGTGTGTGTGTGTGTGTGTGTGTGTGTGTGTGTGTGTGTGTGTGTGTGTGTGATAGAGAGAGAGAGAGAGAGAGAGAGAGAGAGAGAGAGAGAGAGAGAGAGAGAGAGAGAGAGAGAGAGAGAGAGAGAGAGAGAGAGAGAGAGAGAGAGAGAGAGAGAGAGAGAGAGAGAGAGAGAGAGAGAGAGAGAGAAATAGGCTGGAGGTTTTGGGACAGGATATGGAGTTCACATGAATGATCATTAGCAGGATCTCTGCAGGCCAGAGCAATACCGTTTAGTGGCTGAAAGTAGCCCAGCTGCTAACCCATAATGTTTCGATATTATGGTATTGTTTACATCCATTCACTTTCTCATGCCATTACTTGTGTGTGAGCTTGCCACATGCTGGATTACTTTAGCTTTGGACATACTGAAAGTGTTGTATTGTGTAATGTAGCAGCAGTAATTATCTGTGACAAACACTGTTCACATGTGGTGAACGGATTTAGCTGAGTTGTCTTATCTAAACACATTTTGGAGTTTGTGTCTGCACATTACAAACATGATTATTTCCTAAGACTGCAAGGATTTATAAGTGAAGAAATTCCTGGTTGTGCAATTCATTTTTTGTGAAAAGGAGCTGCTGTCAACTAACATTACTACTGTTGATAAATTGCCGCATTCATCGAAGTAATAAACAAGTAACAATATAATGACTCTATGTAAAGGTAAGATATACTTTATTGATCTAAAATGTTCATTACAGCAGCATGTCAGACCCTCTGCCCCTTGAATCTCAAATTGTCAGAAATAAGCTAAACAAAGAGCACACTAAGAAACTGAATTAAGTGCTTTTCTCTCTCAGCAGAGTGCCATTTAATAGTAAATCCTCAACCGTTACATTGACCCCTCCAAGTCTGCCCAGAAAAACACATCATGTGCAGAATATTTTATTTGCTACTCGGCTGAGCCAGGGAGGTGTGGAGGAGAGAATGAGCGGAAAGTGAGATCCTCGGGCTCCAGTGCCATCGCTACCTGTGGAGTGCACACAGCTCTTTGTGGGTCCTACATCCTGCGCGCTCCTTCAAACATTTCTTCCTAAAACCCTCTAACCTCCTGAGAAGTGCTCTCTATGAGCACCACAAATAAAATCCAGTTAACTTCCACTGGCATGGTAGGAAAAACCTCAGAGACGGATCAATAAAAACAGAGCATTGTTAAATATGTGGCAACAGAAACACAACTCAGGACAAATATAATGTTCCTTTTTTTATTTGAACCAAGTCTTAAAGATCATTATTTCACAAATGTTCTTGGATAGGCCCAAGCAGGGTTACAGTGCAATCCCATAAAAAATACATTCTTAATGTGCTATTACCAAAATCAAATGTTGTAAACAGACCTGGTGTTGTGAGAGAGAAGCAGGACACAATAAACTGAACAAATGTAGATAAAGTTGAACACTTTTGGACTGTTCCTCCTCAAAGACAATGGTGTAGTTTTGGGGTTATGCATGTTGGATAGGCCGCTTTGGAAAGTCAGAAATTCCGTCAGTCACATTAAGATTTTGCTTATATTTTGGGTATTACCTCTTACAAGGTTTCTTAGATGTACCAACATAGGGTTTCACTTTTTACATTTTACTGACCTTTGGAGTACGTATAGGCAGGGAGCCAATTTGTCATAAACATATTTTGCCTTTTATCTTTGAAATCTTCCTCCTTTACCCGATAAGGACAAACTGTGACAAAAAAGACATATGTGGTTAATAAAACACTTATGTCATGTTATTTGCACTTCATAAAAAAGAAATTGTTTTTATATTAAGTTAATAGGAATCAAAACTTACATCACTTTGATTTAAAATATTGTTGAATGAAAATATTTGCTGTAATTGTTTGTGTGTAAACAAATGTTAAACTAATCAGAAAGCCCAACAAGGTAAGGTCCTGATATTGCCATTGTTCACTTTTCTCTACAGAATTACAGTACCACGACTGTAATAATGAGAGAAAAGCTTTTCAATGAAACACTGAAGCTCAGATGACGAGTTGGAGGACAATCAACATGCCCTGCAGACCATTTGTTTGCACGTCTCTTTATCTTTCCATGATATAATGTAATGTTGCTTAAATCACAGTGGGCTGGTATCAATCAGCCCTCAGAAATGGTTTCCTAACACGAAACACGTTCAGGACATCGGATATCTTTGTCTATGACCTGGAGATCCTAATCAATTATAAATGAGCCTGATGGCAGTGAAGGTTATCTAATATCCATCAGCTGACAAATAAATCAACCAGAAACAAAACCGCGAAGGACCACAAACTACACTGGAATCGCTTGAAAGACTAAATATTGCGAAAGAGCTCCACAAATTTGACTTAGTTGATGGACGTTTTGGCTCACATCTGTGAAATCACTTTTGTTTTATTATTGAGACAATCTGTGATTGGACATCTGTTGATTTTAACTATTTCGATATAAACTGTTAGGGAGTGCTTTGTTTTCGTTGGCTTAGTGTGCTAAAGAATACGCTGTTGCAAATCAATATTGTGCATTTAGCAAATAATCATATGTTATATATTTTAATTAGAGTGTGTTTCTGATTTCATTCTGTTTGTTTGGACACTTTGCTTTTCTATGTTTTAATATGTTGATAAACCTAAAGAAATAACAATGACCAAATATGTAATTATACATAATAACTGTAATTAAAATACGTAAAATCTAACTCCTCTTCTTAAAATCTTGACATTACCATTACACTCAACCTACCTCTGGCTCGGTTTTTTCTCTATTTTTTTCTCGACACACTTTGTTTCTCTGCTGTTTCCCCTTTCTCTTCTCTGCACTCCCTTCCCAGAGATGACACTGTCATATTTTGAAACATCTCTCTCTCATGGTTGGCACTGCTGTGCTTCCCTCTGTCTCTCTGTTTCTCTTTTGTTAAGGACCACACAGAGGGATGACATGTTGGAGGCACATCCAGGCTGGGTGGCCCGGCTGCAGGAAAGATGTGGGTGACAGGATCAGCCTTCAACAGACTATGGGAGTAATGCGTGTAGACAGTGTAAAACCAGTCTTTTGGAGACCTGTAGAAAGAGCAACGCTGGCAATTCTGAATAAATGCACGTTGAAAAAAAGGAGAAAAGTTCTTTGGGAGCCTTGTTTTAGCTGCAGCTTCATGCACTAGATTCCCAAGCACTACTAATGTATTTAAACATCTTAGGAAAAGAAGCAACTTTAATCTATCTTACTTTCACTTCCCACCACTTCATTGAGAGATTTCATACTGTGAAAAATGGACTTGTACCGATTTAAAGGAAAAAAGTAAAGCATAAAAAAAAATCTGAAAATAATTGTTGTCGTTTTAAAGTTAGCTTGTCCCTTTTAATTCCAAGGTTTCATGGAGGGAAAACATTTTTGTCAACGCAAACTGTGAAACGGCAACATCTTAATGGCAATTCTAATCTGTTCATGTTATTATTAGTTGTATTTTCATTGAAATGATCTTATATCAGTGGCACGTAGTGATTAAGCATTTTCTCACTCACTGGTGGGCTCATCAACATTGAACCACTTCTGTGAAGTTCAAGGAGTCCTGAGAACTCCGGCGAGGTGTTTTCTACCAGAGTCATTAAAACTCTCCAGTTCCTGCAGAAAATGCGAAAGATCGCCCCCTTTCCTGATAATCACCTTGTAGCATTTAGCAAGTACTTAACAAAACAAATGGCCTGTGAGTGAGTGAGTGTGTGTGTGTGTGTGTGTGTGTGTGTGTGTGTGTGTGTGTGTGTGTGTGTGTGTGTGTGTGTGTGTGTGTGTGTGTGTGTATGTGTGTGTGTGTGTGTGTGTGTGTGTGTGTATGTGTGTGTGTGTGTGTGCGTGCGTGCGTGCGTGCGTGCGTGCGTGCGTGTGTGTGTGTGCACGCGCACGTGCATGAGAAATCCACTGCTGCTGGACTCTGTCAAGGCTGAGAGGCGGCAGAGAAAATAGATCAGAAGTGTCATCACTAACAGGCCCCTGGACCTCGGCGGTCCGACAGCTTCTGCATTCTTGGTCCGGATGAAGAATGGTGCGACTGGTGATTGTTTATTTTGTTTCTCTATCTTGTCTTAGCAACCCCTTTTTAATGAGAATGTGAAACGTTTAGCTCAGATCTCCCTTCCTTTCTTGTTAACTACTTTTAAGAGAAATATAAACATAGAAAATACTCTCTGGTGTTTATCAGAACAGCTGTGGGAAGCTGGGAGGCATGGAATTTCATAGGATGAAAAAAACTAAATATAAAACATTACAATCCAGTTGGTTCCTAACCCTATCCAACAGCTCAACTTTAATTAATTTAAAAATGTTTTTGTAAACAACTGCAGAGTTAACATGAGTCACAAATATCCCGAGTGTAAACAAATCAACATGAAACTTCTGCAGCCACAGGCCTCATATCTGAAATGTATTATGTACAGACACAACATTTACACATTATAAAAACATTTCATATGAGGTGGATGGAAATATGGGCGGATAGTCTTAGGAATTGGAAAAAGGTGAAATCTATGAACGCACAAACCTCATAATGGACAACAGCTTTAACATTTCAACACCAAGATTGAGAAAGAAGTCTATACTTTAGTGTTTCAAATAATCCTCTGAGCAAGTAGCAGCCTATTACACATTAGAGTGTATGTGGTTTGGTATGTCAAAGTAGAATAAATCATGTTAACTCACCCAAAAGGAGGGGGAGGAGGAATAAAGAAACTTTCAAACAAATCTGCTGTCATTAAACAGATAAAGACACAATCAGCAGTGTGTGTGTGTGTGTGTGTGTGTGTGTGTGTGTGTGTGTGTGTGTGTGTGTGTGTGTGTGTGTGTGTGTGTGTGTGTGTGTGTGTGTGTGTGTGTGTGTGTGTGTGTGTGTGCGTGTGTGTGTGTGCGTGTGTGTGTGTGTGTGTGTGTTGTGTGTGTGTGTGTGCGGGAACCAGTAGGCGGTCAGGTGGTCCTCTATGTTCTCTAGTCAAGTGTCCCACCATCCCACCAAGCCCCCCCGGTGCCATTGTGCATGCAGAAGCTGCATGACTGATGCGACAAAAGAGGAGACATTGATCTTCCAAGACGAGCTCTGCTCTCAGCACACGGTGTTGTGTGGTAAGGGAAATGAGCTGATCCTCTCGAGCAGACCGCAACTAAGCTTACCCTTTAAAAAAAAAACTGTAGTAGCACTTAATCCACAGCTCCAGGAGGAGGGAAAATGAATTTGTGTAACAGGTCTTGTAAGATTCCAGTAGACTGTGGTAATAGTCTTTCCTGGAGACTAATAAGGAAATCCCAAGTATTTGCAAACTTAAGTAAATTCAGGAAAGTGAAATGTGAATCTCAAAGGCCACATTTTTGTGTTTTGTTGGCGTATTTGGCTTGATGTGAAGACAAGCTTTCAGATCATGTAGCCAAAGATATCCAGACAGCACTGACAGGTGTGGCATTTCTAGTGTACCCTTGAGCATGGTACTTCAGCTCACTTATCACGGCTTAATTCAATTGCTCCAATAAAACAATCCAGCTGCATAAACATGTTACAGAATGTGTGAAATCTAAAACAGAGTGCATCTTTAACACTCCCAGGATAACGCTGTCTGCTATAGGGGCCTATAAATCATTTCACTCTGTAATGTAATGATTTAGGAGCTCGCTATTTGTCACAATGCGGCACCACGCTGGGCAAAGGTGTCGCTTTCTTAAGTGTCCATTACTGTGAAAGTCCACTCTCCCAAATGGCAGAACGGGAGGCCCCATTTGGGGTGGCTGGTTGAGGCTGTGACAGTATGAATCTTTGCTAAAGGCCCGGGCTTTTACACCTGTGTGTGACACATGGGAGGTTCAGCAGTGAAGGGGAGAGTCGGCCAGCTGTGCTCTCTTGTGGTCGCTCCAGGGATAGCCTGGAAAACGTCAAATGTAAAATCCTTTTTGTGTTTTTTTATCTGTTTATAACTCTCTAAACTGATATGAAAAAATAAAATTCACATGTTGTCGTGACTCAATGTTCCACATTTAGCTGCATTTGTTTTTTTTTACTTTATGTATCTGCAGATATAAGTTTTGAGCGCTGGCAATTTACATGCAAAACTTCACTTCATGAGAAGAGGTCACAAGATGAACCCACCAGCCAGTATGTTTTGGGGGGGTGGGGCTCATTGCATTGCTCAGTGCTGCAAGATGTAATTGCTCACTAAATAACCATCTCTCAGGGGTGGCCAGTCTGTCATTCAGCGCAGGTCTGCACAGTGTCCTCTCCTGCTCTGAGGCCTGTCCAACACGTACAGTGGCTTTCCTCTGTCTCCCAGGACAGCCCCAACAGCCGCTTCATCAAGGCTGATTGCTGGAGACATTCCTCTTCCAGCGATACATTCACCTGATGTGAAGCAGGCCTGCGTCCTGAACACTTATTGAGGCAGGGAAACAAGAGGAGTTCCCTTCTGCAGAAACCTGAGGGATGATTTGGGCAAAACACCATTGTGAAAGAGCTTGACAGCCACCGTTAACTACATAATATTGAGACATACAGAAGCATTGGGGCACACACGTCTTGTTGAAGTAATCCTCAGCTTTGTCACAGAGAAGTGCAACAACCCCTGCCTCTTCAAACAGAACGTAACACTCTTTTTTATTACAATAAATATAAGATACATTTTGGTTCTTATGAACCAGAAGTGTCCACCCAATGAAGCTTCTTCTTGTTTACAACATCTTTAAAGTTGCTGTTGTGTTATTTATGCAGAAATCGGTTCATCAGAGGAAAAAAAAATCTTTATTTATGACCCCGACAATGACACAAGAATAGGTTCAAGCCCTTCTCCATCTGTTTGCAATCCCAGTGTAATGCTATCATCACCTGTTTCCATGGTCCCGGTCACATCTGGTTTGCATTACAGAAAAGAAAAAAAAAATTCACACAAGGTGCATTTTTTCTTCTCTCTTTGTGTGTGCTTTACTTTATTATTTGGCTTATATGTCTCAAATAGGCTACAACAACAAATTAACATCTGAGACATGGAGAAAAAACACTTATATCAAGCAGTAATTTGCTTTAAAATTTAGGACCAGACTCCCTGGGGGTCTGAACATATTTAACACAGGAGTTTAAGCGCTCTGTAAGGTTTATTGCAATGTAAAGCTGGTTTACTAAGATAACAAAAGGGTTCAGTTCTCAATGTTGGCAAGGAAGGACTCCAATTTGTTTGTAGTTAAATACATTTACTTGTTAAATCCCTTCCAATGTGTGTCTAATTTGAAGGTAGAGCCAATACATCAACTTAGGAAAGCAAAATGCATCGGGTGCCTTATGGGAATGCTAGAGTCCTCTGACCTAATGTTAAATAGCCTTGTACTACTATACACAGTATACTCAGCTATAGCATCATGCACAGGTTTGATTGCCTTAAATGTGCATGTCTGTGGTTTGAAAGGGGGTAACAATTGCCATATGATACCATAATCATAAGGACACACACTCCAGGGTAGTGTACTGTAAGAAACATCTTGCCCAGGGAAATGTGTTTCCCTGCCTCATAACAGTCTGGAATTTGTGTATCCGTTCTGTCTCTCCCATGGACAACAGCTGTGCAGCTGGTGCTTGCTGGAAACTGCAGTTAGCCTGTAGTCGAGAGGGATTTTTAACACAATTCTCCCATGTGCATTCAAGGAAGCAGTAATGTCATGCAATCGGGGCCATGTTATCATTGTGTGAATCCTGGAGAGTGATGTCAGAGGAAAAAGGAAACTAGCTAACTCCCAAACCCAAAGAGTAAAGGTTGGAGGCAGGTTGGCAGAGACCCAGATTGGCTTAAAGACTTTCCTTATTCTCTTTCCCTTTTGCTTTCCTTAAAAGCCTAATCACTTCGCACAAATGACTTCCATGGACAGGATGCCGCTTCCTCTGGCATATCTTGTTATGAGCTGTGATTTATCATAATGGAGCAATAGTTGTCATTTTGGGGTTAAAGATAACAGCTTTTTTAAATGGAACATCCTGTGAGATGGACCTGCGTTGATGGAAGATACTGTTGTAAATGGATGAAACCGAGACAAATGGATGGATGGACAAAATAATCCATTTGCTACATTAAAGCAAGCTTTTTATCATCTGTAATGAAAAATCAACACCAGCTAATCTTTAATGTGAAAGATCGTTTTGTGTCCTTCGGATGTTCATATTGTATCACTCTGCTGGATTGAGGAATCAAAGCAGACTTTTAAGAAATTGAAATCTCAGTCTTGTGGAGGGAGATAAAGAGTTTGTTACAGATGTCCCAGTGTAGCCTGCAACTGTATCTCTTTGATTGCTGGAAAAAACAGGCTTTCAGTGTCAAACCTTGCATTTTTCCATTTGTCAGCTTATTTAGTTGATGTTTTGTGGCTGTGTGATGACTGCTCCTCACAATGACAGAAAACCATTCATGTTGGATTACTTTTTTGGCACACCTTCATTGTACCAAGCTAACAATAGCACTTATTATGGGAATATGAAGTAATGGACTTACGAGAAGAGACATTTTGGTGATTCCAAGAGTGTGAGAGTATAAAAGAAGGGGGTTTCTAACCTCAAGTGGGCCAGAACTGAAGTCCAGTCTTTCATCATACATCAACATTCACATTTCCCTCCACCCAGGTTCACCACATATTCACTGATATGCACTAACACTGCGATAACAATACTAAAAAACCTAAAAATCTTAATGTTCAATTTAACTTTTAACTTTTTAATTGTTATGTTGAAGACTTTTTGTTCTTGGCCACACTTTGAGATTTTTTCTGGGTGGCAGATAATGTGTTGTTTTAGCAGAGCGCCCACTCCAAACTGAGGAAGTACACCTGTACAGCATCGGATGTACTCTGATACTTTTTTTTAACAAAATTAATTATTGATGGTTCAAAATGGCTCCAGGTTGGCCACGTGTCTGTCGGTTTGGGTAATTTGATTAAATGCGAATTTGTTTGGAAAATGCGATATCTACTGAAACGATAGGAGCCTTCCAGCAGTGATATTCTGGCAGAGGGATAATGTTTGGTTTCTGGCGGCCTGCAGGCAGAATGTACTGTAATTCGGGCATGTGCTTATCTAAGGCTTGTACCATAAAAGGCTTCAGATGTCGTGCAAACAAGTTCTGATTAAATACATGCACAGCGTACAGAGAAGTAGAGAGGTAGTGGTGGGGAGGAAGGAGTAATGGGAGCTCTGTAGCAGAAATTGTCTTAGGGTTGCAGAGATTTGATACCCCATATTTTAATGACCTCCTGCATATCAATGTTTCTCAATCATGTCATTAAAGATATGTTTTTGAGCAGATAATGTATGTCATGTTTGTAGCCAACTGGACCTTTCCTTATTTGGTTTGCTGGCTTGCAGCTTGTACCATCCTGTCTCGAAGGGAGAAAATATTTCCTTTTCCTTGTAAATTATGCTTTTCAAACCAGCATTTAATAAACTCTGTTACTCTTTTCATAAAACCGTACCTGGTTCTATAATGTACTCTAGTAGAGCTTTATATTAATAGAAACAAACAGTTCTGTGAGCAAACAAAAGCTGCAATAGAGATCAACCTCCACATGCTGACTGCAGCAACATTCAAACATGTAAACAAACACCAATTTTTGTAAACATTTAGCAGTTTCGTAAGAGTTTAATGTTTGTACACTGTGGTGTGCAGAGTTATTCTTTAGGTTTAGGGGAAATGTTTTTCTCTTTTTCAGGTCTGTTTGAAAACTTTGATAAACATTTTCTTCCACAGTGTTCACAATGCTGCACATGTTGGTGAATGTTTCCAGAATAATGATGCGGGTTAAGTAAGTATTCATGAACAGTAATTGGCTGAGTGAACATACAGGATATATAAACAGCCTTTGTCTGAGAATGACTGTGTAAAAAGACATGACTGACACTGCTGTACTTGACGAGAGAAGTGTATTTATTATGCAGTGCATGTGGTTGGAAGCTCTGGACATAATTTTCTGCTTACCTTGGTAATGGAAACAAACAGTCCATGAGGATACATTGGCCACAATGAGAGAGCAATGCTTAAGAAAACATACCGTGGATAACAGGGTTTTATTATCTGGGGCAATTGAACTTATTAAATACAGGGCACATGGTTGTAAAAGTTGCTGATATTGCAAAGAAATTAGTCATTGTGTCATTTCATTAAGTTTACTAAAAATAAATTGTACAAAGTTTTAAAATATAAAACACTCAAATGTACTGGGAACAGCAGAGTACTGAAGTTCTCTGTGTGGGAAATGGGGGACATTTACAACATTACAATTAAATTATACATATATAGAAAACGTGTGATTTCTTGGGCTTTTCCCCCCCTTCATTTCTGACATCGGCTGAGCTTGAATTACTGAGTTACCAATGCAATCTATACACTGTAATTTGCTGGCTGTAATTGAAAGCACAAATGAAAGAGAAAGAGGATGAGTATCTTACTTCACATCCACACATCCTTCTTTCAGTCATACTTGCTCGTATATACAGATGGAAACTATTCAACATCATTAGTGACTGTGAGCATTACGATCACTGACATCACCCTGGACGCAGGCTCATAGTTATTTTTGGATATCCTTGGTGAACAAATTCACACCACTCCCAACTTTCAGAAATAGTGTCTGATGATGTCAAATATGGTACATGATGTTATTACCAATTGAAGTGTTTGCTATATTTCCAAGCCAGCTAAACCTAGATAATTAGGAGTCTCTTTCTTGTTTAGGGGAGCATTGAAACCTCCTTTTGGGTCAGTCTAGTAACATCATCTTCTTTCTCTCTGCACCGATCGTGTCGATGAGACCACTACTCAAGCTTGGCCATAAACACGTCAAGCACAAATTTTATGATGACATTCAAAGCCGCAATGTCACCATCTCATTTAAGTCCTTAAGGTACAAATGAGTCATTTCATTAGTCCCAGAATGAATTTGGCACACCATGGAAAACCAATAGATCACTTCAGTAATTCCTTTCTTAAGGAAGTTATATCTCAGCCGCTGAATCCTAGAAGCTGTGCTGCAAAATTGAACTTGTGAGGCTATTGAGCAGATGAAGAGATTAGCATGCAAATGGCTCTCATACATCATCTTTCTGAGCATAGGGTAATAGCTGCTGAATGATACTTATCAAGCTCCATAAGTGCTCCTTCCAATAAATACATAGTCCAGGTCATTTGTATTGGGATTCAAGTGTTGATGGATATGGGATTACCACTTAACCTTGGAGTAATTCCAAGACACCCTTAAATCATCCAATACATTATCTTTCCCATAAAGGCTTGACCAGTCTTTAAGGATATCACTTCTTAATGCAGAATATGTTTTATGTGATAAATTAAACTGGAGGTGTTAGTGACCTATTAATCACAAATACATATATGTGACAGAGCATCACTATCCTTTTATTTTCAAAAGGTTGTTCCTGTATGTATCTTTTATGTATAACAACGGTGCTGTGATTATTATTATTTCAACCTTTGGTGAGTTACAGCATTGCAGACAGGATATGAGACAATATGGAAACTTTATGTTGTCTGTTCAGGAGGCACAATGAATTTAAAAATACACGAAACCAGCTTCTCTAACATGTTTAATCTTCCTCAGGTTAAGCGGGTTTGACTCTGCCTACTAACAAAGCAGGACACTGATATATGAAGGTTGATTATTATCATGTGCTTCTTGTTGGAGACCCGGCTCTTATTTCCCAAGCAACACTTGACCCTGACCCTGCCTGCCGCAATTATATTTGAAGGGGTTTCATTCCAAAACACTGTATTAAAAGAGTTTGGTCTCTTGCATGATCCTTCAGAAACATAATCACATTTTATGTGAACATTTTAAGCTGTACTTAAAAAGTTACACACAGTTGACTTATGCAGGAGCTATTCGTTATTCATCTGTACAGTATATCTCATGATACAATAATAACACGTATGTTGAGATAGTTCATTCTCATTGTAATCAGTTATCCTCAATACTCCCTGTGAAGAGACCAAAGTGTGACCTGTTGTTAGAGAGGGGAGACACATTTAACTCCTTATTTTTATTGAAAAATGCATCCAGGTACTAAATGTTCTTCTTATTTTACTACATCCCTTAATTTCTGTATCCTTCTACTAAAGCTTATCGAGGTAACAAGGTCCAAGAATACACAAACAGAGATTTATTTTTAGACAAAACTAGGAGCCTACAGCAATGCTAGGGTCTCTGTGAGGTTGTACTTAGGCACAGCAGTGGCAACTTGAGCCAACTACTAAAATCATGGTCTGACATGCTCACAATGACAGTTTAGTTTTGTTACATCCCCACCACGTTCTAGGGGACAGTAACACACAACAACCAATAACAGAGGGAGTCAGAGTCAGAGTGAAAGTTAATAAAAAGGTTTATTCCTTTTAAAACAGAATATTGCCACAAATGTTCTTTAAGTGAGGAGGAGTAGGAGGAGGAGACAGGGGAGATTGTGCCAAACAAAAGAAATTAATATAACAAAACAAGGCCTATTTCTAAGTCTATCCTTAGAAACAAAAACCCTCTCTCTGCACTACTACAAATGGAACAAAGCAAAACACAGGGGTGGCAACAATCCACTAATCTAGTGTGTCTAACAGGTTTTTACTACGTGATGAAATGGAGAGGGTACCTCAAACTAGCCTAAATCCTCCACCTCCCACCACACACACATTCACAGTAAACAGAAAACAAGATTCTCTCTAGAATCAGACATTAGCAAAAGGATCATGCAGGCTATGGCGTCAGAAGCAGGCCCAGGTCAGAGAGACAGAAAGCTTCCTGGGTGCTTCCTTTATGACCAGCCCTGGCTGCTGATAGGCCAGCTGAGGGTAAGGTGATCCAATCAGCCATCAGTCTCAGGTGCATCAGCAGGTACTGATTAGCTGCTGAATAGCTGCAGTGAAGAGAGGGGGAGAAGAGAAAAGAGCAGGAGGGAAAACAACACCACAAGTACAGCATGCCTGGCATGTAACAAACATGTATGATGCTTACCATGGTGATGTGGACATTTAAGATGTTAGCATACAAATGTTTCCAATTAGCACTTAACAAAGTACACCAAAGGACGATGGGAGTTTTTTTATTTCTGCAAGTATCTGGTCAAAAAACAAGTTTTAGACAAAGAAAAGATGTGATCGACATGAAGATGTCTGAATAATCAATTAATGAACTGAAGTATTGTCATTATGGTCGGGTTAAAGGAAAGCTTTGAAAAGAAAGTCAAGCAAAGGTGCATCAATAATAATATTGCCATCAATAGAGCTATATCAACAGTGCGTCTAAAAAGACTGTACATGTGGAGGTCTTATTGTCTTGTTTAGCTTTGACTCAAATTTAAATGCATTTTTACAACAAAAAAAAAAGGCTGTGCATTCACTGGTTTAGACAGCAGTGGTTTTCTGTCATGGTAAACAGTCCTCCCTCTCATGCAGACATTATGTTGTGACAGCATCCCTGTGTCGAGGAGACTGTGCTCTCCAGAACTGTTCACTCAGTGCTTCCTGACTCATGCCACACTGGAATGAAAGGCATGTATAGAGATGCTTGCTCAACATTTTAGTGAGAAGAATCAGACCTCTTCTGCACACATGCAAACACACACACACACACACACACACACACACACACACACACACACACACACACACACACACACACACACACACACACACACACACACACACACACACACACACACACACACACACACACACACACACACACAGTGCTACAGTTCAATGCATTTTGGCAAAATCTCTGGTACAAAAAGAAAACATGAAATGCCTTTTAGTGAAAAATGAAGAGGACCAGACATCCCCCGTGATCAACCAGACGCAGAAATATGTGTCTGTTTGGTCAGTTCACTCATGTGAGAAAATATTCCAAACAACAGATAATAGGAAAAAGCAGCGGAAACTGAAGTGAAGCTGTAAACATGGCTTTTGAGGGAGAGGGGTCCATCTGGACAAAGTGTGAGTGTCCCTGTCAGTGTGTGGTCTGTTTCCAAGCTGATGTCCTTAACTGCGGGGTTATACTTGTGCACGCTATGAAAATAAGGCTCTCTAAAGGGTTCTCATTAAGGAGAGGTGGATCTGATTAGATTCATCTCTCTCATTTAAAAAGCATCTTTCCAAGCAGTACAGAAACATACATGCAGGAATATTCACTAATACCTTTTGTTAGTCTTTTTAAATAACATTTTACAGATAATTTCATTTATTTTTATCTTTTCAAAAGTGAAAAGCAGCCCCTATGACATGTCTATCATAAATAAATACAAATACAGTTGAGAAAGCTGTTTGATTATGAATGAAAAAGATCTAAAGAGTTAAAGAAGAAGATTTATATTCAGTATTCAATATTTGAATTCGAGTGGATAAAATGATATGGCCCCTTATTTTGTTGTGTGCAATACATGGTGGCCTTATCTCATTATTTCTCTGCTAGAAGACACAAAGCAGTTTATTGCTGCAGTCTTAACTTTAAAGTGGGTGTCCATAGTCCACTCTCACATTCCCTGTTGTGTTAACAGAGTGCTGCAATAAGGAGATCACTTTTTCATTTTCTCTTTGGAAAGAATGCAGATACCAACTGGGAAGGGAATTGTGGGAAAATGGGCCCTGATCACTTAGAAGCTGATTGTTAAAGGCAGGCTCCAGGGCAGTGTCTTTATTTCTGTTCATCTCCAACAAGAAGACCAACCAGACTCACATTTCTGTTGTTGTAGCCCCTCTCGACGGGCACATGTCTACACCTCTCTCTTTTAATATATCAAATGGCAGTCGATTAATGTAACTGTGAGTGTGTGAGTCAAATGTAAGCTAACATTCAGCTGAAGGAGCCCCAAAAAGCCAATAAGCCTTTAACACACCACACAGAAGGAAATTAATTTGACTATTGTTTGTTTGTTTCCTCCATATTTTAGCGTAATCCACGTACTTCAATTTTTAAGATCAACAGCTGGAATTCAAATATTTTCAGGGCCTAAATCTTCATGTGACCTATTCTTCCACTCCTTTGTTTTACCGTATTGTTACATTTACTGCATGGTTTTTGCTGAGTCTACATTTAGACACCAGTTTCAGCAATTTCAAATGTCAGAAGAGATTAAGCAACAACTGGTTATGGAAGTTGCTTGTCCTACCCTCCTTCCCTTCCTCTGTTGGTCAAGGCCCTCGTTGACTCATTAGTCATTTTTTAGTTTTTACTTAAAACATACTGAAACCCCTACTTTTTCCTCTTGACAACAACCACTGCTGCATGTTTTTACGGATCCCCTAGATTTTTGATTTCCGTTCATACAGCTCTACAGTTTTTTAATTTATGTTTTTGGTGAATGTCTATTTTAGTTCATTCATGTGAACCTTTAATGCTGTTGTCTTTGCCAGGACTCTACTCTAAAAGTGACTTTGATTCACAATAGGAATATTTCTGGTAACTTAAACATGACATAAAAAGTGTACCTGCCCAGTAGGTGGCGCTTAGCACTGTCTGAGAATTTATAACCACCTACCTCTTCATATATGTATTTATTTTAGTATTACTTCAGCTTACACTGTTTTCCACATGGACAAATAGTTTAATTAAAGGATCTATTTGGGCTAGTTGATTTCCAAATTAAATACATCAATGCACATTTCAAATACCAGTGATGGTTGTGTTTGACCCAGGTATGTGACATTTAGTGAATATGAACCAAAAATTGGGCTCCTGAATGAAAATGTGCATGTAAACAGTGTGAACACTGAGGAGCAGAAAACACACAGGAAGAAACTATTTTCAAGGAAACAAAAGATTTTACTGAAAAAAAACTATGGTCATTTTATAATTTTATAGCATATGATTGTATAAACATAAACATAGATGGACATCAATGAAAATCAGTTACATAATGTTTAAAATACATCTACTCCTCTTTTAGCAAGTGTGAGTAAAATGCTTTTAAGAGGTTAAAATCTTCACGTTTACAGTGAAAGGTTGACATACAGTGTTAAGTCATACAAGCTAAAATATAAACAAAGACAATTAGAAATCCATTTTAATTATGAATTAACATTTCATCCATTCAAATCTGAGGCTGACAACATCAGTGGTCCTGAATGAGCTGACATGCTTGCATAAATTCTACCAAGAAAATGACAAATGAGGTTTTTCTGAATGATCTTACCGCACAGTACAAAGAAAAACTGCCTCCCAACACATGACAAGTTGCTAGTAAAGGGTTGATTGCAAGTGCAGCGACAGAGTCTCTGAGCATCCAGCATCTTGGGGGGGGGGGATCAGGGTTTGGCGGCTTGGAAGGGGTGTTATTAGGGTTTGCAGTCAGAACAGCCTCCCCATCGTCTCTGTGAGTGCTTTAGTGTAGTTAGTGGAGGAGGTATACATTATGGGGGTACAGTTCAGTGGTTGTCAGTAAGACTGGAGACAGTCCACAAACTCAAGGTGGGGGGAGGGTTAGGGATCGGCTGACTGTCCATGGCGAGCGATGCAGAGTTGATAGAAGAACTGGGAGGGCAGCAAGTGGTCACAGCCTGAAGTTACCCAAGAGATAACTAGTTTTGATGGTTAATATGGTTTGCCACTGTGGACGGGCCGACAAGAGGCGTGTCAGTGATGAGGAAGACGCTGCCTCCTCCCGAGAGAAGTGAAGATCCTTTAAGAGTTCTTGCCGACCATCTTCATCGTGATGGTCTTCACTTCTGAGTACTCTTTCAAGCCGCTTTCTCCCCTGAAAAACAGAAAAAAAGTCACAATGCTGCTTTGTTTAAACTATATCATGCTGACAGCAGCACTGAAATGTAGTTTATACACTGCTAGAACAATATTGCAATATGCTCTTGGAGTAAAATCTATGAGACGTTAAGCAACTTTGGTAAGTACGATTTCAAAACACAGTCAGTATTAGTAATATTGCGGTTCATTTGTGTATATTCAGTGAGCAGGCAGTCAAGTCATACTCACAATTCACGTCCATTGCCAGACATTTTATATCCTCCAAATGGACACTGTGTGCTCAGAGCGTTGAAGCAGTTTATCCTGGGAAATAAACAAAACATTGATCACTATTTTGCGTTTGACTTCTGTGGTTCGCTATTGTAAAACAGAGCATCATTTTGTACCCAAATCTTAAAGCTGCCTTCAGAAAGATTTATCATCATTTGTGTAGCTATTCATGAAATCTTCTGGATTTAACAACATAATTCCCTTATTGTTTAACAAACACAGCTGAAGGATGTCAGGCTGTGTATTTGGTAATTTATTAGCTGCATCAGCCTGGGAAGGATAAGAAAAAAAAGAGTGAAGCTGAGGTAGATTGGAAGTTGTAAAATGTCAGGATTGGTGAAGTTAATATAAATAAATCTTCAAAAAAAATTTAACTGATTAAATGTCCCAACGATGGATTAAAGTAATCGTTAAATTGTTAAATGAGAAAATGTATTCCACTTACAGTATATCTGTCTAGTAATTTGGAAGCTACCCACAAGCAGCAGTAGTTAGGTTAGCATAGACACTGGAAAATGTTAGTGTGGTTCCATCCAAAGGCAATCAAAACATCACCTCCAAAGCTCACTTATATACACTTGAAACATTATAAATTGTACACTACACTTCAGTTTCTACATAGAAACTGAAGTGTAGGAAAGACATGCTGCATTGCAAAAGTCATATCTATAGGAGACGATTCCTGGTTGTCTACGGTCAATGCCAAAAGCCTTGACATCGTAAAGAGTCGTCACTGTGGTCGGTATCAGAAGTGAGGTACTTAAGTATAGAAAGCAGGATGAAGAAAAATGTTTGCATCTTTCTCGAAGAACACTATCCTCAACAGAGGAATAACATTGGGTGATGATTGGGCAGCATCAAGAATGAAGGACAAGGCAGAAAAATGTTTCCTCAGCATGCAGAGAATTGCAGTCAAGTATGACAAGTGGTGAGAAGCTCTTGGCAGACACTGAATGTTAGGTAAAGCTCGACTCCTACTCATAGCCATCTGCAGATAATTACAACAGAAACAAAACAGGTTGAGGTAAACTCAAGAACTAACATTTTATGACCATTTCATTTACGCGAATTATAAAATTAGGGGTGTCAGTTTACATTTACAATTTTGTTTTTGTGTTGCTGTCTTGCCCTGGCACGTTGCTATTGGTAATTCTTTAATCTCAAATGTCTGAGCTGAGGGAAAGAAGTGAAAAAAAGGAAGGAAAACATTTCTTTGTGGCCTGTGTAATGATAGTGACGTGGCACATTGCCAGTTTACAGTTTATGGATTCCAGAATCTGAAATGGTTGATACTTCCCACATGAAAAATATTACTGATTGCAGCTAAAGAAACACAGCAGATGAAACTCACCAAACAGTGCCAGCCTGCATGGCTGCGGAAATGGTCATGGCCTTGTTGATGTTGCTGGTGAATACAGCCGCAACCAAACCATACTCTGTGTTGTTGGCTCTCTCAATCACTTCATCGATTGTTTTGAACTTCATGATCTGCTGGACTGGGCCAAAAATCTGTAAACAAAATATGGATTTGGTTCATTTATATACCTTATTTGTATGTTTTATACTGTATGACTGGTCACCTATAAAGAGGTGTTTACGTTAGGGTTGTGTTTACCAACGATTGTCTTACACTTGAATTATATGATTTTTTTCATTTGGTGGGAAGTAACATAAATGCAGTTTAATCATGAGCTGCACAAACTTGAGATAGTTCTAGTTTACTTAAGTATTTCAATATTATTATATGATGCTACTTTATATGTACTTTTCAGATGGAATTACTGGAGGGTTTTACATTTATAAGATGGCTGAAGTTACTACTAGATCCAGATGATTCAATGTTTTATGGAATACAATACTTTAGTTGTTTAAAGACATTTAGTACAGCACTTGAGTAAATTAACTTAGTTAAGTAATACCCCTAAAAATATCAGATTCATTATTAGTAATGAATAAATAAACAATATCATATAAGTATATTTACTTGTAGTTTATAACAGTTGTAAGTGCAGAACATTGACTTGAAGGGAAGATTTCATATTCACACAGGTAGATATGTATTAGTTGTGCAGGATATATAAAAATCCCTGCTCTTGATCACTGTACCTCCTCTCTGGCAATGCGCATGTCGTCCCTCACATTAGAGAAAACAGTTGGCTCAATAAAGAACCCTTTCACGCCCAGCGCTTTGCCTCCACACTCCATCTTGGCTCCTTCACTGATGCCGCTCTGGATGAACTCCAACACACGATTCTGCTGCTCCCGACTGATCTGTTGAGGTGGAGGACGGACGGCATTATAGGAGAGGCCAGGACAGAGGAAGGGGAAGATACAGCTTCACAGTTGATCTGTTGACTCACCTGTGGACCCTGCTCAGTGGTGGGATCAAAGGGGCTGCCAACTGTCCTCCTCTTGGCTCTCTCCACACTCCTCCGGACAAATTCATCATAAATGGGCTCTTCCACAAAGATGCGAGAGCCGGCCGTGCAGCACTGGCCTGCGTTGAAAAACACGCCCTGGTGGGCCTCTTCGACAGCCAAGTCCACTAGAGGAAAAGGGATTTTAGTTAATCAATAGCTACATGAAACAGTTTGTTCATTAATAATGCTACACCATGGGAATATTATTTTTAAAGGTTAATTATTAAATAAGAACCCTTAGTTCTTTCTTGAGAGGTAAAATAATACGATGTTAAGGTTAACAGAAAGTATAATCATCACATCTACAGGTAAAACATCATTTTGTAAAAACGAAAATAACGGGTGTAGTATATTGTTACAAAATTTCCCTCAATATTTATTGGAGTTATCCTGTGCAAATCTGATACCTGACACCTGAGAGACAGGACCCTGCTGTTGCGCACGAAGGGTTAACGGACCCCCGTGATTTATGGGTCTCGGCTGTAGCACCCGACTGAGTCAGGGTCCATTCTCCTGATTTACAGGCCTTAGGGAGCCCCTCTCACGGCTGCTGAAAGCATTTGAAAGCCTCGGCACCCCCAGTTTGGTGAGCCACTTAGAATTCATATGAAACCCATCCATCCACAGGTTTTCATAGCACTACAAAGCTTCTGAGCATTGTAAGACTTGCAGTCCATGTGTGTTAATCCACAGACTGGAGGTCCTGAGAATGGGACACATGACTAAACCAAATAGTGGTAGTGAAGACCCTCTAGTTGTGCAAAAATTATGCAGACCCTTTACTTCAGTAAAAATGTAAATACTGCATGACAAGTTAAAGTCCTGACTCCAAAATGTAATTATTAGAAGTTTTATATGCAAAATAAATTATTAATTAAACAAGTGTTGTCTTTTTATAGTATTATGTTATTATAGAATATGAGTATTCTGTTTTTATCACTAACACTCACATGTAATCTTATAGTTTGTCATATATCATACCATATCATATCATATCACGTGTTTCATATTTTAAAAGTAGCTAGTAACTATGATTGTTAAATAATTACTGTAAAGTAAAAAGTAAAAATGTCCCTCTGAAATGTATTGAAGTAGAAGTAGGAGTATCATATAAAGAAATACTCAAGTAAAGTAAAAGTATGTAGAGACAGTGCTGATGTACAATGTTGAGTGAATGTATTTAGCTACGCTCTCTTACTTCGGACCAACTATGAGGGTAAATGTAGCTCTGAACAAAGCATAACTTCAAAACTTACAATCGGCATCTGCAAAGATGATGTTGGGGTTCTTTCCTCCCAGCTCCAGCGTCACTCTCTTCAGGTTACTCTTCCCAGCTGCTTGTTGGATCAGCTTTCCGACCTAGTGAAGGAAACAGTTCTTGGGTTTACTCACAGCAATGCAGGCCTGTGGCCAGATCAGTAAATCAGCTGGAGTCATTAAAAAGCTTAAAGTGGTTGGTTAGCTCCAAACAGGGAATGCTCCGATAGGCCAACTGAAACATGAGTTCTGCAAACACACAGAATGAATATCTATAACAGGCTTTTGGAGACAGCGACAGGAAAATAAAATGCTGTTTCAGCCGGGAACAGCATCTGATTTCTAATGAAGGGCAGGAAGAAGCAACCACAAGGTGTGTGGGTGGGGACGTAACTATCTGAGGGTGGTTAAAAATGGGTCTCGTATGTCAATATGGAAGACGACAATAGGCTTGCTGTGGTTTCTCTTTATCTTTCTATCATCACTATTTCTACTTAATATGACCCAAACTGAATAAAGGATAATAAATAAAAGGTTCAAGAACAGGATAAGGTCACTAAAGGGAATTCCATATGTAACTCATCTTATAGGGACATGCCAGTGTTTTGTCAATTTTCACTATTTAACCGTAAATCATTTGTACCATTTTCAAAAGCATGCTTCAAGTTTATACATTATTTTTTATGGTTCCTGGCAGCCAATGATTTTAAATTTATTAGAATGAAAATAAATGAGCTGACTCAAAATGTGTAACCATGACTGTGTTTCCTCACAATCTCTTTGTGGCAGAAAGACAAACAAAGGAGGATATCCTGAGCTTCAGTGTGATTTATAACACAACTTGTTATTCCATTTTTCTTCTTCTATATTCTTTGTTCTTCATATATTAAGTTTCTAAACTTTCTTTCCTAATGATGTAATTTGCTTTCAATCAATATATTTTTCTCTGCTGTCAAAAATGTTTTCTCGAGGCTCATGAGTAGAACTGCTTTAACTATTATTTTTTTAGTGTTGTGAAATATTGTATAAACCCAAAAGATAACAACAAGCCTGAGAAAATCACCCCCCCAGAAAAACCCTACACCCTAAACAAGTATTCATCTTCCTGTTACTCATACAGCCTGTTTTATTTTCCGAGAGAACTGACAAGATAAAGCGGAAAAATCCCCTCCTCCAACTTGGAAAAGACTCTTTCACTATCGTATCTTGTGTCTGAGCGGCTTTAGGATGCAGACAAGCACTGACTTTAAGAGAATCAATTGCAGTGCTGTGGCTGGTATAGAAACAACAAAATACTTGACTTGGTTTCAATGATACTGATGTGTTTGATCTGTCTTTGATGAGAAACACAAAGCGGCTGACTAAGGGAAGGTTAGCGTGTGTTTACTCAGGGGTAAAGGAAACACGCTGGGCTGCGAGACACTCCTCCATGTGCAGTCACAGCCACATGTGAATCAGTAAAAGGATGAGCTATGGTACTAAAATCCACCTGTAGCTTCACCACCACCATCCACCCAGTAAGAAGATGCAGTGGTAAGTATCCCCCCCCCACTCTACTCCAACCCTCTGCTACTAGAGCGTGGTGACTCACTGTCTGGGCATCGGCAGTCTCTTACAGCACTGGCTCATTCTCTCAGTAATTGACTCCAGATCACATGAAACAACAGGAAAACTAGTAAAAAAAAAAAGCTGAACCACTCACAAAGGAAATGTTCAATCAAGACGAGATGATAAAACAAAGAAGATGTTTGTGTAAGAAGGTGCACTTGTGTCAGTTTGCGTGCACACACTGATTGGGTGTGTAAAGGGATTGGAATAAAAAATGGTTTGGTTTAAGTTATATTGTGCTGGGAAATCATAAAGACATACACGAGACATACACAGGATAATACATATTCCTCATCATGCTGTCGGATTCTGTTGTCTAATTCCTTTCTGTGTTTGTTTGGCTCACCAGATCATGTATGTATGTATCAACCTGTGTGGGTTATCGAAGGTTAGTCAAAACACATAAACACACCACCAGAATTGAGGCAGGAATATCCCTAACCACAAGCCTAATCTGAGCATTACATAAACCTGGCTCATTTACCAAAGACACATATGAAATACATGCTCCCATCAAAATATAAATTATACCAGAGGGGCTTGCTTGCAGTTAGAAATAACAGATGTTTATAAATGATCTTCAGTAAAATTATCTGCTGTCACTCTTGCTGCTCCCTCAGGCCTGAGGAATGCATTCAGACTCCAACACCTCTGAGCTCTCAACACCTAACATGGTCTGTCCTTGATGATTAAGCTTTCCGTTAACTGCTCCCCTGTTCTGCAGAGTTACAATGGTTTATCCTGATAGTAAGTTAAATGGAAGGCACTGTGGAGGTGCGTAAATACTGCAGAGACAGCAGAAGGAAACAGAAGAGTGGCAGTGTTTTCACAGAGATGTGTTGGTATACTCTCAACGGCTCAAATATGTGCATGTGTGCCAGATAAAATCAAAGCCCCCCGTCATGAGTAGTAATGACAGGGTGCACAGTTAATGTAAAACCCCATTTGTTTGTCATTTAGACTTCAATGCATGCACACAACAAACTCTAATTACCCAGCCCGTTCTTATGGTCTGCACATGTTGGTCACTGTGTCACTTGTGACAAAAGTGAGCAATAGGCAGCTGTTGTTGTGAACCACCATATTAGAGAAAGAGTACCTCAGTTGATCCTGTGAAAGCCACTTTGTCTATGCCCATGTGCGAAGCAATCGCAGCTCCTGCCGTTGGCCCGAATCCTGGCAAAATATTGATGACTCCTGGTGGAAACCCGGCCTGTCAAAACAATATGAGAGGAAACAAGCTTTAGCGGAGATGACAGCAAAGCCAAGCAAAACTGCAGGCGGTGTGGGGGAATCCGGACCCAACCCAGCCTCCGACCAGCTGAGATTGGAGAGAACATCAAAAAGAAGAAGGCGACAGACAGATAGTCTCCAGAAAGAGACGAGGCCACAGAGGGCAGGGGGGAGAGTGGAAGGATGTAGACACTGAGATATTTACAGAGTGATTCAGTTTTAATACATAAACATGTTATGATGCTTTGTTCCTATCCTCTACATAAGCATGTGTTTAGGAACTTGAACAGAACTCACTTCCTCTGTTGCTTTTAATAGTGAGGATACAATGGTTCAACTCCATAAATCAATAAGTATTATTCCATGTGGGCTTGACTGTCTTAGCTGTACTATAAATGAAGCTCTGTTGTGTTTTATTCTGTGCTTTGTTTTTCAGTGGTCTTTGGAAATGTGTCAGCAGTGAACATGAGATGTTCACAAGATTAGTACGTTCATTCGTTTACATAGTCACAAGCGTGTCTATTATCTTGGGCAACCAGAGCACTGTTTCTTTAAAGACATGTTGTTAATGTTTAAAGGTCCACAAACAAAAACATTGGCCTTCATTGTATTAGATGAGCACCAATTCTTTCTACATGGTTAAAAAAAGGTTAGGAAATTAGGATTACAGACCTGGAAAGATGGGCAAGAAAAACCAGTGACAGTTTGTCAAACATCTGTTCTTTATCCCCCTGCGGTTATGTTAATAACAGATTATCCAAATAAAGTATTGGCCAGATTCACAGTGAACACTGTGTACTTGGCGAACTGAAGCCGTTAACTGATTCTGATATTGGGAGTATTAACATAATACTGGCCAAAAGAAATTTGGCAGGCTGCCTCATAAACATATGTGTGGATGGATTCTGTCATTTACCTCTTTGACGAGAGCTGCCATGTATAGGCAGGTGAGCGGTGTCTGCTCAGCAGGTTTGAGGACAACAGTGTTTCCACATGCGATAGCTGGACCCAGCTTCCATGCTGTCATCATCAGAGGGAAGTTCCACTGTGAGGCACACACACACAAACAAAAAAAAGACCTCATGCATCTGACTGACACACTGGGTGGTCACAAGTCAAGCTCAATAACTCATCGCTCTTTAGTCACTTACTCTCATTTTCACTCTGTCTAAACATAGTCAAGTGAGAAAATGTTCTCGGCACTTGTACAGTATTTTCTCTTCCCACAGTATTCTGAGAAAGCCGGGAAATTGCAACACATGTGCAATAGACCCATATCACTGTACAAAACACAGGCCTGTGTTATTTCTGCTTTACACAGGAGCCCATGGGGCTCAACGCAGAACCACACGCTTTCTGCACTCTTGCACAATCAACAGTGTCTCTTTCTCCTTGATCTTTCCTCTCTTTTCTCACACTTCTTCTCCTCAAATACACTTTGTTAAATCCCTTAGCTCACTCTTCTGCTTCTCGCTTCTCGTTCTCTGTTTGTCAAACTCTCTGGCACCGTCATTTTGGGGGGTTACCAGCGGGATTTACACGAATAAACAGTGACTTTCAGCGAATTACTGGAAAATGCAGATTGAAATTCAACGAATAGGCCAGAGTAACAACCAACGGCAGCTCTTTTAAACTTAGCCAATTCATTGTTGTATGTTTTCTTTTTCTAGCCTTTATGTCCATTTGTCTCAATCATGCACGTCACTTGTAGGAAGGGTTATACTCACAGGGATAATTTGTCCACAAACTCCAATGGGCTCATATCTGGTAAATGTCATATACTCTCCATCTGTGCAGGAACACACGTGCAGCACACACACACACACACACACACACACACACACACACACACACACACACACACACACACACACACACACACACACACACACACACACACACACACACACACACACACACACACACACACACACAGAGACCAGGGTTATTCATTTCTTTAGTAGTTTTCAGCTTGTAATTGCCTGAAAGACATGAAAAATGTCACCACCTGATATCCCCGGTGTTGTTGACTCAACATGTTAATTTGTAAATGAATCCACACGCAACATTCCTGGTTGCTTTATCCCGGTGAGAGATTACATTTCGTTTGGAGCCTTCTACAGTACAGGCATGTGTGTAGCTGTTTTAGGTCATAGAGATGGGTGTTATGCTGGAAATGTTTGCTCATTCCTCTTGCATTACCAAAGTAAAAGGAGGTACTTAATGAGGGTGTGCCATGCTTGTTCATTCTCCACAAAAACAATTGATATTGAGAAATGTGTAGAAATTTGTTAAAACAGTTGTCAACTGATGAAACATTGCCTCATGTTGCATTTGGACTTGAATGACCGATGGTATATGACAAGCCGGATAAGCATTTTCAATGGGATGCAGTGGGAGTATGACAATGGACACAAAACTGCAGCAGAAGGTCTCATATGTCAACCTTTTTTTCCATAATACCAAAGTGGATGTTGGGTCTTTCAATACTGTTATTGTTTGGAGAATGAAACTATAAACCTATTAGACATGAGGTTTTCGGGAGGAGCTCAAGTATCTGCCAGGTTTGTTTGAAAGTATGACTCCTGCAGGATGACTTATATTTCAATTTGGAACAAGCAATGTAAACTATACCAAACTGTGTAGCCAAAGGTGCTCCACATAATGTCACTCCCTATTCATTTCACACTGTCTGTGATACAGATTTAACGCGATAATCTCAGCAAGACAGATAGACGTTATGAGGTTGTTGATGGGAAAAATCCTGCACTTCATCCCAACTGTTGAACAAACACATTAACAGACACCCTAACATCATAGAGACTCAGGAATACCCTTGTTTATTTCCACTAGAGCAATAAAGCTTAGACCAAAGCCCTGGCAAAATGCTCACCGAGGTTGGTTTGGCAGCAGTGTACAAGAGAAGCTTTGAGAGGGACAATAAGGTGGTATCAGGAGGTTTCCCATGTCCTCTCTCTTATTCTATTTTACTTTTTTGTACTTCCTGTTGAAACAGACAGCCAACTTTTCCCTCTAGCAACCCCCAAACTCAACTGAGGCGACACTGGAGGCAGCCTCAACAGGACAATAAATGTTAGTGTTAGGGGTAATCCCCAGTTTGATGTCTTACTTTGCTGAGTACAAGTGCTTCTCCTACAAAACCTTTCTTTTATTGAACTAAATATGTTGTAAGTTTGGTACATTGATCGAAAGTAAAACAAAAATATTGACATTAATTTGATTATTAATTAATTGTCATTTTTCATGGATAAAATAACAGAAAACCTTGGAAAATCTGAATATTTCCTGTGCTTTTTCTGTTTCATATCATATTAAAGTAAATACCTTTGGGTTTTAAACTAACAACACAACACATGAAACAGGGATGCATATTTTTTTACTAGATAGACCAAATAACAAAATACCAAAACCCCACAGAATTCCCTGAACAGCAGCTATGTTTATCTAAAAAATGTCTTGCTATCATTATCCTTTTAAACTTTTACCTTTATTCTCCCACCGCCCCTCTCCCTTACAAACAGTCTGCCTTTTGTCCAGTTCACTAAAACGTTGCAGTCTTAATCAAAGAAGGATCTTACCCATTGGAATAGAAGTGCCGTGGATCTTGTCTGCATATCCAGCAAAGTATCTCAGTGTCTTTATGGTTCCCTGGAGGTCCACAAACAGGGTGGGCAGGAAAGGCTTCCCACTGTTCAGTGACTCAATAGTCTGAAGAGAGACGGGGGAGACGTTTGAGAAATATGTGATATAACCTTGTGATCCTCACATAATTCCATACTGTTCCAGTCTTTACATTCTCCCGCGGGTGAAATGTGACACTAAGATAACACTTAACTACAAATACAGCCCCTTAGTTACAGTTATATGTTCTCTTTAAGGCAAAGTAAGTCTATCAGTATTTTCAAACACAGCGGCAGCTCCAAGTGCTTTGCAGAAGGTATAAAATGAAATGATCAGGCAATGGAGTAATGGTTATACTACAGTTACAGTGCTGTTATAAATGATTATTAATAGGGTAGCAATCAAGAAGATAAGAAAGCATTTTATTTTATTTGTCCATGTGGGGAATAACTCTCTAACATTAATTGAATCATGACGGAATAACTTACTGCTAGATAGACACTGTCTCTCTCCACCAGGTCCGCCAGTTTGGACAGCAGCCGCCCCCTCTCAGATGCATCCATCCTTCGCCACACGGAGCCTAAAGAGAAGGCGAGGCGAGCAGCCTGCACCGCTTTATCAACATCCGCCTAAAAAGACAAGACGCATCATTATCAACCAGATTCAATAAACAAGTCTCCTTGACATTTTTCATGGCAGTACGACCATGAGTTTTTCGTCCTTTTTTTTCTCATAAGAGATTGATCTTGAGTTGATCTTCTGCTAAATGAAAGCAACAAATAAACATGCGTATAAATAACTTCTGAGGGAAACGTTCTAGTTTTTACTCTTCTAAATGAGTTGATTTTCACATAAAGACTTTGCACACAAAACATATGATCAGCTTATAAAACATAATGATAATAATCATGATCCAAAACTATAATATTGTAACGCTGACTGTGGCCAATCCAAAACACTTTAAGTGAAGCACATATGTTTTAAAATGCAGAATATTTTTACCCAAAGTATTTCTATAGTTTGTTATTGATAATCCTTGTTTTCTAAGTGAAAGACAGACAAAAGACGCCATGTTGCAGAGTATTTACCTTCTCCGCTTCCTGGACCTCACAGATCTGCTCTCCAGTAGCCGGGTTATAGGTCAGAAAGACCTTTCCACTAACAGAGTTGTGCCACTCATTGTTGATGAAAATCTGCAAAAAGAAAATAGGTTTAGTTTTCCCATTTTATTAAAGCAATGCAATAAAGGATCTGAAGATAAAGCCATGAGTTTAAATCCCTTTGTACGAATTAAGTGCAAAAAGCACAAATTTCTTTTCAACCTATTAAAAATAACTTCTTTAGACCATTTATATGTATGCAAATGTATAATTATACATATATTCAAACAAGCTTAAGAAGGATACAATTATTTCCCTTTTTATTTATTTTCTAAATATTTATGTAAAGTTAAGTAATCACTTCATCACATGCTTGTAGTTGAGGCTGTGAAAGACTAACAGCCCTCTTCCTGGCTCTTGTGTAAGGGATATGGGAGAATCTGGAAATCTGGACAGAGATTCCTGCCTGTCCAGCATTGCTCTCTGGGGAGTGCTCCACCATCCAGACAAAGGGGTGGGGTGGGGGTGCAGATAAATCCCTATCAGACACCAGACCCCCACCCACCAACCCACCCCCAAGCACACAGACACACGTTTCACAACATCGCTGCTCGTTTACGAGATCATAAAACACGTGCCGCGCTTGGTTTCTGTGATGCGTTAAAGCAAGTCTTCCGTTAAACAACCGCCTTGGATTCCAAACAGGACATAGTTGACATCTATTAAGACCAAAAGTAAAATAAATGTTTACACAGTCACAAAGCTTGGAATTATGTCAGAAAGAACACACCCTTTATAAGCTGATGAAAAGTTGAACAAAATACAAGGTGTGATTTGAAAGTTAAGTCATAAGAGAAAGATCCTTTCTCGTTGATGTGTTTAGATCCATCAGACGGACGCTTCACGCACTGTTTTTAATGGCTGTCAGTCTGCCTGATAGATAGAGTGCAAGGAGAACATCTGCTGGCACAAATCCCTCTGTGTATACATATGCTCTTACCGTCGTTCTACTTTAGAGGAGTTCAGATGCACCGAGAGCAAACCTGAGAGCATGGTTCAAGTATCCCACTGGCCTAAGCCTCCCTAAACTCTCCAATATGTTTACCTCAATAAACGGTGGGCTTTAAGCACTATTTAATTGGCTATAAACTGTTACCCGTGTTTACTTTCAGGTTGGTATAAAATGCCAGGGAGTCTGAAAACTGTTGGAGTTGCAGCACACACATCACTCTGCCTCCCTCCTCCTCTTCATTCCCACGGCTCGCAGGCTCATAATGTGGCCTCTGCGTATGAATAACTCACATGCAGACGTTTAAGGTGTTCAGTATCTGTGTGTACCACCCCACAGAACCATACGTTATACACTCATTCCTCTACGTTTCCTTTGTACTGGTCACACACACCATCCCCCACACACCTTTACCCACACACACACACACACACACACACACACACACACACACACACACAAACACACACACACACACACACACACACACACACACACACACACACACACACACACACACACACACACACACACACACACACACACACACACACACACACACACACACACACAAAGATAGACAGGGCCAGAGTGGCTTCTCTCTCCAGTGTTCTCAGGCGCCTCCATCAGAGGCCACCTTTAATCTGACGCTCATTAAGAGCACTTCATAAAATTGTCAGTAACGATAAGGAGCAGAGGGCCAGCTACAAAAACAGAAAGTCCTGTAGAGCACTGAATTAGTTTTTAAATTTATAGGGGCCACTGAAGTGGGGCGCCCTAAATCAGAGGAGCCCCCTGACAGCCTCAACAGTCCAAGCAAGAATGCAGACCATGGGTAGCTTTATGCATGGCGTAACCCCTCTCACAAGACGCTGCTAAAGGAGAACGGATGAAGCACGAGAACAGTGGAGCAGGCCGCCACCTAAATCATGGCCAGAAAAGGACAACTGTCAGCCGCCGTTTGGCTCGGCCCTCTCTCTGGGCTCGGACTGGTGTTACACTTTTGTCTCGTTCTATTGAGAGACTTGATTAAGATGACAGGGCCGGGATGTAAATCAACTCTCAAGGTTTCTTAAAATTGCTTTTAGGATCATTTGGACGAGGGGCAAAAACACAAGAATGAAAAAAGCAAGTGCAAAGGTGAACATTTTCAAATGACAAATCGTGTTTCCCATTCCCTGCAGGACCGTTACTATCGCTCCAAGTGATGGTTTCATGTTTATAAAAAACACCAGACTGCAGATGACAACATTTAAAAATAAACTATTTCCCTTTGTCGCAATTAATCCTTGGTACAAGTTTTAAATCATACATTTTTACCATTTTGTGCTACTACATTAATTAAGAAACGCTTTAACGCGGTCAAAGCTGTGATCTGTGATGCCTGACGCATAATGAGGAGGCCTGATGTGGATTAGAGCTAAGCAGCAAGCATATAGGTCAAGACTTTCTCCATGGGCCACAGGGCAGCTGCAAACATTTAGCAACTCCCAGGCTTTTCTGCAAAACCTGTCAATCACATCATCCACTGAGAGCCTGGTCATAGGGATAATGAAAAGATGAGACATGATGAACCCAAACACGTTTAACGTTTTTTTTGCTCATTAAGTTTGCTATTTGGTGCAGGTGTCTTAACCACCGTCATCCGTTACAAGACGTTTTTAACTGTTACAACACAAACTTAACATTGTTTGCTTTGTTCCAAGTAAAATGTTAATTGCCCTTTATATTTTCATGTTAACAAAACGTTTTGTTTGCGATAATAACTCTTTTTTTCTTTTTTTAAATGAGCTGTAATGGGAAGTAAGAAATGCCAAAATACTTTCTGCAGCCAACAAAACATCTGTTTGGCTCCCTGTTCTTCTCACAGCTCAGACGCTAACGGCCGAAAGAACATTATATGAAACTCTTTTCTTGTCTAATGGTAAGTTGGGGGGGGGTTGGGGTTCAATGGGGTGAGTTTAGCGTTTTAACAGGGGTTTTATATACAGTATAAATGTGTGTTTATACACAACAAGCCAAGAATCCACAGCCAGACGCACCCAGCCCGGGCACCTGCAACGCTCGTCTGCGCAGGAAGTTTCATATCCTCCCCTATCACAGGACCTCGATTTCCTCTTTGGATGGGTTTCAAAAGTCTTAGAATTACTACTGTTACAAGTGATTGGAGAGCATGTGAAAGTGAAGACCAGCTGGTGTTTTTTGCTCCTACTCCTCTCCACATGTGTGACACCATGGACCCTTCTTGTTTTTCATTCACACACCCACAGACAATGCCAGTCGGCGCTCCTGGGTTTGGCGAGGGCGACCTCCCTGTCACTTACTGGCAAACGTCTTTGTATCGTCAGAGTGTGTGGGCAATGGGCATGTGGTTAAAATAGTTCATTCTGAATCAGAAGTAATGTGAGAAAAACCCTAATCTGACATACCGCAGTAATTACAAAACAACGTCTTATTCAATGTTTTGGTTGACTCACCCATAAAACTCTTTTCCAGCAGGCAGAGAGACTTTGCACATCACCGGAGTATCAGACAGTTCATATGAAATACTTTTTTGAAGCTTATATAAATTATAATTCCTAATATTTTTGGGAAGACACACAACATAGAGGATTTTAGTCCAACATATTAATGAATTGCTTTTGACAAAATAGCTTAACAGATTCTTATCCAACTAGAAGGCCACTTTGAGAGCACAAACCTCAGCATGGGCTATGCCTTATCTCACAATGGTAATGAAAAAAAACCCTCATGATTAAGATTGACTATAATTTAACAGATTATTCCTTGGCCCATGTTCCATCATGGGAACAAGCTATATACAAATTGGGCCAAAATTGTAACAGATAAACAAACAAAACTGTAGCCCAAACTCTTGTTGGGGCTACATCTATTTTATAAAATGCACCAGAACTCGATCTACAATTTTTACTAAATGTTTAAAAAGTTAAAAGACAAACAATAAAATGGACCTCTCCTCTCACTACTGGTGTTATTTCTTTCCTTGGAACATCTGAGGTTTGATGGATTTCCTGATGGATTTCCTGTGTACTTAACCGTTCTTTAAATCTTGGGTCAAAGAACAGTAGTTTTACTCGTGGGATCAGTGGACAAAGAGGAAGTAATTTTTAAAGAAATGTGACGCTTTGCCGACAGAAAAATAAATAGCTAGAAAAGCACTTTTGTGTCTGCTGTGTGTCGTGTTTGCTTGTGAAAGAGCATATATGCCAACAGATTTATGAAGCCAAGTGTTTTTCTTAATGACACCATAAGGATTTACACGTTCCTTGTCAAGAGGGCCGCACACTGAAGGTATGGGAAGTTAACAGGGTAACCTCGCTGTCACTGCTCTTCCTTAAACAGTGATTAAGAGACAGGGGACATGATGTTGACGTCTCTGCTAAGATGATAATTTACACTCGCTGCACAAGTAGGCATTTCACACCGATGGACATATTAATGGCGGTGCACACTTACCCTGTCACAATCAAAGAGATGTGTTTTAGAGAGTATGTGGCCATGTGTGTGCGAACAGGGAGATTGTGTAAGCAAAGGCAGAGGAGGAGGGGGAGAGTTCTCGCTGTGCTCGTTGTGATAAATCATTTAGTTGCACAGTATCCCCTAACTTTGGCTCTGTTTGATCTTGATCGCAGTAAGATGGTGGGTTTGAAGTGAAAAACTCCAGAACTGCAGGTCAGCTCTGGCGAGGCAGGGCCACTAACCCACACAGTGAGACAGAGTCATAATTTACACCCCGCTGGACAGCACCTAGCATCGGGGAGCCCCAAGCCTCCATCTGTGCTATCTCAATCAGTGACAGATTGATGGAGCCTCTTATTCATCCAAAGTGAGAGGATGTCTCTGCGTAGACTGCTTTACAAATACTCGGGTCTTCGGCAGACAGGTTCTGCAAAGGTTCCTATGGTGTAAGTGCACTAATGCCACCATGAGCAAAGCAACAAAGACAATTTACAACTGCTGATTAGTTTAGGAGATCTGTAACAAAGACAATGAACAAGGCCCCTGATTTAGATGATTGGTTATTTTTTATTTTTGTAAGACTATTACCTAATTACACAAGCTAAAACTTCATTAAAAAACCTATAGATTTTTGTGCATACGGCTAGACGGCAACCCTTTTTTTTTAAAGCTTAACATTCACTTTGGTGGAGGGGCTAATAGTGTGATGGCACTTCACTACAAAAACAAACATTTTACAGACTGCTCCTTCAAAGTAACAGCAGCAGAGTTATTTGCATTCCTGTTAAACATGTCCTACTAAGTGCATGGTTTAACAACTCATCATCACTGAACGGTGTGAAAAACCACAAAGGCCAGAAGCATCACCCACTAAAAAGAGCAGAACAACTTTCTCTGTTTGCTTTAAATATTCATCAAATAAAACTATTCTCTGCGTCTACCACAAGCGGAAAACATCAATAAATAGCTATCATGGCTGTCTTATTTATGACTTCCTTCGTGGTCCTATCAACCTTTAAACTGTTTCTGTCTTGTAACCCAGCTGTTGGAGCCTTCTAGCATAGACATGTGGGGGTAGGGGGACGGGACAACCAAAAGAGCTTGCCTTCTCAAAGCTTTGAGCTACAAAAGAGAAGGTGTAAGAACCTAACAAATGAAGCGTAAGTGGATATCAATTTGCTGATAACAGAACTCCAATCATATATAGATGCACACAAAATTGCAGATAGCTTTGCTGATAATATCAATGTGGCACTGGCCATGAGAAGTTCATGACTCGGTGAAGAGGATAAGGGGCAAACCTTGACTGCAATACCTTTTTTTATAACATGATTATGTTATAGAAGCAAACCCTGTTAAGTAATGATACTGTATCAGCCATTTCTCTATCTCCAGGGTTGATTATGTAATCATTGCATTGCAAAAAAAAACCTGTTTTAATATTTTCTTTTTATGTGATTAAGGGGAAAGTCTATTACTACCTTTATGTTTGTTGCAGAAAAGTTTAATATATAAGTGTAAAACAGTATCTGAGACAGAAATGTGTCTATAAGCTTGCAGCTCCATCCCCTCGCCCTGCAGGCCAGTGAAAAGCGCTGCCTTTTTCCCTTGCAGTCAGTGGGGTGGAGAACAGGAACAGGGTGTGAGGAGAGCCCACGCCAGGGGTTCCCATAAATCAGGGCCCTTATGCCCCCAATGTCCACCAAACCAACAGGGACTAGATGATCCAAATTCCTGAGGGTTAATTCACCAAGTCGCTCCCTAAATTTCCTCCTGTACACCGTTGTTTGCGAGCCTTTAACTAAGACTCTGTACTGTGAGGGAATGGAAAGCTTACAATACGACAGAACCTATTCAACATGAACTGTCCTCTTTACAGCGAAGCAGCCGTATGACCTTTGCACATAAAACACAGAGGTATGTGTTAACACAGAGCAATTATAGCACTGACTGAACTTACATCACGCTATCATTAATATGACCTTTAATCTCAGTAATCATAAAAACACTTGTTCTGCAGATAGAAGACCCTTTGAGTGGCAACAAAACTGCAGCAGGCTACATCCTGGCTACTAAGGCTAGAGACCAAAAACCAAAATAAAACCGCAATCAACATCTTTCAGAAGATCTTAGAATAAGGACTAAAACTCACTTCAAAGTGTACCAATATGCACAGATGAAAAAAACGAAGAAGGCAATGCAGAGATGTTTTGAAACACATGAGAGCTATTTTTAACATCTGTGTAACTGGCTCAAGATTTGTGGTGTGTCAAGACTTAAATTCCAAGCATAAAGGCTAAAAAACTTTATAAAGAAAACAAGAGACTGTGATTTACTGATTAAGGATTCCTTGAAAAATGTAATAGTATATTTAGTGCTATGTTTTATTATGGTAACAAAATGTGGAAGCACTTAACTATGAATCAAGAACGTACAGTATCCTCACCAGATGTTTTAATCAAAATCTCTCTGAATGCATTTATTTTAGTCGTATCTGCAACATGATTTGTTCCATGACTCAAATGAAGTTCTTTGTTTGACTCAAGCTTCTTTCTCCAGCTGTTTCTGCATCCATTTTCTCCCACCCACACACTGTAAGACAACCCTGCTCTGATAACACATTTGTTGTTTGACAATCTGTACTTTTAAATCGTTTTTTTTTTCTGCACTAAACAAACTCGCTGTCACTAAATAATGGGAGAATGACTGCCTTAATGACTGCAATCCTTTGGACTTGAATAGTGTGTGTCATGTCATTCAAAGAAAAGAGAGATACTAATGCTATCTTGTTTTTAAGCAAGGTCAGCCTTTGCCATTGATAACTCAAAACATTGTAAGCAATTAATGAAGAATTCAATTAATTTGAATTAAAAACAAAACACTAGCAGAGTAATCACAATGGGAAAATTGAAATAAAGATTTAGAAGGGTTTTTTTCAAAGATGAGAGATTTTGTTGAAATTTTGCATAACAATTTTAATCACATTTGTTACGTCCACTTATTATATGATTTAAATGAAAAAATCCATATTTTATAATCTTGCTCACCAGGCAATCACCTAATGGGATGTTGGTATGTATCTTAAGATACAATGTAAAATTAAACAATATAGTGATGGAAAATGTAATTGTTCACATGGTTATAAAGATTTTTTTTAAACTATAACTATAATTACTTCTAAACCAGTTCAAACTATGTCACACCCTTTTCAGCACATATACTAAAACAAATAATGGGTCAAATAACTTGCAAAATAAATGATCAGGTTTATGCAGTGACTCAATTTAGAAAATGTAGCTTAACAATCATTTTTTTCTTAATCAAGCAAAGACAAACAATTTGACACTATTATATATGTAATTCAACATTGTTAATAAAACGTAATATGTCCGTTGTCGTTAAGTCTAAATTATCTTATCAGGGAGTTACTGATTATTAAATTCAGTGCAGCACTGAGCACGTGTACGCAAAAGAAACTAAAAGTAGGATTCAGTCAGTTTATCAGAAGTTGAAAAGTTTAGTCCGGCTAAATTGTCTGAGCTGCAGCTCCGAGTGAGCCTCTCTATCTGATACTAAAAACTTCAGCTGCTGACACACAAAAAGTGCGGTTGAAAAAAGTTTGGGTTAAAGAAACACTCATGAGCAGACAACTGCGAGCAGAGGACACGGAATCGTTACGCGCAAAACAAGAGGGTCGGCGGCGGCGGAGCAGAAACAGACCTTGGTGTACTTGATCTCCGGGTTGGGCACCGGGGAGGGCATCAGATGGAGGGATGCCATGAGAGCAGCGGGGTCGCTCTTCACCTCTCCGGGGATCTCGATCTTACTTGAAGTCATCTCGGCTGTGTCTGTAGTCTTCTGCCTGCTGAGCCTCTCGGGGTTTTTTTCTACAGATTTCTGATTAGGACTTTGGGTTTCTTCCTGGGTTTATAGCCAGGTGTCAGCCGCGGTTGATTTTCATTGGGCGAAGAAAAGGGCTGTCCTTTTGAAAATTAAATTCATGCATTTACATAAACGACCTCAGCCATGCGTGTTAAGGAGGAGAAACAAATCCACCCCACCCACCTCACACTCCCGGTACACTGGGTTTACATAGCTTTTTTTCCCAACAGCAGCTGCTTTTACGCAGTTATTCATGGTTTTACAACTAAATAAAAAGACAAAACACAGTGCCATGAATTATTAAGAGTTTAGATTGGGTCCTCATGTAAATCACAGTTATAATGATATTTAAACTAAGGCTGTGAGTTTTAGATGTAACTTAAACCTATTTGTCAAGCTTTAAACATGGAGGAAAGACTGTAGCCCCGTTCCAAACATTTCCTGCAGCATCATATCGCCTATTATTTTCTGGCAAAAAACAATCTCGCCATAAAGTTAATGTAGTAGCTGTTTTGGGCTTTGGATGGATTTACACTTTCCTTATCTGTTGGTGTTGGATTGTAGAAGTTAAAATCTCAATTTTCTGGGATTACTCCCTCATATTGGCATTCAACTGGCGACTGAAGGTTGATTATGGACCTTAAAGTTAAAAAAATTGAACATAAAGAAGTATTTACTTTCTTCTGTCTCATTCTTACACCATCATTAGACATTTCCTAAGTGCCATAAAGGTGTCAAACCACTTTCTTCGGCTCACTATCACCCTGTGCTCTTTATTTGCCTAACACAACCTCCCTGCGGTCTAAGATGTTATGTAAATGCGGACTAAAGGGATTGCTGCTACTTGCCGGGGTGTTGTTGTCAGAGATTTGTCCCGCAGGTGATAATTCCCCGCAGCGCCTCCTTTAAATCTCCCAATAAACATCCACCTATTAGCTGTGAGCGAGCCTGTCTCAGAAAACTAAAGGAATTAAAGCAAATCCACGCATGTATTAACACATACACAACAACTGCATTTCCTTACACATGCATGAAGCCTCTCAGGTAGAGGGGAAACAAGTAGTTAATTTGTGGTTTAGACTGTGAATTCAAAGTAAATGCAGAGACACATGTATATTGCATAACAACGTAGTTTGAAAACTCGGGAGTATTGATAGCCCCGAAGAGTAATTTCCTCGTTCATTTTAGATTTCATAATCTGAGCCTCTTGACAGGACAAAGGAGTGTGGAGACAGATGCAGGCCCATCATTTGCAAATCCCCGGAGGATGCTGTTTCTCCATCAGCACATCTCCCTTTTTTCACAGCATGGGCGACACTCTCAAAGTGTCTGTTTCACATCAAAGAGGATGTGCCTGAAACGGTGACATTGATTAATGTATTGAAAACATCCCATCCTCAGCCTGTCGCCTCACCTTTTCACAGAGCACAGTGAACGGGAGATAAGACAAACCGGGGGAGACGGTGTGACAAACTTTAGAGCAGCAGCTCAAATGTATTCATGGAGCTCCCTCTGTTGGATGGACCGAGCCTCGGACAGTCACACTCACATATGCAAAGTGTTAACAGTATTTACAAAAGAGCGATTTGATAAGGTAAATGGGATGGGAATTGTAACAACAAGAAATTAAGGAAAATATAATGGAAGTATGACTGATAAGTGGAACCACAAAGCTGCAATAAGAAAAGGTGAGTGAAAATACTTTGCAAACTTTCAGAAGACAAGAAGAAAAAGTGCCAAAAAAGCAACGAGCCCTGGAATCGTTTTCCCGGACAAGTTTTTACAAAATAATAACAAAGTAAGCATTTTATGATTCATTGAACTGGAGGCTTTATTTAAAAGAAAATTATTATCATCTATTTTGTTTTAATCAACTTAAATTATAAAGCAATTAAATATTTAAATAGCAGAGCCAAAATACAAATATGATGTTATTTTTAGGTCGTATTGTATATCATATCATACACTGAGATTTGTTCTGTCATATTTCCTCACATACAGCCTATAGCGTATACTTTGTGGTTATGTGTTGTAACCTAAACATGTAATAAACCATTAAATATAAGACTCATAAGACTAAATAAGGGTGGATTAAGGCAGATAAAGAGTGTGGAAACTGTTCCTCGCTTGACATCAGAAATATAGCTTACTTTGTATTGATTAACTTGGCGATGTTGTTTTAGTTTTTCACTAGGCTTATGTTATACATTTGACTGTAATTAGGCTATTTAAACATCATGGTGGGACTATTAAGAAAGCACATGCCGTCCGATTCTAACAATTTTATAAAACTTTTTTACTTTTGTAATGACCTTTTTGAAAATGTGTTTTATTTGAAAAAGAAGTGAACCTATGTACATAAGGTTTAAATGAACACATGTTTTACGAGATCAAACCATCAGATAAAGTCATAATCTGAATTAAGACAACTGCATTTGTTTCTTAAGAACTATAGTGGTTAAATAATCTGTGATTCAGGAGATAGATTATTATAATCATGGAGTTGTGTTAGAAATATACAGATAATCTGCTGACAGATCACTTTTTTTGCAAAACTTTGTCTTGAACTGAACGAAACTTTTGTTGTTCATCATCACAAATTGTGATTTGAATGGACTAAATAAATCAACTGTACATCCTATTTTAACTTGTCAGTGTTTCACAAAGGAAGTTGCTGAAACTGCTATTAACTCGACATTACATGAACTATATTTTGTGATCAGAAAATTGTCTGCTGGTTTACAGTTTTGAAGGTAATGTGAATGTTGGTCTATTTACCTTCAGACCTATTTGAGTGTTACGAGCCATTACTGTTGTATCAGAGTTGTTTCATACCTTTATTTTATTTATTTACATTTCATATTAAACAGTAGTGTGCCTGAGGGTTTCATGGCAATCAGTTTTATTTAAATATAAGTTGGGATAAATAAGTTCTTGCCTATTTTCCATGGGTTTTATTGGCGAAGCAGCCTAGGGTTTTTTCCTAATTCATTGGTTAATAATGGCATTTTAAAATGTTACTATATCTTCCCCGAGTGTTTAATCAGACTGTACTTTTGTGTGGAAACAAAAAAGATATGCAAATGAGCCTACTTTCATCAACCGTTAGGTGTGGGTGCCTGGAGCCTTTATTTCTAATAAAAAGTAGACCCCTTGTGGTTATAAAGGGAAATAGAAGCTTAGCGTGCCTGCACGGCCGGAGCGCACCGAGTGGGAGGCGGCAACCTGCACCGACAATCACAGAGAATCCTCATAGTTGTTAGCTGTTTGTTCTGATCAGAGGAAGACATCAAGGAGGCTCAGGACGAAAAAAATGGAAGATGAGAGCAAGATGAAGATGAAGGAGAGATTTGGCCTGAGGCGGGACATCTTTAAGGAGTTCCTGGCGGAATTTCTGGGGATATTTGTCCTGATAGTGAGTACCTCCCTCTGCACCTGTCATCCAGCTTAAACAGCCGCTTTAAAGCTTTGAACCAGTATGCTAATAAGGTGTCAAACTGAGTCTCTTGGGACTCTGGCTGCTGTCTCTCATATGTCTCTATTAACACATAGTATATTCTGGGAAATACAGACTTTCTCTTTGATGTGCTGCAGCTGTAATTTGCTCCTGACAATCATAACAAGATGTGACTGATGTGGGACTGTTTTTTCTTCCTCACAACTCCTCCAGAAGTGCAATGCAACATAAAAGATGAATCATTTTAATTGTAATAAGTCATTGTCTTATTAGTAAGGAGGTTATGAAAAACAAATGAACATGAGATTACATTAGTTATAGCAAATAATCATCTTTCATTGCATCACAGGGTATTATAACTGTTTTCTGTTATTGATCATTCCTTAAAAAAGTGCCTGCTTTAGAGTTATTCAAGTCATAATCATTTTAATTTCTTATTCTGCACTGTCCTCACCTCCACCTGTCCCCTCTCTCCACTTAAATGCCTCAGATGCCACATCACAGGAGGGATGCAGCTTCCATACAAGTCCTTTTTTACTGGAACACTGCTCTGCTCCCAACATTGTATGGATGTAATTACTTCTGCCTTTAACCTAATAAGTGTGGGATTCATTATGTTTCCCGGCTCAAAGTAGGACAAATTGTCTCTGGCAGTGGGAGGCTGTTGGTGGACAAGAGTGGTAGTGTTAATTGGAATAATTAAAAACAATGAGTCTTTCTACCTCCACCCTTTGTGTTTTGTTCTTGTGTCCCAGCTCTTTGGATGTGGTTCAGTGGCCCAGACGGTGCTGAGTAAAGGGGCTCTCGGAGAGCCCTTAACCATCCACATTGGTTTCACTCTGGGAGTCATGATGGCTGTCTACATGGCAGGGGGGGTGTCAGGTAAAAATAGCCACATGCACAGCTCACATTCATTACAATACAAAATCATCCAACTTCTCAACTCTGAGTACTAATGTTTATTTGCAGAATCAACAATAATAGTTGATAAATCAGTCATTAATCATTCTAAAAATGTTTAAATGGCAAGTTTGTAAAGATCTAGGGTGCAATTTATATATTGCTTTAAAAATGTTCAGTTAATAGTTGTATAAATGAGTACACATGTACAAATTCTCACAGCAAACACAGCTCCACACATATTTCTATTATTGCCAAAGAAGCTTTCTCAAAAGTAATTTCCTCAGCTTTCTAGAGTTGAAAGGAAAACATAAACAAGGAAAACATATAATTATTTGACATTTCGGCCAACAAACAGCTACAAAAAGGCTGGTAACAAACGTCACCTCACAGTATTTGTCTGTGGCAGAGAAGTGATCTTTGGTCGTGGATGTCTGTCCATCTCTTTGCTCTTAAAGCAATGATTGTCATCATTGCTTACTGATCTAGATAAAGTGATGGCCTATGAAGACAAGTGTATATCTTTAATATAGACTTCCAGTGTTACATAATGGAGAGCATTCAATAAATAGCAACCTCTTTTGTAGTCTATAAGGCAAGATTCACTGACACTAATGGAGTGTACTTTGATACTTTGTTGTATTTCCGTCTCCAATGGGCTGATTTTCAGAGCAAATCAGGGCGCTTAAGTTGTAGAGATATTGTGTCCTGATGTCCAAATGGGACTTTTTCAGGTACATTCCTCCAGGATTACAGCAAAAAGAGCCCTCTTTGTGTTGCCAGCAGAGACAAAGACAGAAAGGTATAGTTCTTAAATGTCACAGTGCTTACCATTGGCTTGCTAAGCCAAAATGGTGAGAATCCATTAATCAGCCGTCAAGGGATACATTATGTCGAAGGTTGCATATTGTGCAGGCTTCAATGACTGCTGTGAGGTCATTTCCATTACTGCTGAGACTTCAACATTAATCATCAAAAGAGAGTTAGATCAAACATGTATTCCTTACAGTCTTGTCTGTTAAACAAAAGTTACAACCAGCAGACGGTAAGCTTAGCTTAGCATGAAGACTAAAACAGGGGAATGCAATAAAAACTACCACCACCTATAAAGCTTATTAATTAACATGTTAAATGCTATCTTTTTAAATTGTACAAAAAAAGCATTTATAACAACAATGAGCAGAACGGTATGTGCAAGAATACTTCCTGGCTTGCAAGGCTGCCAAGAAGTAACCAATACCTGCCAACAAATATTATATATAACCGTTTTAACAATTTAGAAACACGACTTATATCATGTCAATAGTAACGTTTAGAGACACTGGTTGTTGGATTTGTAATTTTTGTCATCTTTGGACAAAGCTAAAGCTATATCCCAGTTTCCAGTTGTTATGCTAATCGAAGCTAACCCACTCCTGGGTCCAACTACATGTTCACCCACAGATACTAAAGAGTGGTATCCATAGTCTCATCTGACGATCTGCAAGAAAGTGAGTTTGCGAGTATCCCAGAAATGTTGATCTATTCCTATTAAAACTTAAATATGTCTGTGCTATACAGCCCTTTTAGTTTTTACTTAACTGTCCCACAATGACACATACTCTCCTGTCATGTCATGTTTTGAAACCCCAATGATTTGGGAGAAACTAATATATTTCTTGTGTTTGAAGAGATTTAAAAATATCTCGATGAGAAATATAACTGATAGAGAATGGACAAATCATGGAAGCACTTCCTCTCTATCTTGTTGAGGATGGATGGCTGTTGTTGTAGGTTACACTGACTTTCTTGTGCTACATGTTTAATGAGAAGAGTTGTAAAGCCTCAGAGGAATCGCAGCAAAGCCTGAGGACACGGAGGTTAATATATGGAGAGATTTTGCTGCATGACTGGGCCATTCAGCCCCGGGGTCCACAGCTCAGTGGGAAGCTTCTGTCCAACGACATCTCTGAAGATGATCGTAGGTATTGGACTAATGAGCTTTACTGGGGCATGGGTTTCTGGAGAGGAGGAGGGTCAGGTGTGACAAGCCTGGCTTACTGGGCTTCCCTGGCAGGGAGGCCCCATAAGAGAAGAAAAAACAATTGTTTTCACTTTGTAGTCTCAGATTTTAGATGTGAGTGTATCGTAAGTGTGACACATCATGGTCACTCTAATGACCTGCAGTCTACGTGTGCCTTAAGCAGATTCAAGCAGATTATGTCAGATGCAATTCAGGCAGGCCGGTCTGGCTGGTTGTCATGGTCAGTGTTTGTGAACAGGACGGGGAGATTAACAATGGGCGCATGGCTGATACCCCCAGTGGTGTTACCACAGCGAGGTCAAAGCCAAGATCCCAGAGTGTTAAATAAATGACCCCACACTGTCATCACAGCCTACTAACATTTGGCTGGAATGTGTTCAAACACACCTCTGAAGAACAATGTAGATTCTGACGGCACACAAACCCAGTGCTCTTTGTTTGAAAATATCCTGGAAGTTCTGAATGAATGAGCTGTAGAGGTCACAAGCGCTAAATGATCAGACAGCCTTTGTTTTAATCCACTGAACTCAACTTACTTTAGAAGAGAAGACAACAGAGTTGTTTAAAATGCTTGGCTAAATCATCCTTCTGAGCTAGGTCGCAGCTGTTTATCATTTGATTCAGAGTTGAAACAATTAGTGAATTAATCAATAGGTCAATCGACAGAAAAATAAAGCTGAATATAATTTAAAGGAGAATATACATTTACACATCAAAGGCCTTAAGGAGTACTACTGCTTAAGTGAAATAAATACTTTATTAAAGCTGCAGGAAATCAATTAAGTTGTCTCAATTGATCTCAATTGAAAATGAAGACCACAACTTTGAAAATGAACCACATTTTGAGTTGGTTAGTTAGAAAGGAGGAAACTGTCAACGGCAGCTAAATGTCATTGTGGTAAATGTAGGTGCAAAGTTTTGAGAGGAAAGATAAAAGCATGAAATCATAAATGACAATATCTCAGATTCTTTATAGTGAGTAAAACTCTGTTATTGCAGTCCTATGCTCAATCAGTACTCCACTCAAGTAATTTCTCTAGAAAAATGACAAAATGATTTCTGGTGATGTGATAATGTTCTGCTTTTCTTTCTCTATGATATGACAAATTATAAAAGATGTTTCCATTTTCCCCCTTTCCTGACGTTATATTGATAAAAACAATTATAATTGTTAATAATAAATAATCTGAAAGGCCCCCCTTTGTTTTATAAATCTAAAAAAGTTGTGGCTGATTTTGCTCTTTTTATGTGCATCATTGTTGCAGGAGCCCATGTCAACCCTGCAGTCTCTCTGGCCATGGTAATCCTGGGGAAGCTTCCTATTAAAAAGTTCCCTGTGTATGTGGTGGCACAATTCCTGGGGGCTTTTGCTGGATCCTGTGCTGTCTATGGGTTGTACTATGGTGGGTGTAAATGTGTAAATGTGATCACTGATAGAGAACTCTCAGAAAGGATTACTAGCTTATCAGGATAATCTTTTTCAAAGGGCACCCAGAAGCTTGTCAACTCTGAATCATTGACTGAAGTCAAGTTATCTGTCTTATCTCACCAAGAGAACTCCCTGTATGTTGTATTATGAATAATACACAAATATAATCTTGTTAGTTAGTAAAACTTGCTTTTCTTTTCCATAGATGCTTTGATGGAATATACCGATGGAGAATTTACTGTTACTGGTGCAAATGCCACAGCCAACATATTTGCATCATATCCTGCAAAACATCTCTCCATCCTAAATGGGTTTGTTGATCAGGTGAGTTTTAAGGTTGTACATTTTATATGTAATTTCCCCTGAAAATGAACCATACACCTTATACATGGATTATAATGCACTGAGTCTAACATAGACTGCCTGAGAACATACACAACGTTTTGAATCTTGTATCAGATTCTATTTTTGTAATTTTATATGAAATTATTGATGTCAAAGAGATACAGGATTCTCTATATCTCAGGGTTACTAGAGCATACAGAGATGCATGCACATTTGGTGCAGTCATGGATGATCGTAAGCGTAAATGGACATGGGAGTTGTTTGCCGATGAATAAACAATTCTGCTCTGATGCTAAGAATAACTACCATCTGTTCCGGAGAGATGGAAATGTTCGTTTATGTATTTGTCATTGGTCTGCTGAGTATTTATTTTCTTTTGATAATATACATTTGAGATATTATCACATGTACTGTTTAGGATTAACAGGCATTCCTGAATTATCAGAAACATTAAAAATTCACATCAAAAATGTCAATTGATTCAAGCAGAAGTGAAGAGGGATATTTGGTAAGATCGCAGACAGTTTGCCTTAAGTGGTCCAATCAGAATTAATATTAGAACAAAATCTACATTTTTAGATAATATGTTTACATGTGAGATGTACAGCCATATGGGGCTGTGGAGTAAAGCTACCTTAAACAGACTGAAAGCAGGGGAAAGGGGAAGCCCCATAATAAGCTTAGGCACAATAACATAGGGCAAAGGCCAACAGAGCAGATAAGGTAACTCAAAAACAACAACAACAAAACAACCTCAACAACAACAACTATGAAGAGAATTGTTCGTTATGTTCCTTTGTGTCTATAGACCTGAATTGTGTGAATATACCTGAAGTTATGCCTGATGCTTTTGTGTTTAAGGTTATTGCCACTGCCGCGCTGATCCTGTGCATCCTGGCCATCACTGACAAGAAGAACATCGGTGCTCCTAAAGGCATGGAGCCTCTGTGCATCGGCCTCATCATCATGGCCATCGGGGTGTCTATGGGTCTGAACTGTGGATATCCCATCAACCCGGCACGGGACCTCGGCCCTCGGTTCTTCACAGCTGTGGCCGGGTGGGGGATGGACGTATTCAGGTAATCCTACTGCCTAATAAACAAAAAGCTGCCTGTCATCACCCTGAATTTCTTTTTGCAAAATGACAAACACAAAACATGGAGTTTAAAGTTCCTAATTTAAAACTATATTTTTAGTATTATGAGAAAATAGAATACATTTTTGTCTCCTTACTGAGAGATCTAGGAGCCCATTATTTACTGCAGCTCTCTCACCAGAGCCTGAGACTAGATGTGTTATGTAAGAAACTCTGCATTTAACCAAGTGGCTGCTCTCTTCTACACCACATCAAGAGAGCGTTTGTAGCACCATCTCTGATCTCTGACAATCTGAATTAATATTTCATAGACCATTCGTGGTTTTTCTGCATTTTGAAAAGGGCTTTAGGATTTAAGTGAACAGGGAGAGATTCCATGCACATACATATTCAATGCTTCATTACTGAAATGGCATCATTTAAATCTCTTTTTCTTCCTTTAATTCTCTCTTTATTGTTCACACATAAAATTCATATGAGCAGAGGTTTTCAATGTTATTCCTATTTTTATTTACCAAGCTATTTAGTTTGTATACAAAGTGTCATATTTAACTGAAAGACGACCACATTGCTTGATCACGATAACTCTTCCATTTTTTTTTAAATAAACCACATTTTGATCAAACAAAAAGGATAACATCAATGTCCCCAAGTTGAACATTACAGGTTCTGTCTGCTCATTGCAAACAAGAGAGAGGACAAGGTGCATCCCAGTGTAATTTTTACTTTGGACTTTGTCAAGAATGCAAACAAAGCTTTCCAACTTCATGTACAGTATATAGACTAAATGGCTCTCAACAGCAGACTGTGTATACTTTGCTCCTACAGGATACCACCTGGAACATTTCCGAAATATACAAACACATATGGATAAGAAAAAACTGGAATGACCTCTTGATCAACTGTGCAGCACCAACATGTTGTTCAACTGTTCTTCCAAACTAAGTCTTCCTTCAGTATCTTGATTTAAGCTTTAATTACCACTGATTTTGACCCCGTTAAAAGTTGGAAAGCATTTCTCATGTTGCCTTTTTCTGAGGAGTACAACGCAGGTCAGTGGCTCTTTGCCAGCTGTCCTTTTGCCCAAATCTTCATGACAATGGTGAAGCAAGTTTATTGTAGCACCCAAAAATATCCAAAGCTGATAGCATTTTCACAAGTTCACAAGTTTATCTCACCTTTCCATAGAGGAGCTTTCTCACTAAATGATGAACTCTGCCAATGAGAGCAGAGCATCCATATCCTCCCAGGCCACATTTAGTTTCTCAAAAGTTTTAGTTTATATTTACTTACTTCCACAGATTTAATGTGTTGTACCTGCTGAGAACAATGTCTTGTCTTCTGGTGAAAAGACTCAGATTGCCTCAAAATATGTTCTTTGACTGCCCTTTTACAGAAATAATACCTCAGGAATTACATTTCTTTACTCTTATGTGGTCATAAATAGATTTATGCTGTTTCTGTCGTTGCCCTTATTTGCCCTTACTGCCCTCATAGTGTGCATGTAACTACTGACAAACATTTAATGTGGAGAATGTGTAGCCAGAATACAGCCTGGATAAATATGCCATTTTTCTTATGAAGGCAAAAAAGCCTTGAGTTGTTTAATACCAATAATAGTTCTAGTTTAATTTACCTTATTTGGCTTGATAACATAACATAAAGGGATTGAATGTAGTTATAAGTCTTGCTATGGGACATATACTGTGGCTCACTGGCTCCATGTCAGAGTTGTAACTTATCCCAGATGGCTTATATAACTAGATATATAGCAAGATTGCTTTAATGCACATAATGTAAGCCCTCGGTGCTGTTGGGTGTATGTCATGCATAAAGTGTTTGCTAAATCTCACATAATCTTTTACATTTATTATGTAAATAGTGGCTTCAAATGCATGCAGATCAATTGGAGAGTGGCACTTGGCTCCGTATAAAGTTCACATGGCGTCAATGTGACCCACTGTCTCCTGGCCTGATCATCTTAGCTGTGGCCATAGATTAAAGTCTGTAATCCAGCCGCTTCCCTCTCAAGTGTACTTCCCGAACGCGTACAAAATGACCCTGCTCGAATGCTTGTTTAGTTTCAGGCCTTTGCTTCAGCTCTGTCAACTGAATCCCTTCCACCTTAAAGGCCCCTTACGGCCACATTGACCAGCAGCCTCAGATCTCTGTCAGAGGTCAGCCAGAGTGGGCATGAGGACACATGCAATCAGTCTAACACACTGAACTCCTTAAGACTGTAATCCAGGATAACACGCCTCCTGTAGGGTGATACTGACATAAACAGATTGGAGAACCTGTGCGAATTGTTTCATTTAAACTGTACCTCAGCCTTAGACCTACAAACATTGGGGGATTTGCAAGGGACAGATTAGTACAAGTAATAACATGATGAATAACTTTTGTTGTTCTTTTTTTGAGTAAACCGACATGAATGCCTTATGTCAACAAAAGTGTTATTTAAAGAATAGTTAAAAAGGAGGTTTGAAAGGATAGCTGTACTTGCTGCAAAAAAAGCACATCTCCCGAAATGTCCAACTCCTTCTAGTACAATGAACCTTGACAAGAAGACTCAGTGTTTGAATTTAAAGATTTAAGATTATTATGTTTAAATATATATTATTTAGTATTTCCTCATTACTTATATGTGTTGTTCCTCTCTACAGAGCTGGAGGGTGCTGGTGGTGGATCCCCGTGGCAGGACCCATGGTGGGCGGAGCAGTCGGAGCAGGTGTTTACTTCCTTTTCATTGATCTGCACCATCCCCAGCCAGAAAAACTGGACGAGAAAAATGACCAGGACAAATATGAAATAATAACTATGACTTAAAACATAAAATACTGATTCAACAACTAATGTTCACCCTCAAGAGGCAAAACATATTTAAAATAAATATACAGTTAGTGTTTTACCACAAAACTGACTACACAATATTTTAATAATTTATAAAATACGCAAAATGTTTTATAAAGCCTTTTTTCGTAGACAATCTGGTCTCTTTCAGGTTCCTAGTTTTATCTGCATCTGGCTTTTTCATATATCAAAAATATGAATCATATCCTCTTTAGATATCAAGTTTAAACTACCTGAAATAACCCAACCTACTTTGGAGATTACTAATTATTTGCCAAGTTTTATGTACAGCATTTTGATTTTTACAATTGTATACCCAACAAACAAGGGGATTAAATATATGTAGCAATTAGGAACCAGTTGATTTGTTGATTAGTTGATTGGTCCTTTATATTACTTTAGCCAACATCTTACAGTTATGATGTGTTTGGTGGAGTGACTTCTTTATTCTGTTTCACTTCACCCCTTGCTCATGCATTGAAAAAGTGTGATTGATTGCTTTATCTTGCTTGCAGAATTGTATTTTTTTGGAACAAATTTATGTAGCAAATCAAGCCTTAATCATTTTTGGGCATTTCTTACTTTTCACTCATCTTCATAATTCTGTGTCTCACAAACGTTCTGTCATTTTGCTGTTTTGCAAACGTACAAACACCCTTTATATTGAACAGCCATAACTTCACATGAGACTTTCGCAAACATCATTGAAATCCTTGATGGATTGTGTCAGTGCACATGCTGTATCAGGGGCAATATGCAAACACTGACTGCCTGTTTACATTTAAAACTCTTCTGAGGTCAGGTAAAAGAAATGTAACGCAAAAGGACACTGATTCAAAATGTAAAATGGGCTTTCCTTTTTTAATTGTGTTTGTGTGATACATTTTTAGGATAAAACTAACCTGTTGTGAGAGCAACAGGTTGTGTTTGGACCTGTTCTGATGTTAATGCGGATATATGAGATGAACATGCATTTGTACATAAAGTAATTGTAAAACTGTTTTGCATTGCACTGAATGTCTTTTTACAACATAGGCACTTGTTTAGCAACGTGACAATCACTTCAATTTAGCTTGCTAGATTTAAGTTTGAGAAAGAGAAAAATGTGAACCAAGTCAGAGGAATAACTATTATACTTTACACCCTGTAAGTGTTGTTTGAATAATGATAATTAAAGTTTGCATGTTTGATAAGCAGTTAAGGGTGAAGTGAAGTACATTATGTTTCTCACTGTTGCAATCTTTGACGTCAGTGTTTCAGTCCTGAGTGTCAGCCAGTCAGGACCTTAGGTGTTAATCTTTAAATCTTTATGTTTTTGTTGGTGTTGGTTATTTGCTTTTTTATAAAATAGTTTATTTGTCTTTATCTGAATGAATCCATTTTTGGTTTTTTTTTGTTCAGTGTATCTCAATGTTGAATAAAGTTTGTGGAAATGATTTGTGTGTTCATATTATTATGTATTTTTAAAACATAATTAAAATAATAATAATATTATTATTATTATTATATTTCAATATGTATTCATATTTGTATTTGCGATTGAAAGATTTGATGATGCTATTCTAATACCTCCTAAAAAAATAGGCTACCAGCTATTTTAATTTAAGGAAAACTTTGAAGGTTATACAGTGATGAAGAACAGACATTTGACGTTATTCCTTACTTCCAAAAATATTCCCTCTCTAAACTGGACTCAACTGGTACTCACAAACACACACATGACAAGAAAGGCGTCATCATCAGTCATCAATACGGGCAGAAAGAACAGCGAAAAAGCATTAACATTTAACACAAGTCGACTGAAAAAGCTTACGTAACTTCATGTAGAATAGATGAAGAATGTATTTTTCCAGTTCAATGGTTTTGAGACTATTCCCCAGAGTCATCCTCTCTTTGACGTGAGTAATAACAGCTTGCCATAATAATGGACCACACTAGCTTCACTACAGCAGGGAGTCGTACCTTCAGCTTTGTGTCCTCAACTGAAAAGGATTGATTCATTATGGCCCTTGATAGTTCTATTAGTATTGTCTTTAATTTGTCTGAACTGATAAACCTGATCTATTTGTGTTTATTTTTTCAAGAAGCAGTGATTGGCTGCCAAAACGGCATGCAGAGACACAGCAGCAAGCAAACACACGCGCGCGCACACACTCCTTTTGAAAAGCAAAGGTCCATCATGTTTGCTCTTTTAAACAGTTCCTCTGCAGATATGACATCAGACATTACACAAACTGTGCCGTTAACTCTCTAGCTGCCGTACTGAAATGAGGCTTTCAAGAACATCACAGTTTAAAATATTATTCTGTTCATGCTCAATGTAGCACACAGAAGAGGACAATCACTGAATGTGTGTGTGTGTGTGTGTGTGTGTGTGTGTGTGTGTGTGTGTGTGTGTGTGTGTGTGTGTGTGTGTGTGTGTGTGTGTGTGTGTGACCTTAAAATGGACAGTTATTTACTGGCATGTTTCATGAATAAATATTTTATTAAGAATTGAAATCACCATCAAATAATGACCCCACATGCAGTCGGTGACAGTTTTTGAATTCTGACATAAATGTCAATTTTTTCAGCAGAAGAAATGCTGCGTGTTTTATTTTCAGAGAAATACAGAAAATTCAACTGACATTTCCTTATTTCTAAGAGCCTTGCTTTAGTTAATTTCTGACCTTTACCTTGCAAAATAAACGTTAAAACAAGCGGACAGACACAGACACAAACATATTGGGGCTGAACAGCGTGAAATGACATTTTCTACGAGGGTCTCCATGACCGTGGTGTGACCCTTAACCTTGTACATGTGCTGTTTACCGGCATTATTAACCTAGGACAAACAGGCCCTTGAAAACAGTCCAGGGAAAAATAGAGTTGCAGATAACGATGACTTTCATTATAAATGAATGGATTAGTCGAACCATCATTTGGTCATAAATATCATAAATAGTGAAAAATATCATCAGTTTCTCAAATCCAACTGTGAGGCCTCCAAATGTCTTGTTTTGTCAGCTCAAAAACCCAAAGATATTTAGGTTTAATGCTGAGAAAAGCAGGAAATCTCCATATTTATTTTCTTTTGCTCTTTTTGCATGAATATTTACTTTGAAGATTATCCAAATAGTTTTTGAAAACATTTCTGTCGATCCACTCATGGATAAGTCAATGCTGGAAATGTAACAGTACATATAACTTGTACCATTTAACCTCCTTATGTACAAACATCACAGACAATACAAACAGAAATTAGGATTGGGATTGATTTGATCAATAATCTCCTAAAAATAGTACGCTGAAATCCTATCTTGACAATAATTGATTAGTTAGCAGTCTAATGTTATTTGAGTGAGTGCATTGGGAACATGAAGTTCTGCTCTTCACCAGTTCATGTACATGTTTTACAGCAATGTGGGAAGCTTCAAAATTGAATTTCTCCTTTGGTCACTCAGGTTTAGTACATAGACTTAATATAGCGTGAAGCAGGTAATTGGTAAAAACTAGACCAAAAGTTTCCTTTTTTGCCCCTACAGGTGGGACATGGAGGATCTGAGCTCACCTCACTCAGTCACTATCAGTGCATTGTACCAGATTCCCTCCCACTTCATACCTTTGCTCTCACACAATGTGTGCGATCTCTGTCCCCCAGCCAATCAGGATAGGACCAAATGTCTCCTTATCTATGAACCATTACTCGTGGTGACCCCTTTCTTTATGTACAGTACAATGTGTTTCACACTCTAGCAGAAATGAGGCTTCTTTGAAAGAGCTTCTATTCCCGCAGACTAAAGGATCTCACTACCAAACTCCATATTGCCTGCTTTTGACCTGTGGGAGAAGTGTTGACAGGGATTACCCAGTTGTCTCTGAAACACCATGACTAGGTTTAAAATCCTGTGCTGTTTGCTGCTAACATATCACCTCAATGATGGAAAGAAAATCAAAGGAAACAAAGGTAAGTGAAAAGTTATATGTAAATGATCCAAAACTGTGTGATCAAAGACATTTGTTGCAACTCCCTTTATTAATGGACAACCAAAATATAATAGTATGACTCCCAAACAGCCATGTCAGTCAGTCCACATGTCTAAAGCAACAAATTATGTCATCAATATAGTTTTGAAACAGGAGCAGCAAAATTATACTCCTTTAACATATATAGCATATAGCATTCTTTTTTTGAAACACGATGATGCTGAGTGAAGGATTTACAGTAAGACATGCCGTGTAAGGGCATTGTTTAAAGGTGTATCGGGAATAATTTCACACAGTTCCTTGAAGATATCATTGGAAATGCTGCATTTTTATTGTGGATACTATCGATTCAAAATACATTAATTACCAACAACGTTATCTGTCAAAACTCAATTAACAAACAGAGCTGTTATCTCCTTTTATTCTCACATCTTTTTCTTGTAAGATTGTAAAACATGTATTTTGTTTTGTGTTTTGTTTTGTTATCAGGCTAAAATCCTTTGACAATTCTGCAGTTTAAAGGACATAAAAACGTTTTGTTTGTGATCTGTATTATATTTATATTTCAAATTGTGATGCCATTAATGTTATCAAAGGAATGGTGTATGAACTCAGCTTTACACTGTTGTGTTGTTGCTGAAAATATAGAGGATGCAATAGCACTTGGTTTAAAGTATCTAAATAAAGTTTATTAAATCTGCTTCAACTTTGTGTTCTTTAGTGTGTTCATCACCATTTTGAAATAACCACTATGTAAATGTTATGACCCCTAAGTTTTCTTCCCAGTTTTGGTGAATGAACACATGCAATAAAAGAAAGTTAAATTCAGTGGAAAGTTTACATAGCACGGTGCATGCAAACAAACACTGCTGTGCCTTTGTTGTTTTTTCAACATAATTGCAGAAACCATATTAAAATAATTACAGTGAGATTTGTAAAGTACACTCTCCTAAGTACACTCTTACTGAGTCAGACCGTTTTTAATTGCTCTCTATGTTCTTATGGATAAACAGTCGTAAAAGTAAAGAGACACACCAAGGAAAATGTGGGATTTTACGAGCAGAGGGGTAAATGATGGCCTGATAATTAGTTTTCATTACTTTCACTGTGGAAATGTTTTCACATCAGCAACCAGAGCTCATCAGATGGAAACTGTATCACGGAGAGTTTAGGCGCCTGGGTCTCTAACATTAAAACGATAGAATAATAAATATACTCGACAAGAATCAATGACGGAGCTTTAAGGAAATTAAGTGATAGATTACCTTTGGAGAAGGATCTATCTAAAGCTTGTGAGTGACTGTGGGCTGTGGTTTTAAACATGTTGAGGGGGGAGGATTTATATAAGAAATTACGAGAAGAGTCTGGCATAGACTCACATGATGAGACTTTTTGTGAAGTATTATCTGTGTGTATTTGCCAAAGAGGTCTGCATGGCTGGAAACACGGGAAAATGCCAAAGGGTGTTATTCATCCTGTAGTCCAAATAGGCCTCAACATTAAGTGTATTCCTTTCAGCTCTCAAATAATGAAATGAATGAATAATAAAAAGAAACTCCCCTGCTCTTGATTGGACTTATAATCTGAATTGTCACACGTTATTTGTAATCATTCACCTCAGAGTAAACACATGCATGTTCCGATATGCGAAGTAACCACAAAGAACAAACAGATAACTCTTCTGCTGTTGGATTTCCCAGGAGCAGTGAACACCGAGCAGAGCATAGTCCTGACGCTGAAAGAGTCCTACGTCACCAGCTCAATCTTTAGGATGTTTTTAGAAGGTGAGGACAACTGCACACTGGACCCTCTGCAGCTGCACACTCTCACCTCCTGTGGCTTCAACAGCAGTAATCCCCTCATCATCATCACTCACGGGTGGTCGGTAAGGTCAACCTTTCTTCCACTTCACTGACTTGAGACACTGCTTACAAAACATGGAACTCAGGCCAGTGTGGAGAACTGCTGCTGGCATAGTTTCAGATGTAAATGTTCACATAAATCCCTGACATCAATGTGAAGGAAACATTTAAAACCCCTTAAAAGGGATTTCAATTGAGTTACACATTAATATTGTATCTTTCCTTCACATCACTGTGTGCAGGTAGTGCTGGATAAGGTTTAGACCCTTGCAATCTGGAGTTATGCTGTGTCTTGTTTCTCCTAAGGTGGATGGCATGATGGAGAGCTGGGTGCATAGGTTGGCCACAGCGATGAAGTCAAATCTCATGGACGTCAATGTGGTGATTACCGACTGGCTGTCCCTGGCCCACCAGCACTACCCCAAAGCTGCACAGAGCACTCGCACGGTTGGAAAAGACATAGCTCACCTGCTGCACTCACTTCAGGTCAGAGGAGAGGCCACTTTATATTCAGAGTAATTATATTGACCGTAAGGAAGTTAAATCTGATAAATTGGTGATTTTTTTAATATAAAGTGGAGCAAAGTCTTGATTTAAAGGAAATGGGGGCAACTTTTAACAACAGAAAATAAAATATTCTCACAACTTTCCCAACAGCAACTTTCGCTGATTATGCGGTACTTATCTAAATATTAAGGTTTAAGGGGAAATAACATGTGTCTGTGAAGTAGTAGGTGAACTACTGCTCAATAAACAACTGTTGGTAAACACAGCCCCCATTTACACACATACATTACACATGATACCTTTAAAACAACACTCAGGTACCAGATTCCAGATAATGAAAATGTTTCCCCTACCTGTCGTAAAACCCAACAGGTACACTACCAGTTTCCATTTAAAAAGGTTCATTTGATCGGCTACAGCCTTGGCGCTCACATCTCTGGATTTGCTGGAAGCTATCTGGAGGGTTCAGCGAAGATTGGAAGAATTACGGGTGAGAGTTTCTTCTGGGTTAGGCAATAATTGTGCTTTCTGGATCAAACAAAAAATAATTAGTACAAGTATTTTGACATTATATTCGTAATAAGATTGAATATTCGTTCTTGTCCAGGTCTGGATCCAGCAGGGCCCTTGTTTGAAGGCATGTCTCCCACAGACAGACTGTCTCCTGATGACGCTGAATTCGTGGACGCCATCCACACCTTCACCCAGGAACGTCTCGGCCTCAGTGTGGGTATCAAGCAAGCTGTGGCACATTATGACTTCTACCCCAACGGAGGAGACTTCCAGCCAGGATGTGACCTGCATAACATTTACGAGCACATAAGCCAGTACGGGCTCCTCGGTGAGATAAAGAACACACAAAACCACCTTAGTAAACGAAATACATAAAGAAATACATGTCCAAAATTGAAACTCCAGAGCTCTGCAAGGGGCCTCTAAAAGCCTGTGCTGTAGTCCCTAAAGTATGATAAATGTGCCCTGAGTTTAGACAGGAGGAAAGATCCTAAAATATGCCTCATGGAGATGCTTTAAGATACTAGTGTCTCCTATTACTAAGCCATTCATTTTGCAATATCTTCACCAAAGCTAATTTCCCCAACATTCAAGAACAAATTAGGACATTCTGCAAAGTGGAATTTGATAATTAAAAGTAGAATGTTTTGCTTAATGGTGTTTTAAAATGACACAGGTACTGGAAACCTCTGTTCTCACCCTCTGGGAACCATGATGTCAGTAGATATCATGATTAATAAATCCATATTGTAACTCTGATACAGTTCTGACTTGAGAAAAGACATCTATGGAACAGAAGTGGAACATTTGATATTGTAGGTACCTTAGTAAAGGTTTTTAAGTTTCAGGTAATTCAGCATACCACCCTAAAAAAATATCCATTTGAATTAAAAACAAATGTTTCTCAATTGTTTATTTTGTGTTTTCTAATGTGTGGTGATTGTTTGTGATGTCTGATGATGCTGTGGTTTAGGCCTCAGCTTTCTGGTACACCTGCTTGGCGTTAACAACCCTGAATCTGTGGAGATTAAAAACATCCCTACTGCTTAACTGCTAACTGGTTTCTCTCTTCCTCGGCTGTATCATAACATTTTTTTTCTTAATTGCGTTAGCCACCTCAAAACACTCGTTCAGAAGGAATATCTTGGGGACCAATTCATCTTTTGCTTGTTGACAGTTTCTGGTTCTGTGTACAGGCAGATGAGTTTAATTCCCCCCAGCCTAACACAAGTGGCTCTGAGGTTTATGGTGTTTCTCGATCCAAAACACATCCGCATAATATGACAGTAAAAGCCACATTAAAGCATCTGTCACCCTCAAGAGTTAATTAGCAACATGTGCCTTCCTCCGCTGTGTCCATGCCTCAGAGCTGAGCTGCCTCCAGGCTACAAGAGTCGCCTCAGAGAAAAGGCCTCAGAGAAAAGGCCTCAGAGAAAAGACCAGTGTCAGATAAAATGACACGCTTTCGGGAGATGTGACAGAAGGACGGTCTGATAGTAGCCAGGCTTTGTTGATAATGAAGTCAATCCACATATAATGGTATGGTTAAGGTATCCACAGAGGAATATTTTGTCTGGTAACACGTTTAAATTTAAATCATGGTTGTTGAATCAATAATAAATGTCTACCATTTTTTTTTGTTTCCTCCCATAGGTTTTGAGCAGACAGTGAAATGTGCTCATGAGCGGTCTGTCCATCTTTTCATTGATTCTGTCATGAATAAAGACAAGCAGAGCATGGCCTACAGGTGCAGTGACAAAAGTGCTTTTGAAAAGGGAGTCTGTCTGGACTGCCGGAAGAATCGCTGCAACACGCTGGGCTACAACATCAGGAAGATCCGCAGTAACACCAGCAAGAGGCTCTATCTGAACACACGCGCTCGGATGCCTTACAAACGTATGTGGTCGTCATTTCAATCAATCAGCTTTAAGAACCACTTATTTATCTCCAATATTTCAAGTTGAATGTCCTTTATTACTGTCTTTTTATAGATATCTTCGTATATAAGTCTGGGGTTTCTTCTTCTTCTTACTCTTCTTCTCTGCAGTCTATCATTACCAGTTAAGGATCACGTTTGTCAACCAGATGGAGGGGATAGAGCCCTCTCTCACCATCTCTCTTACTGGAACAAAGGAGGAGAGTGGAGACCTCCCCATCACTATGTGAGTACAGTACACCCTCCCATCAGGCTTACATTACATCACATCCACGCATAGTGTACTCTTCCTTTGACACATGCAATATGCAGCTGTGCTCTCAACTCTATAAAGACACACATGGAAACAACTGGATCTGCTGCATGAAAGAGGACTATAAATGGAGATGATGGAGTGAATAATTTACTCAAGACACCATTTCCTCACTGTGTTATCCTCCATGTTGAGCCTTAGGCAGACTAGTATAAGAAGAGGAAATGTGCTGCCCTGCTTTAGTTGCAAACCAACATTTTGTTCTGTAACAAATGAATGTGACAGCCTGCTGCAAGATGTTTCCTGCCATAAAAATAATCTGTCCGTCTTATTTTTTGTTTGTCTTCCTCTTTAAACTCTGACAGCACAGAAAAGATTTTGGGTAATAAGACCTTCACCTTCCTGATCACCCTGGACAAAGACTTAGGGGATCTGATGTTTCTCAACCTGCACTGGGAGGGGCCGGCTATGTGGAAGAACATGTGGAACCGGGTGCAGACCATCATTCCCTGGGGCGGCCGGAGGGGCAAACCTCAGCTCACTGTGGGCAAGATCAGCGTCAAGGCAGGAGACACGCAGGAAAGGTATAACACTGCAGAAGCAAAACTTCAATGTATAAATGAAGAACATTTACTCAAGTACAATTTAAAGGTGTTGCATTTGGATGCAAACATTGTACTTTCTCCTCCCCTACATTCATTTGACAGCTTTAGTTACCAGTCACTTGCAGATTGAGATTATTTATTCAAAATATAAATCACCTAATCAGTTATGATATACTTAATGGAGCTAGCCAGCTACAGCCTAGATAACATCAGTAATTAAACCATGTAGAATAAAATAAGACAATACAACTAAGTATTTTCACAACAAGTAAAACATATTCTCAATGGAGAATGGTGCCATATGGATTCAACTGTATATAAATATACGCTCCATTATGGGATTTTTTTTTACTGATGCCTTAAGATGTTAACAATACTTTGTTACAGCTAGTAAAAGTGGAGAAAATTAACTTAACACACTTATTGTTATTTTAAATACAATTGATTGTTTTGAGAAAGCCCACAGCTTGTGTTTTTTTGAAAATGTTACTCTGCAAAGTAACTAGCTGTCATTTAAATATTGGAGGAAAGTATTATCTGACTACTATGACTATACTTGTATAAAGTACCATAACATAAACATATTCAAGTAAACTAGGCCTACGAATTCATCAAACCTGTAGATCGAGATTTAAATCCACTGTGTGTGTTAGAAGTGGATCATTACTGCTTGAGATTTACTATTAAATGCATATATTCAAGACGGCCACATATCACTTATTATTTGAGTAAACTGTGGCAAGTCTCAAACCCACTTTTGACACCGGCCAGAGTTTTAATGCCACCTAGTGGATTGTTTTGCACACACAGAAATGAAACTTTTCATGATAGACTAACCGCTCTCTGCTCATTTCACTTTTCACCCACTTTCTGTTCTGAAGGACTTCTTTTTGCGGCATGACAAACGATGGACAGCAGGTTGAAGTGTCGCAGGACAAAGTGTTTGTGCGCTGTAAAGAAGACACACCAAGGCAGCACAGAAGAAGGCCCAAAAACAGACTTGTGGTTCCTTAACCTGATGAGAAGACCTCTGATGGATGCCATTAAAAGTTCACAATTGGAGGAAACCCTTTAGAGTGAGGCTGTGATGATTTAGGGAGTAACTAAGAAATGATAATCTGCCTGGAAGATGTGGCACTGAACCAGTAATGGTGACATTTTAAAGAAGAATTCTGGGAAAGTTTTGTTAAGCGTTTAAAATATAAAGTGTTTTATGTTTGATTATGTGACTAAATTATTAAGTATTGCACAATGTAGTTTTAAGAACAATATTTACATGTGTGTCTACATACAGGAGAACTTTCAGGGAAAGGAAGAGTTGAAAGTTAAATTATTAACCAGACCGTGGACACAGTCGTTCACTGACCTTTTGATGGCGGTAATTCCAGAGAAAGTAAATGTATGTGTGTCATATATGATCAGTCTCATTATATAACACAATGATCATGCCAAAAACTCAAAGCAGAACAATAAATACAAGAGTATTTTTTTCTATTCTATTCTGTGGATGGTTTGTTTTTGTTGTCTTTAAACTCAGAAGCAGGAATAATCAGAGTAAACACAACTTCACAGCATGTCCTGGCGATCAGCTCCAAAAGCCTGACTTATCACGGCTGTGCTGAACTTTCAGGTGTCATAAATCCTGACTGTAACATGAACAAAGTGTACGAGGCAACCAGTAAAACAATCGTAATAGGCTTTCAGACAAACAGTAAACTAAAAATGTTGATCAACTCTGGTTTATTAATGCATTTCAAGTAGTTCAAAAGAAATTATATTTTTGCACAATAACTTTTCAAAGTAAGCAAAATGAGAAAAAGAACAAAAAACGTAAATGAAAAAAAAGACAGTTGAACACACTGTATAAAACACAGGAGACATTAAATCTGACAGAAGTACTGGATCTAAACCCTTTTGGATTCTCTGTTTGCATCACTTACACTTTAGTGCACATTTGCTTTAATTCAGAACACATACAAGACTGAACAACTTCCAGATGATTTCCACTAACACCCAGCATTGTCCACATCTTTCAATGTTAACAACAAAAGACAAGGATGATTTTGCAAAGCAGATCACACACACGCACAAGAAGAACATGCTTTAAAATGTGCCAAAGATAAAGAAAAATACACCTTAAGACCTGACCCAAGAAAAAGCACTGCCAGTAGCACCAGAAAGAAAATTAAATCAATAAATGGAGCAACACAGGGTTTCATTGTAGTCTAGAATACAGCACATAGACATAGTGAAGATTGAATATTCTTATGAAAGCAAAACCATTATTATTTAATGTACCCATTTGGGATAAAACATTGAAGGCATTTATCTGTGAAGAGGCTAACTTGTTACTCTGCATAGAATCTATCTGAACATTAACACAACATCCTTTCTCCCTGCACAGAAAACAATGCTGAGCTGCAGCTGTGCTCCATACAACTCTTTCGCAACGATAAGAAAAAAAAACATCTGTCTTTGCTTCACCAAGTTTATCTCTCCTAACATAATCTTAAGAAAGTATACATACATCTATATATTTCTCATGCCAATAACTCGACCCCACTCTCATTCATACATCAGTGAAATTAAGTTGTATCTGTTGGAGACCTCTGAAAACTCAACTAAAGCCAAATCATAGAGTATTATACATGTATTAAAATCTCTCAAATAAATGTGGATTATTACATGAAAATGTGTGTTTGTAACATTTGGTTTTCATGACGATATATAACAATCATCCCTAACATTTCCTCCTATGATTACCATACATTGCCAAGCCCAAAAACATTTCCAGTACAGATCGTTTTTCCACTTCAGCAGTCCAGGTTGATAACAGTGCTTGGACAAACTGCCAGATGATGCATGGTTTAAGCCTCGATAAAAATCACTGACACTTCGCTAACTTCAGTCACACTGCCTCGAATAGGCACATTTTAAATGTAATTACACAAACCAAGAGGGTGTGACAAGGGTAACAAAATTCCTCGAGGAAAGCAAAAACAGTAGGAAAGTAAAAGACAGAAGAGTTGACAACGATTGATCGCTCTGTAGTAAGAGAGAAACAATATAATTAGAAGCTCTAAGATTCCTCAATGTATTCAAATCCTCCACATATACAAATAATCTGAACTGCAAGTAAAATCAATAAAAGCTATATCACATTTAAACCAGAAACATTTCTCATTAAGAGGATTCAACTGCTGTTGAGTGGTTTTAACATAGTTTGTCATTTCTAGAAACAACTGCCAGTGTGTGCAATTAAAGAGGTGTACAAACAAGTGAAAGGGTGGGTAGGACAATCATTATGGGACACTTTTTTTCTGTAAAAGCAGATCTCTTTGTTCCAAGCGTTCCCTATGAACACATTTTCTATTTTGCTCTAACTATTCCCACAGCAGCAAAAGTTGGACTTTTTACAACTGTGTGACGAATCAGAGCCAAAACAAGCGGAGGAAAAACAGCTATGACAGAAGAAAAAGTGTTATAATCAGGATGATAAAAGCTATTCTCTCACCATATATGTCCTCCCCAGACTATAGCTCTATGTAAACGCAGCTGCAAAACCATATGACAAGAATATACATACCCAAATAATCAATCTCCCCTTCACCGGATAACAGATTACAGAGTAATCTTGTTAAGCTCCTTTTTTTACTTTATTTTCACACAACCTCTCTAAATCCCGTGGCAGCTAGCGTGGACCCTTATATACAGCTTTCAGCCAGGAGGGACTATACCCTGAAATATGCATGCAGCCATCTTCTTCACTAAATACACTTGTTTGCTATTGTTTTATTAATCCTGAGAAAGTGAACTAAAACAGTAAATAATCTTCATTATAAAGAAAATGTCATTTGAAACACAAAAAAAACCTACTGCCACATCTGAACGATTGCACACTGAAAGTAGATGTATGCTTGAGAAAAAAAGAAAGAAAGAAAGGGATGGTGCGTTGAGCTTTTCAAACAATCTCTTAACATTGGCAAAAGATTGTAAAATGTTAAATGTGTCATTGCTGTTTTTGATGGCAGTAAATACCTATGTGACTTGCAGTCCTGCCATCGTGCTGATGATGGCAGCACTTCAGAGTGGAAGAACAGGAAAAGAGAAAAGGGAGCACACATCAAGGACAGAGGAAGGCGACACAAGCGGCTTCACTCTCCTTCATTCTGATAGAAAACAAAATCACATTCAAAGATTAAGACCACATAACAAAGATCAGTGAATTTCTGCTCCTGTTTTTCCTTGGAAAAGTTATTTATTGATTATAAAAGCTGTGTGAACCACTGCTATTCTGGCTCTTAGAGCAGAGGTGTTTGTTAGGCCCAAAAAAACCTTTGGGCTTTGTTCAGTGAAATCGATCCATTTGCAAGATCTTTGAATAGGTTGTTAAGGAAACTCTTTGGAGTGAAGTGCTCCTACTGTAGGCACTAGGAAGACCCAAGACAAAGAGTAGAGCCGAGTCTCAGCATCTCAGCGTCTCATCTGGCCCATCTGATAGTTCTCTCTGGGCTGGCGGTGGTGGCGCTGGCCCTGAGCCTGAGACTGTTGTTGTGCTTGCTGCTGCCTTCTCCGCTTCAGTGTACCTACAGGACATCAACACAGTATTAGTAAAAGGTTTAAAAAAGTCGATGTCCTCAGAAGTAACACATCAGCCACAAAAATAATTCCTTTAAGCAGCACCCAACATTTTAAAGAGCGTGCATATTAGCATACATGGAAATGTAAACAGATGTACTGTACCTGGCAGTGGCTTTGGAGGGGGCAGTTTGGGGTTGCTGCTGGGGGTGTGGACGCTGCAGATCTTGATGAAGCCGGCCATTAGCATAATCAAAGCAACGCCCATCAAGAGCACCGCCCACCAGTGAGCCTGGGAAACAATAATGTGTTCAATGATGTATAAATACAGCCATGAATAGTTTTTACTGTGTCTTTAAGTTGACACATCTTTGCTGATAGCAGACACTCACCACTATCCACTCTGCAATATTTTCATAGAGTTCTGCATTGAAAATGGCTTTCTTCAGCCTTGCCAGAGGTCCGTCAGCGTCCACCAGACGACACCTCATGAACACATCACAGTAGCCCCTAAAGTCATTGCAGGGGGAGCCGGGCTGCAGCGTGGTGATCTTCTTGTTGAAGAACTGGGCCCATTTTTCTGAGCCTGTGCTGCTGCAGGTGGTGGGCTTCACTGAGGGCAGAGGGAGAGGGAGTCACAACTGAGATTCACTCTAACTGTATAAGTATAACTAAAAATTAAGCCTTCAGATGAAACAACTAAGAACAAAAAAAGTCAAACTAAGTGGTTGATGTCATATCAATAATACAGTGAGTGTTTTCCATGAACTGTCACTCACTCTTCTCCATGCAGCACACGTGGCACAGCTCAGCGGCCTCATCCTTGCTGTCTTCGCTGGCACAGGTGCAGACCTCCAGACCATACTTCTCACAAATGGATCCAGAGCACACCTGGTCCAAACGAGAAAGAAGAAGAAATAAATTGTTTAAAAAGATTTCACAAACAGCACATAGCAGGCACGAAACTGCAAGAGGTCAATAAAACAAACTTACCCCATTGAGGCAGACTTGTGTTTCGGAATGGCAGGAGGTGAAGTTTGCCTTTGGTTCGGATGAAGGACACAGAGGAGTAGCTCCGTTGCATGTTCCCTGTTCGGCGCACTCGGACTCCAGTCTGCACTTGGCATTTGAGCCCTTAAAAGTGCACTCTGGTGTGCAACATGGGCCTTGGCTGGGACTGTGGAAAAAGAATTACAAATGTGCAATCAATGCTGTGCTAACAACGCTTACCCTACTTATATTTGTTCCAATTACCCCAACTTTAGGCCTGAATAAAGACAAGCTAATCACAACTGACCTGCAGGTTTTGCCAGGTTGGAGTTTGCATCTTTTGCCCTCCCCTTCATTGGCGTTGTAGCAGCAGGAGTCACTACACTGATCGCTGTAGCCGCAGTCGCACTCTTCTCCTTCTTCCACTAGTCCGTTACCACAGATAGGCTGGCCAGACTCTGTGCACACAGATACAACAGCATGAAGACATACTCTCTCTCTCACACACACACACACACACACACACACACACACACACACACACACACACACACACACACACACACACACACACACACACACACACACACACACACACACACACACACACACACACACACACACACACACACACACACACACACACACACACACACACACACACACACACACACACACACACACACACACACACACACACACACACACACACACAAAGAAACCAATACAATCCTAAGAGAGAACTTACCAACAAAACAGGAATCTCTCTTCTTCGTCAGAACAGCGCTTATGTTGCGGATGCTGCAGATAGAGAACTTGTTGTTGTTGAGCTTGTCCCCTGATGTGGCTCTGGCGTACATGATGTAGTTGCCCTGCTCCTTTTTATCCTGCAACTTCGACTCTCCAGGGGTGCATTCAAGCCCAGAGTCATGCTGCAAAACAGGAGGCAGGGAGAGGACAGGAGCATATCATATATTGCACAGCTTGACATGAGAAATACTTGCACTCACAAAAGGCATTTGTTTGAGATCATAGTACTTACAGGAGAGCCAAAGTTGTGCCCGACCTCATGAGCGAAGGTAATGTGCGACACTTTGGGAGGGACGTGGGAGGCGTAGTTCTGCACGGTGATTATACCAGTGTTCAGAGACTTCCTCTTCCCGTCAGAGTACAGCTTGCTTTTCTCACAGATGCCACCAGAACTTCCTGTAGCGGGACAATAAAAAAACATATGAGCAAAATGGATTATCACACAACTAAATAATAAACCCAATTTCCCAGAGAGGGTGCGTTATAATTTAACACTTGGTGAATGTACTGTTGTAGATATGGTGTTAAGAGTTTGGTAAAAGGTATCATTTGAATCCTTCAGTACTTTAAGTGATATAACATTTCAAATTAACTTGAACAATAGAAACCACTTGCAGTCAGTCAACAATAAGCATGGCTGCAGTTTTTTCACTAATCCATAAAGCCAGTCATAAGGAGGCAACATCAGCTTCTAGCCGCACAGAAACAAAGACAAGACATAAGAGCACTTAGAGCAATGAACACCGTGTCCATTATGTGTAAGTGCACCGAGTATGGATGTACATTGTATGTTTGTTCACTGCATTTGTGTGTGTGTGTGTGTGTGTGTGTGTGTGTGTGTGTGTGTGTGTGTGTGTGTGTGTGTGTGTGTGTGTGTGTGCGTTATCATGTTTAGCTTCTCCACTGGAGCAACAGCACAGCTGGTCACATTAAATATGATACACATTAGTTGTGCTCGGCCGGTATCCCTGATGGCTGTTCGTTTCGGCCTCCCTTTGTTCAGATAATAGCACACAGCTCACTGCGGCACTTCCTCCTCTCTGTCTCTTATCTTCAATCGATTCTTTCCACTTACAGCATTGCCAATTTGTCCGTATTGATTGTCTGTGTGTGTTGCTGTATTCTTCATGATGAGAAAGTTGTGGCTGAACTTATTCATAGCAATAAAAAGGGCAGGCCTATATAACTTTTATACATACATGTTGAGCCTGTGATGAAATAACCAGTTTATACAGGATTTTTTAAGCAAGTACACATTATGGTTTCCAACAGATGACCAAATATACAGTATATTAATCATTTGTTTTCTGGTCACAGCAGGTGAAGGGGACATGAGTCATTTATAAAAAAGTTCTTTCAACGTCTGGTTTTTATATATATATATATACTTGCATACTGTCAGTTACAAACACATTGTAAACTTCAGGGAGGAGTATATACTCATACCAATGCCCCTTTTTCACCATTCAGACCACATTTACGCAACTTTCAGGCACTTTAGTTCAGAGTCCTTTAAAGTTTGTCTCAAACATAGATGATATTGTATCTTGTATCTTTGTTCCATAAACAATGTATTATAATGTTTGTTTTGATACTGAAATCGCTCTGAAAGGCCAAGGTCAAATGTTATATTTACTCATGCCTTGGATGTACTTTGGATTCTAAGTATATATTCAGTTGGAGCATGTGTGATACAGCATTAGGTTTGTTAATGTATAAACTGAGAAGGTAAGGCCTATTTGGACCTATCGGCATCACAGGAAGTCACTACCAAGGCTTTATGTGTTAATGTTATTGTGTTGTGTACCAACCTGAAGGAGCTCCGACCCAGGCCAAGCCAAGAACCCCATCGTCAAAGTCCCTGTCGGAGAAAACATAGGCCAGGCAGTAGTCATCGTGGTTCTGCTCAGAGTTAAGCTCCAGAAACTTCTCCACTCCAATGTTAGCAAAGCGGAAAGGGTTGGTTCGGTCTTTTTCATCGTCGGTAGTATTAATCTGAATAAAGAAGAGTTTGAAAATAACACAAGAGATAGAGTAAGAGATAAAGCGTATAGAGACTTCAAAATGATTAATATTCCCCGCAGAAATCACTGCTAAGCAGACAGGTTAACAAACGTCTTCACGATTATAAACTAAAACTGCAGCAGATTGCAGATTCAACTCACCCTGATCCTTTTAACCATGAAGGCGATGTTTCGGATGCCCAGGAAGTCTGTGGCCTGGTAAATGGAGTCAATAGCCTTTACATGGCTAGAGATCTGTGGAGAAAGTAATGCCTTAGACATGTAGTAAGGTAAACACATTATGCCTATCTCTGTTATTAACTACTTATTCTAGCACAATCATTATATTCATACATTTACTCTATTTAAATCAATTACTCTTTTTATAGTACAATACAAGATTGTATTAATGTAGTCTGATATGTGTAGGATTTTTGTCACGATGTAACACCGCACTTCTATAGGCCAGTGCTCCAACACATTATACGCGATAGGATAAGGGGCGGGACATTACCGACATATCTTTACTAATCTGACCAATTACCAATCACAGCAGACCTGGCTCTGGTTTCAATAGGTCATGTGTACACACAGTGTGCATACCTGGGCAATGACAGCCTCTCTTGTGCCGTAGAATTTGAAGAAGAGGTGGTCAGTCTGGATGAAGAGCTGGCAAGTGTTTTTCTCCTTTGCAGTTGCCCTCTTCTTTCTCAGAATAACAGGACCATGGGATCCCTCTTCCTCCGATACCCTGCTCACCTCCTGTAAAAGAAACAACCATCAGGACCAGGACGGATAGGAACACAGTGCCATATTTAAAACTTGTAGTCTGGCTTAAACATTGCAAATAATCTGGCGTTGGATGAGAAAGCATGTACACCTGCGCTAAAAATATACACATGTTTTTACTGTTGCTATAGGGAAGGAGGGTTGTTTTGTAAAAGATGAGATCGAATTAACCACATGAGCCTTGTCCATCTGTGTGTTTAATTATGAGCTAGAAGGAGGGGGAGGGGCTTTGTTGTTTGATGCTGGCACTTACTTCTCCTGGCTCCTCTACTCCAGTTGCTTGGTATTTCAACATCCTCTCGTACACTGAGTGGTCAGCGCAGCCGCCCTCTGAGCCATACTTATGAGGATAATCTGGCAGATAGAGGGGAGATAAGGCAAAGCTGTGAACGGCTTACACTGCATCGTGCATCTCTCTTGGATCATGTGTGGTTGGCTGGAGAAGGTGAATCAGGGTGAGATGAGGAGTTAGAGTAGCTGCATTAAATAAAAAGCTTGAATGATATGGCTTCACCCTGCCAATCCTCACTGATGAATCAGCGTTCTCTCTGAGCAGTAGATCTGCCTCTACTAACACTGATTCACTATTCTTTTTTTAATGTAAGACTGATGTGTAACAATGTTATCTCAAAGCAAATATACACACTGCATTGAATTTGAAGGGCAAAAGAGAGGGGGCTTCAAATAAATGCATTTGGGATTTTATAAACAATAGATTGCAGCCGCTGATAGCAGCATGAATTGTGCACTGTTTGTCTATCTGCCCCGGTCAGAAAGTCTGATTCACAAAATGACAGTAAAAACACACCTATAAAGTTTTGCTGTTTAATTTGCTCTTTTTGTGTCACTTGCAACTATTAGTGTGGCAAAAAGGTAGGAATGAAAATGACGGATAACATTTTTTAAATGAAATGCAAACAGCGTGCTGCTGCTCCTGACTGATAAAATGCAGAGGCATTCCCAAAAACATTAGGCATTTAAACTTTTGGCGGATTCAAAATAGCAATCTGTCCACGCTGTTGGTGTTTCTAAAGGCAATTCAAGACTATAAAATAATATTACAGTTATATTACAAGAGTCCAATTTAAAAGCATAAACAAGACCAGTAACAATTGAGAGGGTGTTATTACTTATTGAAAAAATAAATACATCATTTGAAGCAGGGGAAGGTTCTGGCATGGCAAACCCCTCACGTGAATTGTCTTTATTTTTGCAGTGAGTTTTCATTTGCATCGAAAAAGGTCAATTTTCCTACAAATACATAACATTACCTCAGTTAAATACAGACAAATGGCACAGGATTGATGAGACGCTATTTGTTTGGCAGCGCAGTTATAGGTAATTATGTTTTATATCATTTTGAAACTAAATAAAAATTGGATATTAGCATCAAATACTTTTCAGCTAAACCAATGAGATTTGATGTTGTTTTCAAACAATCTAATTGGTTCCTTGCAGAAGCTTTTCTTTGCTGAACCTTTGATCCCATTAATAGTAGTGCAGGACAGAAGCCTGAATGTTACACGACTTTTGTTCAGGAAAGAGAAAACCGTCCGGTGCTGGTTACTGAACTGACTGGACAGACACTGAAACAATGCATTCAAACTCTCACAATGAGTTTTCAGAGAGAGCCCTCTTTGTCCCTACAGTGAACGCAGTCTCATTCAACTGCTAATCAAAAGGCCCTTACAGTTTGGAACAAAGTGAAGAAAAAAAAAATCACAAGAACGGCCAAGAGTTAGAAGGAAAGAACATCATTGATGTGTTTTTCCGCACAGATCCCAGTTGCTAAACCTAAAAACAAGATACCAGATGTTTTACAACTACTGTATATGGTCATCTGAAAACTCAACTCAATATCTCTAAACTGTCCATTTTAGACTAAAATGTAAGACCCTTCCAGTTTATGCACATGTGAGGAGGGACCATCTGGAAACCCTGAATCACTTTTATTAACATGAATGTGTGTCTTTAGGAAAATGTGTTAATTACAACAAAAAACCTATGGTAAGTTTTTAAACACATGCACACAAGTTTTTAAGGGTGACCTAATTTGACCCCTACTGAGCAGATACAAGTGGGAAATAAAAGAGATAACCTAAATTAATATAAAAGGTTTACTTTATCTAGGGGGTTTGACCAACCTTTGTTTCCCTTAACCCAGCTTTTTCAGTGTTACAAATGAAGGAATGAAATGCTGTGGGGGGATGATTTCCCCACATCTAAACCAATATTACTCTTTGCTTAAATCTTCTTCAGCAGATCCAAAGAATTTCCCTATGTCTGTGAGCATGTCTCAGTTTATGAGTCCTCGGGTGTGTATTCCAGATAAGTAATCAGCAAGATTGATCGAGTGAATCAGACTGCCAAAAGCCAGGGCGTGGTTCCCTGCAGACTCACTGCCTGCCTGTTAAATACACTTCTTTGGGCCGAGAATCAAAAGTTTCTAGTTGCTGGATTGAGTTTCTTAGAAATGAACATAACTCATAACTTTCGCAGTATCAGGATCCAATACTGCTTCCAGTATGAATAATGACCCGTGGCACAGGAACTTCACATTCAACAGATCACAATTCAATTATTCAGAGAGCAAAAGCAATTTTTTGCTCAATATTCCTCCCAAAATTGAATTATCTTTCTTCGCTGCTTTTAATCACTATTTTGTAAGTCAGTATAAATATTTAGCCAAAACATTTCTACACTGATGCATTTAAAAAGTAAATGTACTACAAATAACAAGACATATGTTTGTGGCATATCTAAAAGGTATAGACCCCTAACTTTCCCTGCAGTTCCATATTGTTCAACCACCACTACATCACACAGGGTTTAAAGGTGCCATAGAGTGGACAACTGTATTTACCTTGGCATAGTTGAATAAGGAGAGTTCGGTACATTGTACTGATATACCGTGAACCTCAGACACCATTGTTTCCTCCTTCCCGTGCAAATCATGAATATGCATATCACAGCGGTAAAACGGGCGAATTACAACAATCCCTGTGTGTGACATCACACACGGTAGTCCAGCCCCAACATTTGCATACTCCAGCTGCTCGAAACTCTAACTAACGCTAACACTTACCACTCCGTAATGTTGCTCTCCAATCTCCGACCAACTGGCTGTTTTTCAAATTCATCGGTTTCCTCCTCCGATAAAGGCTCAAACATGTAAGGTTGGATGCCAATAGCCTCCATGGTTCATCTCTCACAGTTTCGCCAACTTCACTTACTTCTGTGGGCTCTGAGACAGCCATGGATTGCTCCTTGCAAACCAGCCAATCAGAGCAGAGCTCGTCATAATTATTTAAATGACCCCCCAAATAAGGCAATTCAGCTTGTTTCATTCTAGGACCAAATCATAGGGTTGTAAATGGGCCTGTAAAACCGCATCTGGACATTTTGGATCAACCAAAGTTATATACCTTCTTTGTAGACATTAGAGAACAATTTAAAATACCAGATAGATGCATTCTATGGCACCTTTCAAATTAAAGCAGGAGCAATGGTAGATACTTACTGACGTCATCCTCATGATAGATGATGGAGTGGAAGGGCCCATTCTGGTCCTTCAGGTACCTCTCCGAGGGTTCAATGTAGTAAGTTCCTTGATGGGACTTAATGAAGCCTTCAAAGCGGCCGTCAACTACAGAGCCATGAGTCAGGGTTCCCTTTTCACCTAAAGCACAAAGAGGATGGAGATGAACAGAGGCAGACAAATAACATGTATCCCATTGGACCAAAGACACGTTGGTATTTGAATGGAGTATGAAAAATGTGGTATTGTTTGCATGTTTTAGCACATGATGGTAACAGTTATATTTAACAACTTTAGTGATAAATAGAAGGAAATATTTCAGAAAGTAATGGCATTTTTTTGTCTTACATCTTAGTGTCGGGTTTATGACAAACACACGTGCTGTCTAAAATCTGAAGCATTCCCAAATGTTAGAGGATTGGTCAATTAAAAGTATATAAAGCAGGATGATACAATTTGATTATACGCATTATGTCTCCTTTTGTGTGGTCAAACACTCAAAATATTCTATTTTATTTTCAAATTGAAGATATTATTGTATCATTTCTTAATTTTCTGAGCAGAAAAAGGAAACGTATTGAAAGAGCCTTCCTGAGTGAAGCATCTCTGAGAAATCTATTTGTTTCTAGGTCCCCTTTCTGTTTATTACAACAGACTATTTTTTCCCAGTTTGTTTGTCTCTGGTTCATTTGAACTTTGCTGGAGACGGGTAGCAGGAAGACATCCAGGAAGGAAAGAGATTAAGAGCGGAAGCAAAAACTGGATGAAAGATACCATTTCATCCTGTGTGCTTGTGATGACACAAAATCTTGACAAAAACAACCTTTAATTGTCCTTCTCGTCTACTAGCTGACGTCACTAAAGAGATGATATATGGGATAAAGTGGGAACGTAAGGAGAAAACATTGAAATTGAAAAGAAAAAAGCACCAAATCTACTTCAGAGAAACATTAAGGTGTGTTTTGTGGAAAGCTGGACTTACCAAAGATTTCTCCACTGTAAATATGTGATGTATCAATGGGTGTCTCCTCTCCAGATACATCAATGATTAGATCTGGGGAAAATACAGTTGTGTCTCTCCTCATCCGCAAGTTAAATTGTCTAAAGGAGAAAAAAAGGGGGAAATGTGTAATTAACATGAGAGTTAACACCAAATGCAAATTGCACTTTGACACACTGACATGATCTGGCTAACACAATACACACCCTGAACCCAGGCAATGTTAGTGTCATGTTTTCACCATAGAATTTTAGTTTGAAGGATGATTCGCACTGGAAACCAGAGACAGCACACAGACTGACGCTAGCTTCACAATGCTGCTGTGATGGTTGTTGCACAGCACTGCTGTGCTTAGTAAAGTAGAAGAAGAATTATGTCATGAGGAAAAGCACATGAACATTTGTGCACAGCCATAGTACTTTTGTATAATCCTCTCATTAACATAAGCATGATTTCTAAGGAAAAATGCAACCATCACATGAGGTGCACGAGCTAGCTTCAAAGGAACCTGAGGCCATGTTCAGAGTATTTTAGGGGAATACACTCTTTAGTAATCACATGGCTTGATCAAAAGGCAGAACTTCATTGGAGATGACTCATTTGGTGTTCACAATGCTACCTCATACTGACCGAGTTATTGATTGCAACATTTTGGTTTTCTTCCGTTAGCACAATATGCAGGATGTAGAAAGTAGCCTTACTGTATATTACCAGAATTGACATTTTCAGGCAGGTAATATTTTTAGGAAGTATACAAGTGTACTCACTGCCTCTGTTTTATTCTTTATATATTGTTCTAAGTCCATGGTATGGGTGAAGCTTAAAAACCAAAAAACACTGGATCCATTTCCCACAACCCATCATACATTTTCTTTTGGTCCCTCTGTCTGGTAAATGCCTGTGTGATTCAACACAAGCTATAACATAGGTTATCTTTTGTACATTTTCTAAACACCAAGATCATGATAAGATAATGTAAAGTCACGCACAAGGGAGTTTAAAGAAATCCCTGCAGAGCCATAGAGGGCATCACATGACTGTTTTTAGCCCTTGCCACAAGTAAACTGGCCTTTATGTGTAGAATCTGTGGAGTGGCCCTTTAAGGTGTTAAAAGAAGAGGAGCGTTTCCGTTTGAACAGCTCATTAAAGACTACCTGAGCCACAGATGATTTACAAAAGCATCTTTGTTCATGAGGAGATAACAGGCTAACGTAAAGATGGACTTTGTGTACTTCACAAAATAATGTGTGAAAACAATTATTGATCAAACACAATACAAACTGAGCACAAGAGAGATAGTAGAATTTGAGGCGGAGTAGATATTTAAGTATTTCAAGAGTGAGATAGCAGTTGAAGTCGATAAGGTCAGACACAGTCCAGGATATCCCTGTACAGGATGTTAGTGATTTTCCCCAGCACTCAAGTTTTCCCTTCATCACTGCTGTTCTCATTTCTAATGAATCATCTTTTGGCTAAACTTTTGGTAATTTCTATCCCGGGGGTCCCTCCCCCTACTGTAGGGATAAGCCATAAAGAAACCTAAATTGTGCTTTCTAGAACTAAGAAAATATTATTGTGTTGCCTTCAGAATATTTACTCTTAATTAATAATTAAGTGATACAAGGGTAGGAATAAAAGAGGAAAATAATTTGAAGAAAAGAGGGAGAAAAACTGCTAAACATGTAGAACAAAGACTGCAATATCATCTACTCTGTGAATTCTGGCAACAGATTGAGTATACATTTTCTGCTTGTTATTCATTTTGGCACACACATTACATTTTCTTGGCCTCTTTCAACCTTATTAATGGCCACTACCACAATCAATATGACCACATGACTCCATCTTTGCCCAATCAAAAGCTCCATCAACCTAGAATAACACCATGGCACGCTGGTAACAGACAGAAGTATTAATAAATAGATTATTCCGTTACAGATGTAAGCTACATTATCAGGGATCTGATTTAATATGGCGTTCAGGATGTTGCTCCCAAGTGGTTTGTTGCCTAGAGAACAATTTGTATTTAAGTATAGTTGCATATCTAATAAGTTCAGAATACGACTTGAGGTACCAAAGGGTTCAATCCTCGGCCATTATCATATTTTTTTTATCTAAATGATTGACTTGGATACTCACTGAAAAAATCTGGAGGAACTGTTGTCATGATCCTTGTTTCGTGTCTGTCATGTCTTTGTGTTGTGTGTTTTATTTTGAAATGTTTTCCCCACTTGTGTCATGTTAAGCTTCACTTCCTGTCTGCGTTTCCTTCCTGTGCCTGATTGCGTTATTGTGTTCACCTGTTGCCCCTGTGTTTCTCCTCCCCCTTCCAGCTGTCTCTCCTCTTGTGATTACCAATGTGTATTTAGTCCCTGTTTCCCTTTTGTCTGGGGTTCGGTCGTTCTGTCATGAAGCAAGGGTAAGTTTCCTCGGTGGCCCTTACCCTTGCTTCATGTTTTCATCAACAGCTTTTGAATAAAGCTCGCTTTTTGTTTTTGACCCTTACCTGCTTCCCCTGGATTTACTGCACTTGGGTCCCGTTTCCCCAACCCTGACAGAACGACCGAACAAGGATCATGACAACTGTCTGCTGTTTTAAAATAGTATCCCCTGAATAGGCTTAATGAAAAAGAAATAACTTCTTTATGGAGGATAGAGCTATAAAAGGAACAGAAATTCACCAAGTACCACATTCACAATTAAAGGTAATATTGTAGATGAAAGATTAAATTGGGGGAAAAAAACACATTAAACATCTATGCAAAAGATCCATGGAGATGCTTAGTGAGAAAAGTGGGTTATTTAATCGATAACGCATCAATCTTCTTATTTAAATCTTTATGATTATCTCTAAGGCAGTCAGAAACAGCTTCGGAGGGGTCTTTTGTTTAATATAAATCATTGAATCATGTTCCAGACAAAAACCCTGCAGAAAATAAACATGGCTTACAGGCAGGAAAAGCTGAGGCAGTGCATCAAGTCAGCATCTGACTGAATCAGTTGACTGATAAATTATTCATATCCCAAATGCTAAACATACTGACTCATTCATCTGACAGTCATACACTTTGCTCAGTAAGCAGGCCATGTGTACAGAGATGGTATGCCTACAATCAGGCCAATATTTACACTACATTTAAAACCGACTAAAGCCCTTAACAATAAAAGTATCAATTATATATTCATGTTGGTGCTTCTAGCCTGTTAATCCATAACTGACCTTCCACAGTTGAAGTAAGCTCACAGGTTTACCCTGAGTCATAATAGCTGTATTAGAATATCAGAGAACTAAACTTAGATCACAATCAGATAATCTTTTAAATGTGTTTCTGTCAGTGTCATTGCTCCCTGTGCGAGTGATGAATTAACTTAATACATCCATAAGAATATTACAGAGCCTGCTGAATGAATCCGGCCTCTCTTCTCAGGATCAGAATCAGAAATACTTTATTTAGCATTGGGCATACACAAGGAAGCGTTGCTCTTCTTACAAAAAAAATCAGTTCACAGAACTAAAGAGGAAAAAATAAAATGTCTAGATAATAAAGAAGTTCTATTTAGCTCCTAAACTGTGTGTATCTTGATGTAACAAAAAAGTGTTATCTGTCACCCAAGTAGCAATGGATTCAGACTTGGTATTCATTATATTTTAACTGCTCATAAATGCCCCATTAATGCAGTCTGTTCAAGGCGGGCAGCGTTTATGCAGAGACAGGAAAGAGCACAGGAAAGGAATCTGTTTGACAGAGCCGTGGTAACCCTCAACAGACAGGTTTGGTGAAGAGGAAAGCAGGGAAAACAGTGCTCCTGATGTACAATATTTAGGCTCTTCAACATGGCAAAAACAGAAAGATAATAAAATAATAATAATATTATTAAAGAAAATGAAAGGGTACAAATAAATAAAAATGTAAACAAGACAGAAAGGGACAAATAGAAAGCCATTTCCCATAGAAATAGCCCCAAAACTGCGCTGGGATAAAAAGGCAACATATTCAAATATAATTTTCTGTTTGTGTTTATACTGGAGAATGTAGTGTGTACACAAGACAGACAGCAGACTCATTTTGTTTGTGAGTCAAGGCAAGCCAGCAAATCCAAAGAGTCCTAAACCGTGGTGTAGTAAGATAAGGTCATCCTAGTACAACATATCACTTTCTCAAAATACAATAAAAGGTATTCAAACTACGTTAGGTTAGGGCAGCAGCTACAATCTTTGACTAAGTAATGTAAACCATTTTATTTTTCTCCCTTTTTGGTAGATATTAAACATCAAAACTATTTCTTGTTTACCATTTATTTCCAAATGCATTACTTACACTTACTCTGCAGCCATAAAGGTATACTGTCCCTTAATACCAAGTGACAAGAACTGAGCTGATATAAACCTGTGAACATTCAAACGATGTAATCTGTTTCCAAAACAGGCATGGCACCATTGTACTAGTTGTCCATGACAGAGGCTCACCTGGAAATACAGTTACAATTTAAAGAATATATGGGTCTCCACTGTCAGAGGTAAAAAGGAATTTACTGCAAACAATGTGGTAAGCCTCTTCATAGTTTTAAATGCCACAATTTGGCCGCAGGTTCTCTCATAGAATCATGTAAAATAGTTTCAGGTATGTTCTTTTTCTATCAAGTGTAAAAACCACACAAGATCAAACGTTCACACGTGTTGTCCACTGCAAAGAAACAGCAGCTATGTGTTATGTTACAATCCATTATTGTCTTTGGCTCCAGTTTATTACCAAATGGTTCACTAAGTAAATAGTATAAACATGTCATAAATAAGAAGATATTTCCGATCTAAAGGCACTCTGGGAACTGAACAAACATTTCCATATCCACACATTCAAATGCAATGACCACCAGATGTTATTTCAAATGAAGGCATATATCTTGTGTTGGTGATGAATTAATACCAGTAATACAGTAAAGATCATTATGAGAAGTAATCCAGAAGAGACTTGACACTATATGATGCTTTTCATTAATGGACTATAAAAAATATTGTTTTGCTATATGTTATCAAGAAAATGTGTATTTATTTGTAGTATCTGTTTAATAAAATGATTAAAGGATGTACATTAAAGTGCATATAGCAGGAAAAATAACCACAAAAAAGTGCATGCAGTATTGTTTGAGGATAAATTGGAAAACAGAAAAAGTGAGTGAATGAGTGTGTGTGTGTGTGTGTGTGTGTGTGTGTGTGTGTGTGTGTGTGTGTGTGTGTGTGTGTGTGTGTGTGTGTGTGTGTGTGTGTGTGTGTGTGTGTGTGTGTGTGTGTGTGTGAGATTAAACTGACCTTCCATGTGCATGGAAGTCGAGCTGCACGGTCTTGTCTTGAGGAGAGAGGGCCCTCTTGGCTCTCTGGTGACTATTGTGCAGGGCTTCAATGTCATAGGATAATCCCTCATAGTGGCGAATATATTTATTCAAGGGTTTCTCAAACTGACCTGAAAGAGAGTTCAGAGGCTCATCAAAATGTGTCAACATACACTTTCTGAAAGGGCAACATTTCAGTTTCACATTTTATTAGACATTTTCTGGTTAAGTTACAGGTCTATATTTATAAATGATCATTATCAGGTTTGAGAACAAATGAAAAGAACCATTTAAAAAAAAGTTGTTATCCTTTTGGTAAATGTAATAGTCAAAGAAACATGCTAACACCGTTTGTTTATAAATGAAAGCAATTAACTGTATTTCTAAAGGGAATTAATGCAACCAACAGCGAAACAACTGCACCTGTACATTTGCAACAAGATTCACATTGTACATTTCTCTACAAATTGAACTTACATTTTGACTTCTAGGATTTACTAATGACATAATGATGGGTTCTGTTCTATTCAAGGGTCCTAAACCATGGAAACATGGAGCCACATGCATAGTACCAGGACCCTGACACAATAGAAGCTAAATGAAATTCAGTCATCACTTATGTTATCAATAACCTGTGCCTTTATCTTTCATGAAAAAAGGCCTATGGAGGAAAGTTGGTAAAAGAAGACGAACCTGTAGAGCAATCAACTATCCTATAAGCTGTCACTCACTAGACATGCTTAACAGGCTTATTCAGCTTATAGATGTGACCCCAGAGAGGTAATCCCGCCAGCTTTCATACTGACCATTCCTTTGTTCTTTTTAGAAAGACAAAGAAAGTCATGTTAAAGCGCAAGTGAGGAGCACATGATGCACATCAGGTGACTGTGTTTCTGTTTCAGTACTACTGTATGTCATTGTGCAAAACTAGCGGCTGATTTCGCAAAAGGCCATTTAAATGCTAATCTGCGTTCCTGAGGGCAACACAGAATGTTTCTTAATGAATATCCATCTGGATTTTTGGGTTACAAAAGGAAATGCTCTGTTTGCTAAAATAGCACCCTTAATAGGTTCATTAATTTAAAGGGCTGGGACTGACAGCTGTGAGTTGTGGTAGTGAAAGATACACACCGCTAATAGATTCAGACAAGGCAAAAGGGATAAGCTCTCCATATAGCCTGTATTTGTGCACTATACCGTTCATTACTGTAGGGCTTTCTTGTGGTGGGAGTCAAAACTCCCTAAACAGGGAGTGGCTGTACTAGGCTGGTAGCAACTTGTCCATGAATGCAGCGAAAAGATCTTCCAACAACCAGCTAACCAACAGCAACCTAGACATCCCAATAAAAAGCCTTAAAAATAAAATCAATGGAATATGTTTTTTAACAATAACAAACACTGCCAGCTCAGATTGCCTAAATCGGCTTTCTCAGTAGGACCTGACAACTCCATGTATATGTAATAATGTGACAGCACAAGGCTGGTTTATAGAAAGACAATGGCTTGCATAATATATTAGCTGTTTCTGATCACATCAAAAGTAAAACCTGAGGGCCCTCATCAAAGCGACAGAGTCTGGAAGCATTCCATGTAAACATATCCTCCAGAGTACAATCAAAACTAACGTACCAGTGTGATGCTAACATTCTCATATAGACAAAGCAGCGACTCAAATAAAAACACTTTTATCAATGAATACTACAAAGAAATTAAACCTTCTGCTGGTTCTCCCAATTTAACTGACATGTTTTTAATACAAAAGAAAACCACAAAATATGGTATTAACCAGATTTGTTCAGTAACAGCTCAGGGAAACTGGAGTTCTCCCTGAATATGATGGTGGTGCCAGGATATTTGTACTCTTTACTACGGGGCTCAACTGGTAGTATAACATTCCCACCAAACTGAACAAAGCATTCACCTTGAATGGCTGCCCTCACAGCCACTGAACCTAACAAAACCATATGTCAACATTAAACTAATATTTCTCCTAAAAAAATGTCATGAAAACATTTCCTCGTCTGCAATTAAGGGTTTAGAATGCCTGTAAAAAATGTAAAGCTCAGCTACAATATACACAAAAATTATGATTAAAAAAAGATCTAAATACATTTCAAATACCCCATATAGTTTTGAAAAGCCATCCTGCTCTAACATATTTAAATCTAATGCAATTTATTTACAGTTTCAAAAAAGATCCCTTTATGGTGCATTTTATTTTAGGTCATATTGTGCCAAGTTGATTTTAATATGTTGTTAACTTAATCACTAATACTATTACATTTATGTTTTCTCCCTTTTATCTTAGGTACACAAAATACGGTGAACTAAATACTGAACCCTACTTTGTATGAGCCTAAATGGATTACAAAGAAGTAGACACTGAGATGTCTGGACAGACAGCAAAATAATTGGAGTAAATCCTGGCAGTCCATTTCACTGCAAAGGCTACATCACTGTGATTTCAGTGGAATCTGTTTCAGCCTCTGGAACCTCAGTAAAGAGAAAATCTTAACTGAGTGGAAACCACTGACTGAAACTTAGGATGTGGTAACAGTATGCATCATGATTCACAAGTGATCTGAGCCTAGCCTTACAATGCATATTGGACGATGACAGTCTGGCTTACACGGCACATCAGACACGCGACAGCTCAGGGCAAGTAAAATGTCTCAATGTACTCAACTGGTGTATCATTGAGGTTCTGAAAAATAACATTAAGAGGGGTTACTGTAACCTGCAGGTCTAGCAAAGATTGTCCATTAAACACCTTCATGCTACATTACTCTGCACCATACCATCACTGTGCAGGCCAAGGAACAGCAGCAATAACAACAGGGCGATAACCTGGTTTAACTGAAAGACTGAATTCCTCAGCAATGTTCAAAACACGCCCAATCCATATTGAACCAGTGCCTGTGATATTGATAATATATTGGAGGGCAGTGTGAAGTTTACTGGAATGAAGCAATTTTCAGGTGTTTATAGCAATTAAGGTTTAAATCGGGGCATCTTTTGTCCCACCTTTCCTATTGCTTGAGAGCATATGGGTGGTTGACGTGAACTCAAATCCAAAGTGAAAAAAATAATAATTCAAAAATATATGTCCAATGACATATAATTATATTCCCTTATATGTGAATAATTCAAAACTGAATGTGTCCATTTCTAATTCTTCATATATTTTGCATATTATTCACTTTTTGGTGTGGTAGTCCTAAAATGTGTCCACCGGTGCAACGACATAAAGAATGCCATTATTTAATTCAGAGAATGTTGGACAGGTAAGATAGATAAGCACAAGGCATATTAGTTTGTCCCAATTATATTTCCACATCAAACATACCCCCAACAAATTCAGAATTATGTTATTTATATACTATAAGATGTACACATAGAGACTTAACCCAAATGTCTGGGTTACATTCATTATAATTTGTATAAAACTCAAGGAATCTTCATTTCATCCTTAAAGCTGCATAGTGATGATATCATTGTTATACTATCCAACACTTTTTACATACATTTTTCATTAAAATACCTTTTCCCCTCACAATTCAATTTGTCGCACCGCAGGACATTTTGTTGTACCGTTGGACAACAGAATACTAGTATGCCTATGTTGTGTACAGTCAAATTTATTATTTTAAATTCAGTCAAAACACAGGTAAAATATATATTTTTAATTGAATTCCAGTGTTTCCTCGCTTTGTTTGTGTTTTGTTGTTAGCACGTTTATCCATATTCCGTCTTTGCACGAGGCGTTGATTCTTTCGCCTAAATGTATTTACTCTTCTTCTTTCAGCCTCAAGTTCCTTCATTAATTTCTCATTTTGTTTTTGTAGTTTCCGTAGTTCTTTGGTCATTTTAGTTTTTCTTCTTTTTTTGGGTGGATTTTGGGGGGACTTCTCTGGTGTGCTACACAAAACGTGTACTGGTACTGGGACAGCATTGATCACTTCATGCAGAACCGGCCTTGCCACTGAGGCTCCATTGATAACTGGCCTTGCCACTGGGGGGTCATTGATCTCTTCAAATGGCTGGTCATGATCCTGAGGTGATTGTGGCGTAAGATCAAGGACAGCATTAGTGGCTTTTTCCCTTGCCCTACATCTCCGCTTTGACTCTCTCCATTTCTCTTGTAGCTTCTTCTGTGTTGCTGGCGACACAGACTTCACGCTTTGCTGAACGATTTTCCCGCATGCTTTCTTCTGCTGATATCTGTGGGAAAATTATGAAACCAACCATGAATATTGTGATATGATGGTGCATTAATAATGTCATGAAATGTTTTAATTCTTAGGCTAAAATAACTTGTGGTAACTGGTCAAATTTACTTTCTGCGTCTCTCTCAGCAAGTTCTCTTTCCTCTCAGAATCCGCATTCAGCCTCTCCCTAAACTTCCTGGACCTTTCCTTGGTGGTCATTTCAGCCTCTCTCTTTGGAAATCAAACTAGCTTTAACAAAACAGGGAAGGAAGGTTTGAGTTGTGTTGTCCTCAAATTCTGAGGTTAAGAGAAAATGCAAAAAGCTACTTAAATTAGTCATCAAAAGTAAGGAGAGGAGTAAGGAGCCAGAGAGGCAGGTTAGAAAGAAGGGAAGATGGAACAAGGGGGGGCTTGATAGAGAGGGAGTTTGGTGGGGAGAAGGGGGGGTTGGGGAACTTGAAGATGGAGGTAGGGGGTGAGAAAGAAGGAGAAGATTTGACGGGCCATCCAAAATGCAGCCGTCCATTAACCTCCATTCATTTTTAAGACTCAGATTATATCTCTTTTGCATATTTAAACTAATTATTCAATAAAACTTGTAATACAAAAAATGTTGGTTTACATGTTTGCTTTCACTATGTTAAGTTTCATTATGATATGAGTAAAGGAAAAAAATAAGTGAAACTGACTTCATGTTGTACTATAGGACAGTGCGTTGCGCCGGTGGACATTTTCAAAGTCAATGCTAGTTTGTGGCCTAGCTATATGAGAGACAATCTTCATCCTGAGTAACAGTGTTAAGGTTTACATTATTTTCAATGATCAATCAATATAAATTGCAAAAAATATTCAGATCAATACTTAAATTGCGTTGTACTAAAGGACTACCTTAAGACGACCAGTTCCAACACTGCACGGAAATAGTAATATTATGAAAATATTTGAGACAAAACTGACCTTGTGTACAGTCCATGTGCTCCAGTGATGTCTTCTGTACTTCCTGGTTCTGGAAGGACCCCTCTCAGTAATGGGGTGGTCACATTAATGTCTGTTTTATATCTACATAATGCCGTTGCTCCAGGAGGACACCAGTTTTGTGGACAAAATGTAATGTGTCATAATAACTCTACATAGGGACCTTAACACTTATAACCTCTAGATTCATTAAGTAAACACTCGTATGACATGCATTCAAGTATTTTAATGTATTTAGATTAATTTCTCATTAAATTACAGACGTTTTAAGATAAGTAATTCTACCGTGGACAGTTGCACCGGTGGACAAATGGCATGTTCAAAGCAGAATATTTGCATAGTTGAAGAACAATACTCATTGTTTGCAGATGGATTAGATGTAGAAGAATGAAATGCATATAAAAAACATGAATTTTAATTAAATATTATAAAATTTTAGTTATTTTGTCACTGTGGACACAAAAATTGAGCGTCACGTCAACCACCCATATATACTGTTTCTCTTATTTGTGCACATGGGACCTTGATGCAGCTAAAGAATCATTATATTTCTGTCTGGTCAATAAAAGGAAAGAGGTACGGCAAAAGCAGACAAGGAAGTTTTTATTTAATTTAAGTTCACTTCAACTTCTTCACTGCAGAATAACTTGCTATGATTGCTAATTTGACAGTCAAAATGCAAAAATGATGTGACAGCACGTGGTCTCAATCGTGCCTCGTGCAGTGAAGGTTTTAAACAGACACAGTTACCATGAAACGTATATGAAACAAGCCTTTTCATTAGGGCTTCTTTAAATATTAGTCATAGAAAATCTCCATCTCACAATATGTGAAGTTTGGGTACAAATTCTCCAACAGTAAAGCAGCACTTTCTTAGGAGTCAGCAGGCAATACTTGACCTCCCATCTCATAAGCCATATAATGTAAAGAGATCAAGCTGACATTCAGCAATGTGAATTTAAGAATCTTTGTTTGTACTGCTGGATCTGAATATGAGCAGAATTATTTTAAAAACAAATTTGGTGTTGTGTGAAAATATATTTATTGCTGCATTTTAGCACATTTCTGTAACCATATTGTTTACTTTTATTTCTGCACAGACTACACAGTATAAACTACCTCTTTCAGCTATTTTTTTCCATTTGTAAGCTTAAGACGTTTTGTCATTGTGATTTTTTTTAAAAGGGAAGAGAAACAAATGTTAAGGTCCAATCAAACTGCTAATTACTTTCATCATGATTTCAACAACTAAAACACAGGGGAAATGTTGCTTTGATTGACTAATGGTGACTCACTGAGAGCAGGAAATGGTATTTACCGAAAAGATAGCAAGCTTTTTCGATGAAAATACACCTCAAATCACTTGTCATAGACACTGTTTAGATGATTATACTGTAATGATAAAACATTTTAGTGAGCATTAAATTAAATAACTGTAATGTGGTTGGTTCAACTTTGACAAACACCTAGTCATTTTACAAAAGAAATGAGATTTTCCCCCTCATAACTTTTAGCTGTGAACTCATCCCTGGTAAGAACAGGAAAAGGATATCAAGCTGTTGTGGACAACGCCCGAGGACCTAATAAATTAGGGTGATTAAAGGTCAATAGTGGGAAAATAGTACAATAAAAGCTGTCAACCGTTAGGGCAGTGCATCATCCTAAATGACTACGCAAGTCACCAGCCAGTTCAGAGTACTACATCTAATTCTAGGAGTTTTAGTTGAAATGATTCAAACGCCAATAAATATTTATGTAACTTCCGAGCAGTGGTGTTAAGTAACTTAACTGCTGTTATTAAAAACAATTTTGAAGTACTTGTACTTTAATTGAGTATTTCCACTGTATGCTCCTTTGTACTTCTACTCCACTACAATTCTGAGGTAAATATTGTACTTTTACTCCACCACGTATAATACCTACTACATTACTTCACAGATATACATACATCATATACAATAGGATCAACACTTAATAGATACTTTGGATATACCGAGATTAAATTTACAATTGCTGAAAGATAATCCACCTTTACCAATTTAGATAAACACATTAATGCATAAATAATTAGAACCAACGCATATTATATATGATTGTGAAATGGGCCAATATGCATAAATGAGTACTTTTAGTACTATAATACTTCAGTACTTTTACTTGAGTAACATTTTGAATTCAGGAGTTTTACTTGTAGCAGATTATTCACTTTGTTATTTCTACTTTAACTTAAGTAGAATATTTCGGTCACCCCTGCTTCGGAGTATATTTACAAGCTACACCGTCGTTATTCAAAGTGTCTGTTTGTGGACGTTAGCCTCAGTTTACCCCACATGAACTGTCAAAAACAGGCTGTTTATCGTCAGAATACTCAACCTGTGTCACCCAAACGTAATTTACTTCATACAGTACCAATACTATCCCGGTAGTCACGGGTTAGCAGACCACAAAACATTACATTCACTGTTATTAACATCAGCCGGCTAATGTTAGCTAGCAAGTTAGATAGCCAGAGTACAACTGCCTGATCCGATTAGCGCTAGCTCCGCTGACGATCACTGAGCACTTTCCTCTCCGTGTAAATCAATTGAAAACTTACCTCTAATATCTTGTAGGCAGCAAAGCATGAGCATAAGATTTAAAAATATCATATCGAAATCCCCCGGTCAACCAGCTAAGCGTCCCAACGAAACCAGCAAATTTGTCTTGTTACGCTTCTTTCCCTTAAAGGTATAGTCGCCCTTCCTAGTTAGCTAGCTTCCATCACAACACAGCTCTGTATGTCTACCGCAGCCCGACGTCACAGACCGACAGACAAACCCTCCTTTCCGGCGTATTTTGTTATGCCCATGTTTTGTTTTTCCACTACACACCCATTTCCCTATGGTCGTAAGTTTAGGAACTCTAAAAACATGCTACAAATCCTATAAAAAAACACCATTCAGTTTAGCACAAAACAACACAAAATGTAGGTGTAATGGCACAGATATTAGCCTGAAAACATGTACCAAACTATTGTTAGAGTATGAAAGTTGTTTACTTCCGCAATTTTTGAGTTCCTGCACCAACTGTTTTTGGAGGGTTTTATAGTGAGTTCTTCGATTAAAAAAAGGTTGTATGGGAGACAAAATCATACAGAAAATAGACGAAAGAATATTATAAAAATTATAGTAATTACAACAAAATGTTTGGCACGTTATATACATACATTTAAATATAAAAGATATATCTAAAAGGCACACACTGATATGCAAAGGTGGAAGAAGTACTTAGATTTTGTATTTAAGTAAAAGTACCAGAGTGTATGAATACTCTGTTACAAGTAAAATTCCTGCAATCAAAAAGTTACTCAAGTAAAACTACAAAATTATTAATAGCAAAATATACTTTAAATACCAAAAGTACAAATACTCATTATGCAGATTGACCCATTTCAGAATAATATTTAGTATATGGTTTGATTGTAATTATCGATGTATTTAAGTGTTATCAAAGCTAGTTAAGGTGCAGCTTGTTTTAAACCCCTTTGTATACTGAAAGGTAGCTCCAGGTGTAAATAAATTCTTATTAAAGTATTGATTATATTTCACACCATGATTCCACATCTGCAAAGTAACTTAAGGTAATAAATAAATGTAGTGCAGTTAAAGTACACAAATCACCTCCTAATTGTATTGGGGTAGAAGTACAAAGCAGCAACAATTGAAATACTCAAGTAAACTACAAATCCCTCAAGATTGTACTTAAGTACGGTATTTGAATAAATGTGCTTGCTTTACACCACCACTGATATGTGAACTGAATTTGTGAACATTGTTAACATATCAAGTTCATAGAATCAGGGCAAAGGTTACATGACCCCAAAGGTAGGACTAATAAATAAAGCTTTTTCCGTCTGCTTTTTTGTTTTAACTAACCACAACTGGATGTTATGTCACTACATATCCTTTCCCATGATATAGCACACTAAGTGATATGAATCTTGTGCTGTGCTTCGTATGAAGTGTTCTATTCATTAGTTTGGCTATTGTCTGTAAAGAAACTTGCTTTCAAGGACCTTTACGTTTTTAAATGTTGAATCTTAAAAATATATACATTCAGATTAGCTGGTAGTGGTATTTATTGTGTCATTAGACAGTGTTTTCAAAAGCTCTCGTCTTTTATAAGCTGTACAACTTCTTATATTTATGTTACAATTATAGCTTGTGATTGCAACAGTTGACTTGACATGTGCCTACATACTTTGTAAATATAGGTAATTAAGCGGAATCTTTTTCCACCAATAAGATTATTTCTGTAAATAGTATAATACTTTAACATAGCCAACACACATACAACAAAATATGATCAACAAATTCACCCACAAGTATACATAACTGTTTATAAGTGTTGATTTCCTGTTTTGGTTTCCTCTGTTAGCCACAAAGTAAAATAAAGTCTTACATCTTCAACCTCTGTACCCTTTCAACAAAAATCACTAAAGGCCCTGATCTCTCTGTGGTCTGAATGTGCTTAACTGTGAGACCAGCTATTAAAGATATGTCTAGATCTCAAAAGACTGTCCCAGGGATGCCAGGGTTACGATCCGCGGACCGAACCCGGCCCGACTATACGTCAGGTCCGGCCCGCGGGTGATCAGTGGAGATTTTTTTTTCAATTTATTTTTTTTTAAATTATAATTTCATTTTCGGTGGAATCCGTCAGTTCATCTGTTGGTTTCAATCAAATTATTATTATTATTTTAATTATTTCATTTTCGGTGGAATCCGTCAGTTGGTCTGTTGCTGCTGCTCACCACAGCTGCAGCTGCGCCGGTAGTGCTGACGGTAGACTAGTCGCTATCAAGATGTTGTCAAAAAACAGGAAGGTCGACACTGAATGTTGCATCTTTCAGGATAAATGGAAAGAAAAGTATTTCTTTTGGGAAGTAGGAGGCAAACCTGTGTGTCTTATTTGTTCTCAACAAGTGGCTGTAGCAAAGGAGTATAACATCAAACGACACTATGAGACCCACGCCGAGAAATACTGCAAGTAGGGCAACTTCGGACTCAAAAGCTAAACGAACTAGCATCATCGCTACAGAGACAGCAAGCCGTATTCTCCAAATGTCGAGATACACACGAAGGTTCGTTTTATTTTTATACATATATTCTTCAACGATTATAATTATTTTTTTATTTTTGACTGCACCGTTTCTGAAAGAGGAGTGGCTCAATTTCGTTAAACTTATACTTTTAATTTCGTTTCAAGGGGCAGTGAAGGCAAGCTACATCATCGCTTGGGAAATTGCTAAGGCATCCAAGCCTTTCTCGGAGGGTGCATTTGTCAAGACCTGCATGCTAAAGGCAGCCGAGCTAGTGTGTCCTGACAAGCGACAAGCTCTAGCTAACATAAGCTTATCAAGGCCTACAGTGACGGAGAGAGTTGAAGAACTTTCTGGTGATTTGAAGAGTCAATTTAAAGACAATGTTAAGTCCTTCATTGCATTCTCTATTGCTCTCGACGAGAGCACTGACGTGACTGATGTAGCCCAATTAGCGATATTTATTCGCGGAGTGGATGCTTCCCTGAATGTCACGGAGGAGTTTGTGTCAGTCGTGCCAATGACAGACACCACCACAGCTAACAACGTGTTTGATAGCCTTGTCGGGGCCCTGGACAATCTGGAGGTGGACTGGAGTGGCGCTGTCAGTGTGGTTACCGACGGTGCGCCTTCTGTGATAGGAAGAAAGGCAGGAGTAGTTGTGAAGTTGAGAGAAAAAGTAAATGCAGCTAATCCAGAGCAAGTATTCTGGAACTTTCACTGTATACTCCACCAAGAGGCTTTGTGCTGCAAAAGTCTGAAAATGGACCATGTCATGCGTGTTGTTTTTAACACTGTGAATTTTATCAGAGCCAGAGGACTTAACCACAGGCAATTTGACACTTTTTTATTGGAAAACCACATTGATCATGGCCTTCCCTATCACACCGATGTGCGTTGGTTGAGCCGAGGCGCAGTGCTCAAACATTTCTACAAATTACGTACAGAGAAAGCCGAGTTCATGCAAGGTAAAGGGAAGCCTGTGGTGGAATTGGACGACCCAGAATGGACCAGGGATCTTGCCTTTTTAGTGGACATTACCGAACACCTGAATGTGTTGAATGTTACTATGCAGGGCCGCAACAAACTCGTCACAGAGTATTATGATAGTGTTTGTGCTTTTCAAAGTAAACTGGCGTTATGGAAGACGCAGCTCTCCAAGCGCAATGCAGCCCACTTCCCCTGTCTAAAGTCTCAGCCTGTCAATCATCAGAGTATGGACAAGTTTGCAAACTTGCTTTCCGGACTCAAGCATGAGTTTGACAATCGATTCACGGTTTTTACTGAAATGGAAAAGGAATTTGCGCTTTTTCGCTCTCCATTCACGATTGACGCTTCCGAGGTCCCAGAGGCGATCCAAATGGAACTGATAGAACTGCAGTGTTGCGCACCGTTTATGGATAATTACGCATCAGTTGCAATCGATTCATTCTATCAATCCTTGCCACCACAGTACCCAATGCTCACGGCCTTTGCAGGTAAAATACTTTGTATGTTTGGGACAACATATTTATGTGAGCAGGCTTTTTCCGTGATGAATATTAATACATCGAAAGTACGCAATCGCCTGACGCACAGACATCGGAATGATGTTATGAAAATAGCCATTGCTCAGAAACTGTCACCCGATATGGACAAGCTGGTGAAAGTTAAAAGGTGTCTGGCTTCGACAAGTAAAATGTAGCTGAAGTAGGCTGGTCTCCCCATTTGTCATAATCCAGGGTGATATGGGTGCAGTGGCGGCTGACCAATAGAGGGCGCTAGGGCGCCGCCTCACCACTCACCTCTCACCACATTTCCTTGAATAAGACATAAAAAAAATTAAATTAAAATGAAATAATAAAATGAAAATATTTCGAAATATATGTATATATTTTTTTAGATGTGCAAGATAAATATTTCATAGTTAATGATGAGTAAAGTTGTTTCGTTCGTTGACATTGTCTGATTGGTGACGTATTTCCGCCCTGGGGACTCTCGTTAAAAGTTGTACATGCGCAGTAGCTCCTCTTCAATACAAGAGATAGGACGATGTTGGGGCGCACCTCTCCTGCGCCCCGAGCTGAATGCAGCTGGATTTGGCGGCGGGGCTGACGTCACAGCCTTCTGTCATAAAGTATGTGTATTGTCCATGTTATATATGATATATATTGTAGCTTTCCAATGAATGAAGCCTTAGCTTGACGCTCGTAACAATTTCCCTCGTCGTAATCCACATCAAAAAATCCACAGGACAACTCGGTAAATTCAACCGTTTACTTCGATTCAAGAAAAACTAAGCACAGCAAATAATGTCTTTTTACAAAGTTATAAAGTTATTCCAAAGGTCGAGAGAGAATGAGAGAGGTCAAAAAACTGTGTGGCTCAACTCTTGCATTTCCTGACTGACCCCAGATTAACCCCGAAAACTCCTCCCATGAGTGTATCAAAAAATAAATTAAAAGGCACAGTTACCAAGATGCCACAATCAAAGTACCCATTTCCAAATATTACAGAAGTAATATAAATGAGACATTATGCATGTAAATTATTCACACACCTTTGTAACATGAATAAGTAATTAACTTAACACATTACTGTAAATATGAACTGTAACAACTTAAACCTGTAAATATTGTAAATATTCCTTCTTATTCCTTTTAACTCACTGACACATTTATTCATTAATGTCATTTTGAATATGAACTGAATTATTGAAGTCAAAACATCAACAAACTGCATTTAGGCTCCTACATATATTATTTAAATATATAGATATAGAGATATATCTAGAGAGAGATAGAGAGATAGATAGATATTTATTATATGTGTATATTGGCCATCTGTATAGTAATATAGCACATATGTATATTTGTTCATACTACATCTGTTTATACTATGCCAATTATTCCCACCTCTTTATACTGCCCTTATCTTTACACTCTTAACTGCATATACTGTACATACTCTATATATCGCCTTGTTTCTCTTTGCACTTCTATCTATCTATCTATCTATCTATAATGTTGTTTTTGTTGTTTTCATTTATGTAAATACACTCGTTTGATACCTTAGTACATGTATGCATGCTTTTTTTTTTTTTTTTGCATTTGTAATTTATAAATGTAGGCTACTTGCATGGATAGGAAAATGTTATGTTTTTAGAGGGTAACTGTCTCATGGTTTAGGCTGTAATTGTAATGTAATTGTAGGCCTCATTGTGAGGCTATTTTGGTGCCAATGCAATTTCATTTTGATGTGTAGGCCTTCATGAATCATTTCAAATAGCCTGCCTATCCATGTGTTGAGTCAGTGTTTGGCCTTTTCAGTCTGAAAGTGTAATCCGGCCCCCTGAGGTCTCACTTGAAAAAAATCTGGCCCCCTGTCCAATTTCACCCTGGCATCCCTGAGACTGTCTAGATCTCAAAAGACTCTCAGGAACTTCTTTATTACTAACATATATATGTTTAGTTGGGTAGTGTGAGATTGTTAAATGTTAAGGTATCACATGTTGTTATGGACCACTTCTGTACCCACAGCAGGCAAGGGAGGAGCATTATGTGAGGCATTAATACCATACCTTACCCTAAAAATAAAATGCAAAAAACATACTTTTCCTTGGCAGCATTTCCTCTGCACTGTAACCACGGTGGTCCTATTGCCCCAACCAACCGCTCTACCAATCAAATGCTTTGGGCTATGAGGGTTAGGGGATACTAGATTCCAATGCAGTCTGTCTATAAAGCTCCATCAATGAGGAGCGACGGCGCTCCCCTTCTGTTCGGTCGGTTAATTGCTGCCATCTAGCGAACACTTAATGCATGTAGATTGTTCAGACCTGTCATATACTGGTGTAATGCGTACAAAAGCCTAAACTGTATGGCTTTTCCTGCCACAAATAGTTTTTTATTATTTATATAATTTTATAGTATACTATTTTTAGAACATGGTGGTTGAAAGTTTAGTAAGATACACTATGCATTCACAATGTAATCTTAATACATTAGATTAGATTGTTTTTTGCACCTGAAGAAACAAAAACACATTTGTTTTCATGCATATCCGAACCATGTTGCTGTTCACGTTACAATGACTAGAGAGGATGAATAAAATAAGAGTTCTACATCCATGCTGCCACATATTTTACAAATTCTCGTTTGTCCTGTCAGTGGAATGGTCAGTAGTAGTACTGTGATCTGACAACGCGAGATTTGCGCGAGGTCCTCGTACGCAAGATGACAACATCCACGGCGTTTCTGTTCAGGAGTCCTCGTAAAAGTAGTACTTTTGAATGGTTTACAGATAAAGCCTTCCGTTCACCGTACGAAAAAAAACAAACGATTATTAGAATGTAAAAAGATTTCAAATATTTTTTGATGTCCTGTATTTGGCCACATTCCTGAAGGCGGTCGAATAAATACAGCTTATTTTGTTAAATTACTTCAATGTTTTAAAATATCATAACAACGTTATAATCAATTTACTTTGAAAACAACTGAAGTAAAAAAATACATTATAAATAGAAATAAATCATGAGAACAAAAACATAACGTTTTTATATTGTTAATTGTGTAGTATGTTGTAACGATGATAATATGTATACATTGAAATTCAATACTCCTGTTCTTTAATGCTCTTTAAGACAAATGTCATTTACGGTTTTAAAAGGCTTTTTTTTTTTTTTTTAAACTTTAGTGCGAATAATATAAAATCAGTTTAAATGAATATCTGGGATGGGTCACACCTGTGAAAAAAACTGAAGAATACGGGCTCACCCAAACGCATCACCCCCTTTGCTCGGCCTGAAAGCAATTCACTCTGATGACGTCACTCGCAGAGTTGTCATGGCGTCTTTGGGACTGAATCTGCTGCTGCAATTGAGCTAAAATCTGTCGACAGTCTGTTAATCGAAATGGAAAAAAATGCAAGCCTACATCGAGACACTGACGGGAGCACGCTGTGTGCCACGATTGCAGGAGATATGGGCGATGTTACTACTGTCGGTGGAGTGAAAGGAACAGCCGAGAAATGCAAGCATAGTGAGGCTGCTCTCAGTAGTTTGGTCAACGATAGTTGTAATAACAGCATCACAAATGTGAGTGCTCCCAGCGCAGTGAATGTCATCTCTAGTGCTGGGAAGTCAGACATGCTAGAAGTGATCCAAGTCCTCCCAGTGCAGGAGGATACGAAGAAGAGGAGCGAATCTGGGTCCGGGGATCAGATCAGTAACGGGATGGGGCATGACTCGGTGCTGGCTGCAAGAGATAGCGAGGGTGGTGCCTCAAAGTTAGTAAACAACACACCCGGCAGCCCGTCCTCACCTCCCGCTAATGAGGGCGCAGATGTGCATGCTGAGGTGTTGACTTGTGCAGAAAGTGAACCTACAAAACTTGCCAAACCGACTCATCTTTGCACGGACAACGCAATCACGGCGCAGGTCAGATCGGGGCTGCCCGGTGATCACACCTTATCGGAGGGATTGCCGAGTGGGAGTGACCCCGATCCCAGCCTCGGTGGAGAGTCCCGAAGCATAGATTCCCTGGAGTCTTTCTCTAACCTCAACTCTTGCCCCAGCTCCGATCTGAACAGCGAGGGGCTGGAGGACAGAGGACTGGCCCTGGCCCTGCAGGGCGAGTACGGGGCCGATGGGACAAAGACAGCCTCTGCTAAGGACCGGGCCGCCGGACAGTCTATATACCACATCAAGTGGATCAAGTGGAGAGAGGAGAACACGCCGATCATCACCCAGAACGAGAACGGCCCCTGTCCATTACTGGCAATTATGAATGTCCTTCTGCTTGCATGGAAGGTAAAGATGAGCATAGATCAATGGAGACTAAGACTCTCTGTTAATTCAAATTGACATATTTGAAGTTCTGTCAGCAGCTATTTTATATAATCATAACTGTAGTAGATTTAGATTTGCTGATGGTATTTAGGATTTTACACTTCAACTAACACTAAATCCTCTACCCCTCAGCACTTTCTGTTGGAAAGATTATTTCATTTAGCATTTTATTTAAATGCTGGTGTATGTTGAGTGCTTACATGGGATATGAGGTGTTTTACAAACTGTAACACATGGGTCAATATAGTACATTGTGTTGTATGTTTTTTGAGTTCACTTTTGTTTCAGTGCTTTTTTTTTATGCATGAGTCCAGAATTAATGAACAATGATAAAACTGCAATAGTGCTTTTCTCAGTTTTATTTCCAATACACCTGGAAATATTTCGAGTAAAAACAAAACAACAGATGTATAAACATCACATTGTAGTTTGGCAACATTTGATATAGATTTTTCACTATTTTCTGACATTTTACAAACCAAACAGTAATCGATTTATCTAGAAAATTACAGAATACCTAGTTTTATACTGCCCTTAACAGTGGGTCGCATGTCTCTCTGTTGCAGGTTAAGATGCCACCTATGATGGAGATTATTACTGTTGAGCAGCTGATGGAATATCTTGGTGAGTGTTTGTTGCATTTTACACATGCACAGGTTGATGTCACATCACTGATGAAAGGGGAACCTCAATGAACATGGCTCTCTTCTGCTTTTTTCCTCTGGCTTCCCATTTACAATAATAACCTGTGTAATATAATGGGTTTTGTCATTTGCAGAAGATAACACGTTTAAAGGGTAGTTCTCTCCAATACTAACATGTGGATCTGCTTTTACGTAGCGTTGCCCATGAGTGCACATATCAGCTATTAAAGCGGCTGGCAGTGAGATTCAACCGACAAGTAAACATTCTTAGGTTTCAACCCATCTCAAATTCTGCCGGATGCATACTTTAAGTCAAAGATATATATATATTCCAGTCAACAGAGGAAGAGAGTAGAACAGGGGAATCCCCTTGATTAAATCTTCTGCTGTTGCAAAGGAAACAGGAGCTATCTCTTCTCTCTGGCTGTCTCCTGCCCTTCATAACTAAAATGACTCTATATCAGAGTCGAGAGTCTGATTACTGCAGGGGTTCTCTAGGGGTAGAGCCGGTCTTCACTAGCCTCTCCTCTCCAGTATCCACTGCCATGAGCAGACTGAGGTAATCCACATCACAGAACTGTACGTGAACTATTTTATGTTTAATTTCCCCCATACTAGGACTTTGTTTTGGCATGAATCACGATACAGGGCTTCAGTTCAATATATTGCAATTCTGTAAGAAAGACGTTACATTGCTTTTTATAAATATAATTTTAGGGAAACTGTAATTGTATAAAAAACACATGGCCATATGCAAACAATCTGGGTAAAAAGAAAGTAACTTTTATTGCACTCAGAACAGTTGGATCTACTGTACATACACATTCAGGCCCTTTAGCATCATAATACTACGTCTTGTGCAATATGAGCCACAGATTGACCCTAGTTTGTGCATGTAAACTATTATTTATAAATCGAAACCATGTTTTTGAGAATCAATACAACATTCCAAAACATAACATAGTGACACTTAAGTGTACAACTTCCTAAACCCCTACCCCTGATATGGATTGTTGAACTTGTTTGTGTGCATGTCTCAAAGAGTGCTCTTGTCTCTATTAAATTATAGTTAAGTAAGGAGGAAATTCAGCAGTGTCATCACTATGCACTTCTGTTTTTAATCTCCAAAAGTGCTCATTTGCGATATACTTTGTTGGATAAGGTCAACTTGTGCTTGCATGCAATTATAGCACACAACATGAATCTCTTATCACGTCCAGGGGCTGTTAGATACTTTGTAACTCAGCAGCAATTTTTAAAACACACAGACACCAAGAGTGATGGTAGGTCATGTGGTGTTTAAAGTGCGTCGTGGTCCTTGACAACAGTATGCAATGTAGCATGGCCAGTGATCCAGAACCATTGGGGCAGACAGACACAGATATTAGTGGAGAATCAGAGATGAGTGACTTCACAGTTTACTGGAATACAGAGCAGCGAGGGGCTTTCCCTGCTGTCAACATGCTGTAGTAAAACCACTCCACTAGCTGGCCCCCTGCTGGAAAAAATGATTGACTTAAAAAAAACAAAAACAGGTAGTTCAGCTTTTGCAGAGAAACTACAACAAGTGTTTTCAGGTAACAATCCACAGCATTATGCTTATCATTTGATCAGTTATCTGAAAACAAAAGGCAATGTTTGAAACATAAAGCAGTATTCATTTTAGTATTATAAAATGGTTATTACCAATTTTAACTTCCAAGAAACTTCCTAAGATTTGAAATGCATTATGCTGATAGTAGCCTATGATAATGGTAAAACATCAACCTAGAATTGCCATTATTATCAGGTTATTACCATTAATGTCAACATAATACCCTTTTCTAAACTATTCTTGCACGAATATGAACACTTTATTATTCCCTGATAATTATTGTTCTTTTGGTAAATAGTTTTACTTGTTTTTCCCACTGAATCCAGGCCATTCATTCTATTTACTTGTGCAAAACAAACAGAAGTGTTTTCTTCTCTATGTGTAGCTGTTTTCACTTTAGCTGTTGATGACAAGAGGTCCATGGCATTCCTATGAGTAATACTCAGATAAAGTATGTGTTGACAGTGCAGCATGGCTCTCTTGCCTGTTCCCAATAACTACATTATTCTCTGTGTAGCGTGAACACTTACGCATGAGTTTTTAAAGTAAGGACTCCAATAAAGCTTCCTTAACCATTCTAGGTATATGATTTACCAAAAATGTTTCTAATAATTTTTAGCGAGGATCTAAAAACATATATAATATTAATAAAATAATATTCTTTAATCTGTAAAGTATGATTTGTAGCTAGAACATAACTGTAGCACAATTATATTTTATTCAGAGTGGCATTTGGACACATACTTACCTTTAACAGATATTCTGCTTCCATTAATTCAGATATTCAAGCGAGAGGCAACTACAACAAAACAAACATGTGGCTTGAGGTGTCTTGCTCGGATTTGTATTTGGTGTGCCATGAAAATAATAAAGTCTAAATTTGGTGTTCTGTGTTTATAAGAAAACATCTTGGTTGAAGCACTGAGAGCTACAGACATCTCAGGTAACACCACAGAGGACAGAGACTCGGCTGATGCTGCATGTTTGGCACAGCCTCCACTTGGTAGAACAGCTGGCCAGTGCTTAACGCTCCCAATGGCTTTTTGAAACATCTGAAAACATCTGTCTTCTTCTATACAAATGCTTAAGATAAAAAACTATTGCGCTAATCAGTCATGGTTGTTTTGCTCTGTCATCATCTCTTTCCCTCTGTCACTCTGCAGGAGACTACATTCTGGAAACCAAGCCTAAAGAGATATCAGAGGCTCAGCGGCTAAACTATGAGCAGGTAAGGCCTGCTTAATCACTGCTGAATTATTATTAAACAGACATGTGTTTTTGCTTATGTGTTTGCATCAGTAATCTGCGGACTGTTCATGGTAGATAAGGAGCACAGGGCTTTGGGGATGAACACACTCCCTCTTCCTCTGTGCTGATCCAGTGTTTGCAAGTTGAACAAAAGCTCTCACTTCTCACATCTCATCGACACACTCAAAATATACCTCCACTGCCATTATTGATGTATTTTCACCACAGTACACAAAGTGAGGTGCAAACTCTGCTCTAATGTGCATGCTACACTAAAGCGGGTTTTGTACATTTGCATTAAGGTAGGAGAGAAGATAAGCAGTCTTTCATAATATGGAAATAAGCATTGAGATGATGACAAACCACATGAAACTGCAGCTTAGCTTTTTTCCATTGCTCTATACATTACATAATGTGTGTGTCAGAAGGCTCAGGGAACAACAAGGGTCAGGAATGTCAGATTATGTTGTTTCACATGGCTGTAAATACTTTGAGACGCATGGCTGGGTTCAGCCCCTGGCTGTTACTGAGGCTGTGTGTGTGTGTGTGTGTGTGTGTGTGTGTGTGTGTGTGTGTGTGTGTGTGTGTGTGTGTGTGTGTGTGTGTGTGTGTGTGTGTGTGTGTGTGTGTGTGTGTGTGTGTGTGTGTGTGTGTGTGTGTGTGTGTGTGTGTGTGTGTGTGTGTGTGTGTGTGTGTGTGTGTGTGTGTGTGTGTGTGTGTGTGTCACCATGAGAGGCACTTGGAGATGGAGCTCCAGCTACCAAGTTTCCTCCCATCTCCACTGCCGAGTACAGTGTGGGAGGCCCTGCCTCTCCTTCTCTTGCGTGGCAGAGCACCAGCACATCTGTGAATGATTTGAAGCCACACTTGCCCTTCATTCAAAGAGGAGAAAAAATAATGTGCAGTCTCCTCATAGAAGCTCACTGCAACGCTCTTTCTAAATTTAAGTTGAGCTGAAATACAACCTCTTAAATAAATCAGTCGTGGCTTCAGCCTGCACAGTTAAAGTAAGGGAGTGGTATGAGTTTGTGTTGCATAGTTATTATGGCAGGCTAATTCTAGTCACTGGCCTGAGAGCTCTTTTGCATGGCTGTCCTCATGTCCGTGTGCTGGTATGTGGAGACTAAAGTGGGAAGGGCTTTGAGATCTAAAAGAGAAAGTCTGAAATGTGCTTATGTGCATGTCAAACAAAAGGTGTCCTCCTCTTTATATCTTGGAGAGCTTTTTGGATTGTTAGCAAAATACAGTTGAAGCCACCCTGTCTTTGAAAAAGCAGTAGGAGTTCATAATAGAAGTGGATCTATTTATAAATTCAGCTGAAAAACCTCATCTGCCACAGGAGCGTATGAGGATTAAAATAGCATTTGCACGGTTGCTCTTTAGCTATTGTTAAATATTTACTTGGAGGAGCGGTGGAAGGGAGAGTGAAGCTTTGCTCTGCTTTTGTCTCAGTCGACCGAGCTCAACAGCACTCTGTCACTATGGCAATTCATCCATATGACTGTTGGAGGCAATGGGTTATCATGTTTGAGAAACCTTTTTTATTTACTCTGTCATTCAGAGTTCTGGGCCTTGTTCACGAGTGTTTCTTAAACCTTTCTTTTGGAGTAAAGCAGATAGAATACTAACGTGTGATTAAAAAAGCATTACTCTGATGTTGCGTATGTCCTTAACCCTAGCCTCTTTGATGATGAACAATAAACTTTTTTCATACAAATCAGTTCCGTAGACTCCCGGGCAATCAAATTATGGGTCTTCTGAATAGGAATCAACCTCTAATTGAATAATCCGAGACATTAAGTGATAGAAACATGATGAGTAAATGCTGATGGTGATGTCCGAGACAAAGAAAGAAGCATAAAAGCTCATAAGAGGACGGGAGTAAAGGGAGAGACGGTGCTGTCAGTACAATACAGGTTGTGATGTTGGATACTTATTTAATTCAGGATGTATCTAATTATATAATCAGAAAATAAGCTATACACAGGGTGATAAGTTTGATGGGTAAACATGTACAATTTAATTCAATCCATTACAAGCTCCAGTGCACAAGCATGTATCATTTTATAAATCCTACAATTACTTCATGTTGAAAGTGTTCTGTCCTCTTTAAGTGGGAATGGAGGCTGAAAAAAATGCTAGAAACTTTGTATTAGCTTGATGATGCACCCAGGAGAAATGTAGAGCAGTGACAGCTGCGGATATGTGCCAGGATTCATAAAAGTATGACCCACATTGTGGGACATTACAGCCTAGTAAACCATTTTCATTATTTACATCTCCCACTGATGGGTTGTGGTGTTGTGATTTAATTTACTTTTGTCCTGCAGGGATTGATATGTTTTTTTTTAGGTTAATAGATATGTTGTGTATAACATCCACTAATAATGAGTTAATTTAGCAGTGGCACAACAGTTAAACACACTATTAGGCTTGGTTATATTTAGATTTCTTGGCAGCATGTTTTGTTACCGCCACACATCCATTATGACTAGGGCTCTCATGTTAAGGGAAACCTTTGTAGGAACAAACTCTTTGATCTTGGAACTGTAATGTTCTTTTCTGTCAACTACAAGTTAATACCATCTGTTAGGATTTAGTTTTTCAGTCACATTTTAGGTGAAAGACAACAGAGGAAGAGGCGGGAAAGTAACAATATAGAAAGGCCTCAGCAGTGCTAACATTGTACTGTGGAACTGCATCCAACGCAAGCACAGATGAACGCCAGTGATGCTTTGGTAATCATCACATCGCCAAGCGCTCATATGCTGTTGGATCCCTCTGCCCTAAAGTGAAGAGCTGTGGTCCATTAAACAGCCCTGCTAATCCTGCCATCACTGCCGCTCATAAACGCCCTGATCCACCCACTCAGATCGTCAGATGGCCTGAAGGCTTTTCACCTCAGCTCTCCGCATCAAAGCTGCAGTAGCTCACCCTCACTGTAACTATCACTTAAAAAACGTTATTTTAAGATTTGACAGCCATTCTACCCTTCAGTAAACATGAAACAGGTTTAAAAGTATTTATTCAGAAGCCTTTGAATCTGTTTGCTTTTTTGGATTTGACCCTTCATACTTCAAACACTGTAAAATGATTGCATCAAAACATCATGGAAAATAAATATTCACATTAAAAATAAAACAAAACTTGGCTAATAGTATATCAAGTAGAGCTGGTCGATATTTCAGTGAAATAAATATTAGGATATTCAGAACATTTGAACATTGTCACTTGTAAAATAATCTAAAGGATGTGTGGTGCATTAAAGCGTGTTTCACTGTTTTAATTCAGACCGGATAAAAATCTTCACATGTATAAAAATAAACACTTCTATAACTTATTTTGAAAGGCTTTATGTACATTTTGTACAATTATTATTTCAGACATTTTTGTAAGCTATATAAAAAAACTTATTTCACACTTTTCAAAAGAATTTATGAAACAAAAATAAGAAAGGCAGACAAAACATTACAAAATAATTAAAAGAATGGTTAAACACAATAACATCGTTACACCAGCAGACAGTGGTTGTTGGTTACCATCCACCCATGTTATTAGCTGCTTGAATCTTCTGTTTGTGGACTCGCGGTTATTGTTGTGGCATCTGCAAGGTAGTTGGTTTGGCTTTTGGCTCATTTTACTTGTATCTCTGCTGTCACTAGTAATTTATTGTCGAAAGAATGAGAGGAAATCACTCACAACACAAACATAACAGAGTTGATGGGCTCAGCTGTAAGGCTTATCTCGATCCCAGACTTTAATAGCAGCAGAGGTTCTGAGCCAGCTGGGAAACATTGCTCTGGGCTCTATTGGTTCTCAGGTGTGTGGATGCGTACACGTGAGTCATATATGTATATAGGCATACAAACAATGTTATGTGTATATAAAGTCTCTGGTGCATGTTGGTCATATTGGAAACAGTTATTTTCAATCGTTCAGTCAATGAATTATAATAATTTCTCCCTACATTTGTATATTTCTGTAAATCTCTACTACCAGAAATAAAAAACATAATTTAAAAGTCAAACGGCAGTTTGATTTTTCCATCACAGAAAATACAGCTCAGATTTTTGTCTAATCAGTGTGAGAACCAAAAAGCAGCATGAAGAAGTATTTTTCTCAGCTCTGTTTGGGCCACACCAGGTGAAATCCAATTAAATCTGACAAGAACTGAGATTTCTTTTCTCTAAAACGATTAAACACCCTGCAATTAGTGAAGCATTTGTTCTTCTCAAGGACTAAAAAAAGGACTAAAAGCTGCTTTTAAAAAGACAAACTGAAGTAGGATATATCTGATAATTGGATTATATTTTAGGGAAGGCACAATTGCAACAACAAACATCTGCAATTATGTCTATCACAGTGTCAAACATGTACAGACGTGGACAAAATTGTTGTTACCCTTCCGTTAAAGAAAGAAAAACCCACAATGGTCACTGAAATAACTCGAAACTGACAAAAGTAATAATAAATAAAAATGTATTGAAAATAACGAATGAAAACTAGACATTGCTTTTGAATTGTGGTTCAACAGAATAATAAAAAAAACCTAAATAATTAAACTGGCCTGGACAAAAATGATGGTACCCCTAGAAAAGACTGAAAATAATTTGACCACAGGGTCATGTTAAACTAAGGAGGAAAATTGATAACAAATTGAATAGACAGATAATACGAATGGTAACCAAAGAACCCCGAACAACTTCCAAAGAGATTAGAGGTGAACTCCAAGGTCAAGTTACGTCAGTGTCAGATCGCACCATCCGCTGCTGTTTGAGTCAAAGTGGACCTAATTGAAGACGAACGAGGAGGACACCGCTGTTGAAAGCACATCATAAAAAAGCGAGACTGGAATTTGCCTCAATGCATGTTGACAAGCCACAAAGCTTCTGGGAGAATGTCCTTTGGACAGATGAGACCAAACTGGAACTTTTTGGCAAGTCACATCAGCTCTATGTTTACAGATGCAAAAATGAAGCATACAACAAAAACAACACTATACCTACTGTGAGACATAGAGGAGGCTCGGTTATGTTCTGGGGCTGCTTTGCTGCATCTGGCACAGGGTGTGTTGAATCTTTGCAGGGTATCATGAAATCTCAAGACTATCAAGGCATTCTGGAGCATAATGTGCTGCCCAGTGTCAGAAAGCTTGGTCTTAGTCACAGGTCATGGGTCCTCCAACAGGATAATGACCCAAAACACACAGCTAAAAACACCCAAGAATGGCTCAGAACAAAACGTTGGACTATTCTGAAGTGGTCTTCTATGAGCCCTGATCTAAACCCTATTGAACATCTGTGGAAGGAGCTGAAACATGCAGTCTGGAGAAGGCACCCTTCAAACCTGAGACAGCTGGAGCAGTTTGTTAACGAGGAGTGGGCGAAAATATCTGTCGACAGTTGCAGAAGTCTTACAAAAGACGAGTTACAAAATGTTTTGATTGCAGTGATTCACTCAAAAGGTCGTGCAACAAAATATTAACTTAAGGGTACCATCATTTTTGTCCAGGCCAGTTTCATTATTCTGTTTTTTTAAATGATTCTGTTATCAACAATTCAAAAGCAATATCTGATTTTCATTCGTTATTTTTCAATAGATTTTGATTTATTATTACTTCTGTCAGTTTGAAGTTATTTCAGTGACCATTGTGGGTTTTTCTTTCTTTAGGGTACCAACAATTCTGTCCACGTCTGTATAAAACTAGTAGTAAAAGCAGGTAAAAAGGTGATAAAAAGCAGTTGGCTGTGCTGATTTAGAAGAATTTAAGCAGAAGTCCATACTCATTGCTGAAGGCCAAAGAGAAGAGAGAAGTCAGGCAAGGTGAAGAAATACTTTTGGGTCTGTGTAAAATTGACAAGCTTTTAACCTTTTTGATCCGGCTGCAAATAGGTCCCAGGCGTCTGACTTTGACAGGATGCTGAAATATACCCAGAACAGCTCTTTTGGGTTCTGTGTTTTACTCAATAAATGCCTCTAGGCTGAGTTTTTGTAACGTTACTGCCCTGGTAGTGTGTAGCTGCATACTTTATGTACATCAGCTTGATTCCTGTCTACATTTCAGTGTGAACAGACCGCCCACTGCCTCGCACACAGCATGGGGCTTTGCAGACTTCGACGGCCTTTGTTTTTTCAAAAAATGCTTGTTTTCCTCCTAGTGTCAGGGCTGAGTCTGTTCATTATGAGGGGTGACGCCAATGCATACCTTCTGCTAGAGTGAGTCATCTCCCATCGTCTGGACAAAAAGACACAACGATGTGAAAGCCATATGAAGTTGTTGAGAAGGTTTACTGACGTTACTTAAATGTTTTCTCTTTTCTCTTTATATTATGACTAGTACTTTAAATTGCTGAGCTGACCCATTCTATCGTCTTATACATGTCATTGAACTGTTGACCCTGTATTAACCTACTTATGATTAATAAAGTTAAACTAAAATGAAACTAATTATGGCCAACACAAGAGGTGTCAGTGAGATCAAACCTTTAGGATGATCTCTTTGGTGGCTTGTCATAATGCTGAATCATTCTGTAACGCACTGTTTGAGCCTTGAGAAATATAAAATAAGACAGGAAGACAGGAAAGTTATAAAAGTGAGGAAATGATCACTAAATAATTCTAAACATACATAATGTGAAATTAAAATTACACATATGTTTAATTAATATAAACTTTTATCATTGATTTGCATATCGTCCTTTTCTTCTTCTCTTCTCGTTTTCTGTTACGTCTCTAAAGTAACAAATGTCCCAAAACTCAAACACATTTGAGGGTTAATGGATTGCATGATATTTTCAAGTGTTCCTGATATTTTGTCCACCCGTTGGTAATATTGTCAAAGGGAAATATCAAATGTCTCTCAACACTGAGTCTGAGAGCTCACTCAGAGATGTATTATCAAATTATTTCCTGGCAGCAACTTCCGTTTCTTCCTGTGGTTGTGGCATGATTGACAGTAAGCAGAGCAAAAACAAATACGTGCTGTAAATAGGAAAACGCTCAACTTAGTGAAAAGTATAAAGCAGAACTACTTGATAAAGCTGAATTGAGGCAAAAATATGTGGAAGCTTTTTTTTTGTAGTTTACAAGAATAAATGTCAGCTAATTGCTTCTCGTAAGTGTAGAAAAATCAATCCATCTACACTGACTGTGTGCAGACAAACGGGAATAATAAGACATAAAGACATGTTACAGCCCGTGAAACAGCTGGATTGGACACAGCGTGTTTAATACAAAAATATAAAAAACAAAAGCAAACGTGTTTTTTTAAAGATATTTGTAAGTACATTGTATACGGTATGTTTTCCCTCTGCTGCATTGTTTTCACACATTTCCTAACATAGCATCTGATGTCCTTGTTTTTCTAGAACATGAGTGATGCCATGGCGGTGTTGCACAAGCTGCAGACAGGTCTGGACGTGAATGTGAAGTTCACAGGGGTGCGGGTCTTTGAATACACCCCAGAATGCATCGTGTTTGATCTGCTCGACATCCCTCTGTACCACGGCTGGCTAGTTGACCCCCAGGTGAGATGGACTTCACTGCAGCCTATCTTTACCTCCCAGAAACAATCTTGTTTCATTGCTTGCCTCTCTATCCTCAACACGTCTCTTTGGAATTCACTGCAAGTAATAAAATATTCTACAGGCTAATTCTGGAAGTTCTTCTCAGGTCGTGCTCACACTGGTTATTGTCTGTTTTGCACTAACCCTAATTTATGAGAAACAAACCTAGAGGGGTGATAATGAAGTCATACGCGCAGACAGGAAACTCTTTCTCAGAAATCTTTGCTCAGCCTGATTTATCAGTGATACATGAACTTACATGACTGAACTTGAGAGAAACCTCAATGTGCCTTATTAATATTCTCTAGAATAGGCTTAAACATAAAGCTCGAAAACAGGATGGAAACCTGACGTCATGCACCGTATGGTATGAATACCATTGCTGTTGAAGTGTGATTACCACACATTTTGCCAAGCTAACTGCCAATGGTTAGCAAACTATTTTGGGATAATTATACAGGAAATAAATTCCTTGACATTTCCCACGTTTAAACATTTCCCACTTTTAATTCAAATTAATGTCATCTTCATTGTACTGAGACAAAGTTCTGTTGTTGGTCCTGTATGCGTTCAGAGTTCTCTTGGAAGCAGATTCCAATGAAAGCCTTCAGACAACCCTAAATATAGACAGTAAACATGAAGAGGGATCAAGTTTACACAATGATAGTAGTTTCAGTATAAACCTGATTCCACCAGAATGTTTCTCTCTGTTCTACATTTGGTATACATCGACTGTGGCTTTTAATACATCAGCTTCAAAGCTTGGTGAGTGTTGTTTCCCACAGGTTTTGCTGTTTTTGTTTGCAGATGCATGACATTGTCAAGGCAGTGGGAAACTGCAGCTACAACCAGCTGGTAGAGAAGATAATATCCTGCAAACAGTCAGACAACAGTGAGCTGGCAGGGGAAGGTGAGTGTGCTCCTTTCTCTCCGTCTGCTGTCTGACCTGCCTGACTCCTTCCTGTCACTCCTCAGCTCCCCTCCCTCCCTGTGTACTTGGTAGTCGAGAAACAAGTAACAAAGTGCTGCAGTCGTGGAAATGTTTAAAGTGAAATCAATGAGCTTATATCCTATTATATTACCGTATATTATAAGTCTGACTTTTTACTGGACAAAACAAGCAAAGCAGCGTAAATGTACTTCTCTTCACTGGCACATTCATCCAATGAAAGGGGTTTACTGTCCAGTGAAAACATTTGCTGCACTAACAGATAAAGCTAAAAGGATACTAGGACAAACATGTGTCCACTCCAACCTAATAACCTACTTCCACAACTCACACTTTTCTTACCAGCTGTCAGTAACGTCTCCACTCACAATATTTGCTCATTTAACACTGAGCTTCCTGAGCGATTGTCAGCTGGTCTGCTGCCAAGTCAACACATGAAAGCCTTCTGCTGCGAGTCATATGGAAATGGCACTTAACTCCTTTCAATAACATTTCTGGAATTGAAGCTTAGAAATGTACAATTAGGGCTTAATTTATTTTATTTGCTACTCATCACTACTTCAAGAGAGGAATTTTCTTTAGCGGCATACTTTACCTACAAAATATCCATTACTCCCAGTTACCTGAATTCTTGAATACATGGGGATCACATTTAACATCAGCAAAACTTTATAAAAACGTCAGTTTAAAAATCTCACTCAACTTGTGCATTATAACCCAGATCTCCTTTATCGAGTGGTATGCTCACTCCCTGACTAGCACATGCATACAATTATGTTACTGTATAATACACAGATTGCAAGGACAAGTAGCAGACCTGCCCATTTATTTAAAATCATCGAGTTTTAGTTTTTTTAATCACTGTGGAGGCATGTGATTTAAAAAAACAAAGCTTTCTTCAAGGTGACATGAGGTGACTAATTAAAATGCAAACGATCAATTTATGGGTGAAAAATGACTTGTTGTCAAGCTTAAATGTTCTTTAATGTACTACAAGTTCTTTTCCACCAGCCTCTAAAAGTTATTCTCAGCTTGATTGTTTGTTTGACTGACTGATTCCCCGGGGATTTGGTCCAAATTGAATGCCGCTCTATCTTACATATCTCACCATCTGCCTCCCAGCCTATATTACATTCACTATAGCAACCGTGACCATTTCCAGCAGCACAAAGTCTGAATGTTCAAATAGCTAATGCACACATTACAGCAGGGTTTCCAAATAGTACCCATGAATGAGTAAGGATAGCTGCAATGTAAGGCAAGTGACTCATCCACTGGTCTGTGGTCTAATAATGCAACATATAAACGTTATCTTACTTCATAAGTTGAGTTGAAGCATCAACATTGACATAATATCACTCCATTTGAAGTAAATTGTTAAATCTCTCTGTATATTCTGAGAAGAAAACAGATTAAAAGCATTAACAAAGATAAGATAAAGTAAGTGAGACTCCTCATAGGTCCACGTTTCTGCATTTGCTCATCAATCACAATTTCAATCCTCTTTGGTTCCTCTTCCGCTTCTCTCACCGCAGGCATCGTGGCAGAGCAGTTTCTGAGCAGCACAGCCACTCAGCTTACGTACCACGGTTTATGTGAGCTCACATCCACCGTACAGGAGGGAGAGCTCTGTGTCTTCTTCAGGAATAACCACTTCAGCACCATGATCAAATACAAGGTGAACACTCAAAGTGATAACACCTCACCTTAAGTGTTGGCAGACTCAGATTGAGACTCGCGTGTGGAGCTTACTTTAGAAATTGCGGTAACTTAAAAGAGGTCATGTGTTATTATATAACAGCCCCCCGTTCAGTGACAAGCACCTTGAGGTCCTTTACTTTAAGTTGACGATTACTGTGTTTTCTGTGTATTAATCAAATGGGTAATCTGACAGAATCCTCTTAAAGGTAAATATTTCTTTCTGATTATTGCTCATGTTTGTATAAAAATCAGCAAAACTACCTTTGAAATCTTTAATGGAATGTCCTGTATTTTGCCTGTGAACTTAATATAATAAACTTGCTTTTATTCAAGTTTTTCTGCCGGCTAGTCAGTTAGAATTAGTTCAGTTGCTTTCTTATATACAGCTGGATTACCACACCACTGCCTGCTCGGAAAGACCTTTCCTGTTGTCTGCAGGATGGGAAGTCGAGCCTGCTTACTTAATTTTGAATAGTACTCCATTGTAGCCAATGTAAGCGTAGCTGTGTGTATCACTTATAACACTCGGTCTAAGGAATTTATTGGCATGTTAGAGATTTTTGGGATTAGATCATGTATAGCCATAAATAATACTTCCACAGGGAAAAAACATATTGGTGTTTGGTGGGATCCTTGTCAGTCAACCCTGCCAGATCATCACTGAAAATGCCCTGTTAATGTCCCTGTAATAGGAGTAACTATGCAGTTTTGTATGTCTGCATGTGGTGTGATACTGATAGGATGTTTGTATGTAATGCATGTGTGCTTGTGTCCCAGGGTCAGTTGTACCTGCTAGTCACAGACCAAGGATTCCTGACAGAGGAGAAGGTCGTCTGGGAGAGCCTGCATAACGTCGACGGAGACGGAAACTTTTGTGACTCTGAGTTCCGGTTGCGGCCTCCGTCCGATCCAGAGACTGTGTACCGCGGCCAGCAGGATCAGATAGACCAGGTCTGAGCACTGATGCAGGCAAGACTAGACGAACCAGAAATGATCCACTCCAAAACAGGATTGACCGTGTGGTTTGTTAACACCTTGAGTGTACCACAAAGGACAAGACAGAATACAAGACCAGTAAGGTCACTGTACTACTCTACCTAGCGAAGATTTTAGGAAGCCATGTACAAAAAGATCTACAGTGCACCATCCCAGGCTGAAACCAAAGCAGGGAAGTTCCTTAATAATAGATGTGTTATGGCTCACGTATGCGCCTACCTCTGTTCTCATCCATGATTTGCTGTAGCACATAGTCACCAAATCAAACCATAATGCACTGGGTTTATGTCTCCCGGCTGCTTTCACAGCTGTCTGCTGATTGGTCGGCCACAGTGCTCAAAACGCTGATAAACTGTCTGCCTTTGCTCCCACACACACAGACCTCCACGAACATGGGGGCTATTACTTTTTATTCTCCTTGCCTACTCAGATCTGCTCCTTATCTCCAAGATGGGGTTGGTGAGAAACAATTCCATGCAGGCAATGTTCTGCACTCCTAATCAATTCCATTAGGTTGGAGAAGACTAGTAATGATCTCAGGGGGGGAATTGGGTCTTTGTCAGGGGCTAAGTACATGTAATAATATAAGATACTGAGTTTAGTACCATGGATAGCAGCATGATAAAGGACATTTTAAAAACAAATGAATACAAAGAGTAGAAAAAAGAAGGTACAGTGAATTAAATGAATAGACAGACACAAATTACTATCATTATGAAAGTAATAGTGTTGTGGATCGGTCTGTTCGTATTATAGGCTAAGGAATTTCAGCTGCTTCATAATCGGAGCACAGTTCAGGCATCGCATTGACTGTGTGTGTGTGTGTGTGTGTGTGTGTGTGTGTGTGTGTGTGTGTGTGTGTGTGTGTGTGTGTGTGTGTGTTGTGTGTGTATGTGTTGTGTGTGTGTGTGTGTGTGTGTGTGTGTGTGTGTGTGTGTGTGTGTGTGTGTGTGTGTGTGTGTGTGTGTGTGTGCGTGTGTGTGTGTCAGGACTATCTGATGGCGCTGTCGCTGCAGCAGGAGCAGCAGAGCCAGGATGTACAGTGGGAGCAGCTGCCTGAGGGCATCAGTGACCTAGAGCTGGCAAAAAAGCTCCAGGAGGAGGAAGACCGGCGTGCCTCCCAGTACTACCAGGAGCAAGAGCAGGAGCAGGCAGCGGCGGCGGCAGCAGCAGAGGCACAGGTGGGGAGGGAAGAAACGAGGACTTTAAACAAATGTGGGGCATTTGATGTAGCTCAGAGGGCTTTAGGAAACAGATGGATGTCTAAATTTGAGAGTTTGAGCTATAAAAGAGGAATTCAAGTTAAAAAGAGATAATGGAATCATTTTCTCTTGTAACGCAGCCTCCTTTCACTGTGAGGTCCAGACACAGGCATCGTCCCTCAGACTGCGCTTATAACAGTTCATACACCTCCTATTACAGATATGTAAGATATACACCATAAAGATTCAATTATTTCTATAACTGAAAATATTATAACCAATGAGGCACTTTGTTATGAACCTCTTGATTTTTGGTAACAACAATAATAAATAATCTTACATAATATTATTTTTCTACTTTCGTCTTACTTCTTTTTCACGTAAATAATGTAATTGACATATATTGAATCTACACACCTTAAAAGGATATATTGAATCTTAAAAGGTGTGCTATTACAGTTTTATTTAAGCATTAACCAAAAACTAATTTATGAAGGGTTTCCAAACTTCACTTTGATAAAAATTGAATAGTTTTTCATATTTTTCTGCATTAACATATCTCAAATTATCCTTTTTGTTCCCCAACCATTTACAATTTATCATATTCTTTTCAACCAAGGCATTAATATTTGGTGCATCACTTCATTCAAGTTCAGAACAAAAAGTCACTTTGCATGAAATATGCCCTTCGGTCCTGTTTACGCAGCAGGGCCAGCCAGAGGCGGCCGAGGGAGAGGAGACGGACGGAGGAGGTGCAGGAGGAGCAGGAGGAGCAGCAGCCGGCACTGGGACGGCAGCGGCAGCAGGAGCCACACCCAGCCCGGGAAAACAGTCCTCTAACGTGGAGCGCAAAGCCAAGAAAGAATCGAAGGATAAAGACAAATGTGTTATTTTGTAACATACAGTGTGTCTGTGTGAGTGTTTTGTGCATTTGCTTTTCTGTGAGAAAGGGGACTGCATTTGTGTCTCCATGTACTGGATACTTTACGACAAACAAGGGAAGGAGACGTTTTGAGGAGAGATGCGTCAAGACTAACAGAGGATCTGCTGTTCCCACACCACTGGTGCCTGCTATCCTCTATCCTCAGTGGAACCTGGACACCAGAGGAAGGGACACTACAACGACAACTACCCCTTATCTTTCATACAGTCGGCCAACCTTTGTTACAAGTAGCACAGTGCACTATATTTGTGATGTGGGGTCAAGTTTATTCGGGGTGGTATATTTTATAGCAAAATACATAATCTAAAGAGACTTCATGTCAGCCTCTCACCATTTTACTTTTCCCGAAAAGTTCACTCATTTCATTCATGTGTCGTTGCTGCAGCTTATAAGCTTTTTTGTATGTATCAATATTTACAAAACCGTTTTTTAAGTTGATGCCAATATTCACTTTTTATTTATGTATCTGTGTAAGATAGTTTTAATTTTTCTGGAAGCTGAGGGATTTGTTTATAATATTGCCTGTAGGAAAAGAGTGTAACACTATTTGTGTCCCCTCCATAACACTATGTACTGAAGGATTCATTAATGCCACATAGCTGCCAGACACTGTACAGCTACGGAACAACACTCATCACAGTTTGCCCTGTTCAGATTTGCCTTTCCAGAGTATGGCAGTGTTTTATCTGCACAAGTTTAGAGTGTGTGGTAGTTCTTAAATACCCCTTTCTTTCCTACAGTCCCTTGCAGTTTCCTGAAGAGCTGCAGTGTGTGCATATTGTGATTGCAGGCACTATCATAATCCCCTGTGTTTAGAAGTTCCACTGCAGTCACGTTCAAAAGGAAATACTGCAAAACGTAGTTATTTGCATGTAATCTTCTGAACAAGGGAAGTTTATTTAATATTTGTGAACATGTTTTTTAACATGTTACTTTCCAGAAACCGGAATCCAAAACCCAAAATATGTGACAGAGATTTAAAATACACAAGTTCAAACTCCAGTTACAAAGTAGGGAACCTGACTTGTGTCATGCTGCTGTTTTTCAAAGAGACATGTTCTTTACCGTTCTCCACCAGTGTAGATTCAATGTACTTTCTAGCCCCCTTCTGGGTAAAGATTCTCATGTTATATTCAGATGGATACATTAATCAGTTATTTGTGGAACATAAGGCTTCTTTTACAAGCATCTACAAACAAAGCTTTGCTGGGGGCATAAGATATATACTCTGAATTCTGTGGTATTGACTTTTCACTACAGCGCGCAAACACGTGATGTACATATTTACCTAATGCATTCTTATAATGGATCTAGCTAGTGGTTTGTGCCATTGTACCATGGGACTGCCTCCTGAGAGACTTTTCTATCTATACATTCCAAGTGGATGCCTTGACTCAAGCCTTCTGTTACAGACTTGGGGAGACAGTTTTTGCAGTGCTTGTAAAGTGGTCTCCATTGTTGTGTTCTGTGAGAACGAGTTCATGGCCAGGATAATTACATGGAGGCAGCAGGCTACCTACTGTGTGGGAAGCCCTTTCTTATGGGCTCCATGTGATGGCTGGAGATTGAGCTCCCTGTTTGGCCACAGTTTGTAAATAACTAAACGCCTTACAACATTTCAACATATTTTGTAGGACAAAAGGAAACAGGTGAATTTCCAGTACAAGACAATCCATGCATTTTTTCACATCAAAAATACTCTAAGGCCTTTTGTGTAGGGACATATCCTCCAGTGTCTTTTATGTACTGGCACAGTTCCTCGGCCTGTAATCACTTCCTTACTCGCAATCTTCATTTCTGCGTATGTAAACGCACAACTATTTTAAATATGAAGGACACTATATTATTTAAGACCCTCGTTGACTTTTACACTAACAAAATGAATAAAGCTGCTCCTCTTGTGTAAACTTTGACTACCTGATACCTGATAAATAAAAACCTTGGACAGGGTAAAGAAACATTGTTGATCATATATATTTTACATCGACTCCTTAGCTGTTTTAAAAGAGCTTAAAATAATTACATAAATAATAAGGTGAATGCAAGAAGGCTGGCAAGGAAGTGTTTGGCAACATTTGCTTCTTTTTTTTGTCCGAATTTCACCTAATTTATATCTCGGCCCATCAAGTGAACATGCTGATTAAACTTTCCAGTGGAATATTTAATAACCTCACTTGGTGCCCTTTACAATAATATTGGATGTTTTATTTTGGCCGGTGTTTGTATGAGTGAAAAGAGCGCCAAGTGACACATGCCACCCATTTTTATTATTTCAGATTTACTACTGTGCATTCGATTGCTACCCCTCGTCATTACTCTCAGAATTTGATATTTTATTGTAATGTGTTTGTTTCACCCTAGTTGCGCAGACGATTTGATCAGAAGGTTAATGTGTGTTCAATGTCTCAAAGTGGTTTTTATTGTATGCCTTGTAAAAGTGATGGTGGGGTAAATGCTGTAAAATTAGTGTTTTGACAAGGTGGTCGTTGAACAAGTAGTCGTTGTAATTGGTTTTGCACTGTTACATTGATATGCACTAACAAAAGAGAAACATACCTCATTTTATACAGAACATAAATTGTGCAAGAGTGCTATTGTCCTTTGGGTACTTAAAAAAAAGAATAATGGCCAAAAGGATTATCTCAATATGGTAGCGGTTTCTTAAACCAGCTGGGTAATATTGATTTGTAAAAATATGAAAGGGCTGTTACATTTTTTTGGCTTGAAATGAAAGTACATTGCTTAAAAAAAAATAGTACCACTTTAAAGGAACTTGCTGCAGTTTGATATATTCAGGTTAGAGGTACACCTATACCAGACAACAGGCTACCAGCACACAGCTCATAGATGACGAGGAACATGTGAATTACAACACAAGACAGATGGGTTTCATTGGAACGGTCCAACAGAGGCAGTTTTTTCTACAAAATACAGAACAAAATAATCATGTAGACAACCCAGGTACTCGACTCAATCAGCAAAAAATGGTGTAGGTGCACCCCTAATTCAGGTAGATATTTATCCAGGCCAGAGTCCATCTTTGAACTACACAACTTACTCAAATATGCTCAAACTTTGACAAACAAAAAAAGGGGGAAAGGCTGATTTCTAAAGCTTAAGTGTCATCTATGTAGCAAAAGGAGGGACATGTTCATTCTTGTTTGAGACAAATGCAGTGCTGAACAATCTAAAGGGAGCATTTCTTTAATGCAATATCAACTCCCTGATTGTACTTTGTGGTGCATTTAAGTGTGGACTTAAATGCTAGAAAGAGTAACGTTTTATTAATAACTATCCCAAAAAATATAATTTCCACTGTTTGGCCCACTGTTTATATTTCACATGAAACATACAAGCAGAAGGAAGGTGTTTGTGAATATGGGAGGTTACTCAATTGTGTTGATTTCAATGTTCATCTATTTACATTAATGACCAAATAATGTATGTAGCCTTTCACATCACAGTCACACATAATGTATATGGTGATATATATAACAAAATGCCTTATAGACGAGGGACATTCAACCTGATTAGAAATACCAGGATAAATAAAAGACTAAGCTCATAAGTTGCCGTGTTGTCATTTGTAATGATAATAATCACTTTAAATGACCCTACTGATGACAATAATAACCCCAAGCACTTTGAAGATCAGATGAATCTGATAAGTAATGTATTTAAAGGGCCAGTTGACTCCAAATTAAACAGAAAAGAGCTCTTGTACTGTTTCATCAATTGAGGTTGTTTTAGTGTGAGTTGATGAGTGTTGCCGATATTGGCTATAAAGATGTCTGGCCTATTTTGAATATAATGGAACCAGATGGCATTAGGCTTGCGGTTTTAAAAGTGCTAACAAGAAAATCTGAAATCATGACCCGGCTACTCAGGATAATCCACAGGCCTTGTTATGAGCAGTTTCATGTAGGACCTATTTTCTTTCTACCAAACTACACTCTTACCAAATACATGAACGGCTCACAGCAAGTTTCATCTTTAATAACCGGACCATAACTTTGTGAAAGAGACATTCCTGTTGAGTTCAGTAAACTCCACAAGTCAAGCGCCATCTGGTTCAATAATATTGAAGCAAAGGCTGATATCTTTACAGACTAAATCAACAACAAAAAATGTAAAATGATGAACAGCACTAACAGGAGGAGAAAAACCAAGTCATTGACCGTGGGTTGAACCGTCCCTGTAAACATTTACTTAATTGCAAACGTTGGTGTGTTAGTTTGGGGGGGGGGGGGGGGGGGGTCAATGAATCTGGTAATGGCTGAAGCTGACACAATTATACAACAATGACAGTTATCAAAAAAAGTCATTCTCTGTATCATATATGTTGTTTAATTTAGCTTAATTGATCACTTCCGACAGGTGTGTAGGTAAAGTGTGTGAGACAGACCTATTACATGCTGTGCAGACCTGGAGGTGTTCCTTCTATTATATGAATGAACAGTAGGACAAGCACTCATAACAGTTTTAATTAAATAGAGATAAATAACCTTTAATGACTAAGTGAACAACATGGAGGTTTATGTTTTTAGGGTAATCTCAGCTGACCGTCTGCTCCACTAAAGTGTCAAACTTGTAGTTGCAAAGTCACGCTCTGACTTTCTACAAGCTGCGTGCCACAGTTTTCAGACTCTGACTTTCTGCAAGCTACCATTAAAGTACTTCCTGCATTTATCAGAGGGTTAGATCATATACACAGCCAAATATCATGTGATTCACAAAAAAAGAGGCTGTGGAGACATTTGACTGCGAGGTGTAAACCAGTCTGCTGAATTGTGAGAAGTATAAAGTCACGTAGTTATAGTAACTTTAGGGACTATAGCACATATTGAAAGCTTTGCAGTAACAGATTTGAAAGTCAACTTTTATTTGAAACACACATGTTATATATGCATGTTATTGTTATTCAACACATGACCTATGGGAGGTGTTTCGCTACAATGTAGGCTGGTTTACAGTTTGACAATGTTTTGTTTAATCCAACATCTCTCCACAAAATGTCTTCACCGGGGATACTTTTCCTCGGAGAGAAACTTCCAAATGAGTGCTCCCTGATGCTTCATGATACACTAAGATAAGATATTACACAAGTGAGTGTAACACTAGTCTAATGAAAATATACATACAACACTCAGGAGAAGTTGGTAACATAACTTTAAAACTTACAAAGACATAGGGCTGTACAATATCTTCCTAAATTTAAGTAAAGAATAAAACATATGCTCAGGGGGTTAAACGGTAACTGGAGTAGTGAAAATCCTCAACGGAGGTAAACACTGTCTATACAAAATAAAATAGCGTTACCAACCACGAGGCTACAAATGTGCCACCTAAATCAACTGATATTCTAAAAAAAATATATATATAGTTCAGAAAAGTCTTCAGATTTTCAGGTGCTTTAAAGTAGTAGAATTTGGTTGCTGTTAGAACTGCCGTTGCGTTCCTTTGAAGGGTTTGAAGCCGCCCACGTTGCCACCGCTGGGAATTGAGTTGTTCGTGATCTGTACAATTCGGTTAATTCCGGACGAAGAGTGACTGCACACAGAGAAACCAAAGCGAGAGGTGAGTCGGCTGACAGGCGGGATCATAGTATTCACTTTTATCATCACATGTTTGTTGTACCTGGAAGGGGACATCAAGCTGCCACGGCTGTCTCCCATTCTGCGATTATCAGCGTAACCTCCGCCCTGCGAGCTCGAGCCGCTGTGCCACTCCTTCCTCAGTCCCTGATCCCGGCTGTGACGCTCCACCACCACCTGCCGCCCGGAGCTGAACGGCTACAGAGACAGGAGAGATTTGGAGTTCGGAACCAGACTTCTATTGATTGCCAAATGTATGCAAGACACATGAGAATGTCTGTGTACTCCAGGCATAAAAAAAAAAAAGACTCAAAATAGAAGGGAAGAACTGCAAGAGCGGGCTAATGTTTCATTACCACACTACTGCAGGGAGGATCTTTGATTTCATTTCCAGTAAGTCATTAAAATGTAAAGGAGACTGGTCTTCAAAATGCTTTTTACATTAAACCCCAAAATGTATTCAATTTAAATAGGACAAATAAATATAAAAGCAGATGGTCCTCACAGATACTAATCACTTTGTCTTTTGTTTGTTAATTGACATACAATTATTAAGCTAATTGTATTTCTGTACATTGCAAATCATAAATCATTACTAATTTTACAGTTACCACATCCATTTTGAATGACCTGAGAAAATCCTGTAGCACTAGTATCAGAAATCTAAAAGAAAGGCACTTCAACTCAGTCAGAAAGTAAGCTGACCTGATCGTTCATCCCCATGGGTCTCCCTCCATCTCGGTCACTGTAGCTGCTCCTCCCCCGGCTGGTTGTGGAGCCTCCTCTGAGAACGGGCACTGGACCTTCTCTGCTCGGTCGCTCTGCACGCATCCGCATCGGTCCTCTGTTCAACCCCGCATTACTGCGGGTGAGACATGTAATACAATTATTATCTTATAACGATGGTGAGTGGGGGGGGTTTAAAATGGTCAACTAATGATACTTCTTTTTACAAAACTGCAAAAATGATTTACCGTAAATCTCCCTTGTTCGAGTTAATGCCACCATCACTCTTCCACCCATGCCCTCCGTCCCGGGGCGAGCGGTTGTGCGACATGCCGGGCATCGCAGCCCTGGCTCCCATTGGGCGACCGTGCATGGGAACTGGTCGCCTCTCTTCCCGTCGGTCGGTGTCCCGGAGCTCGTTGCGTGGAGGAGGGGGCTCGGCCCTGCGGACTGTTTCAAAGCTCTTGGGGTAGCGCTCGAATCCTGAGCTCTCTCTGTGGGGAGCAGGGCGACTCTTCTTCACTTCTGGCTCACCTTCAAACCGGTTACGTCTTGCAAAAAAAAAAAAAAATCGAAATAGGATTATTCTAAGAAAAATGTATTCTTCCAAAAAAAGGTCACACACACACACACACACACACACACACACACACACACACACACACACACACACACACACACACACACACACACACACACACACACACACACACACACACACACACACACACACACACACACACACACACACACACACACACACACACACACACACACACACACACACACACACACACACACACACACACACACACACACACACACACACACACACACACACACACACACACACACACACACACACACACACACACACACACACACACACACACACACACACACACACACACACACACACTAAGTTTTTTTAAAATTGTATCATCACTTACAATTCTTAAAGAAATCTAATGTACAGTATTGTTTATCTACTATTGCTTTTTTAGTTTCCATTTTATATAAATCTACTGCTGCATCTTGGGAAGTATTTGAAAATATATTTTCAATGGAGTTTTAACAATGAACTACAATTCCAGAACTTTGAACTGTTGTACCTGTCATACGAGTTGGAGGGCTCGGCAGCAGCCTCTGGAAATCGGCCCCTCTCTCTCGGAGTGAAGCTTGAGAAGCGGTTCTGCTGCCGGTTGTAGTTTGAGCCCTGGTTCAAACGGACATCGGACTCGGACTGCATTTTCTTGTTGCCATTCCAATAGGAATCGTCTCTCCGGCTGATACATTAAACACAACATAATTCAAGAGCTTGGATGTTTTTGAAGATTGGCATTTGTAGCTCGGACAAACTGAGGAAATGAATAACCATTATAAAACCAGGCTTTGTTTTAGGCTTAAAAAATATACTTAAATATGTACTTTGTTAAACAGTTTCCCTATTGAGAGCTTTGACATATCACATGCACCTAAGGGAAGCTGCAGAAATAGGAAGAATGACTATTTCTAAGCAACAAACAAAAGGCTAAGATATCTATGTTTTGAGTCAAACAGCTTTGGTCATAATCACACCCCCCTTAACTGCTGAGGTATAATACCCGTGTTCCACGTCGCGGCCCCTCTTCAGGTTGTTTCTCTTCTCTTGCTCATAACGGAGATGCTCCTGCTGCCTCCTCAGCTCCTCACGTTCACGTGCCATGCGCTCTGCCTCTTTACGTCGTTCCTGAAATAGGTCATATTTAAAAGCACTTACTGAGGGAAGCATAAGTTATTGAAAAATTACAAGCAGATAGTAAGTCACACTCTGAGAGGCTATAACCCAAATTATTTGGAACCATTACAAGTGGTTTATTAAAAAGCCACCCAATTCTTGCGAATAGAAACAGCTGTGTTCCCCTGTTGTACTGATGCATTCTGTACTGAAATGGTTTGTTATTAAAATCATTTATTCCTGAGATTTGAGAGGAGACACAAGATTTGTCTTGGGAAAGCAGTTGAGTTTGTCCATGCTCTCTGTACCTGCTCAATGCGGAGTCTCTCCCTCTCCAGCCTCTCCCTCTCCAAGCGCTCTCTTTCAAGTTTTTGTCTTTCCATCTCAAGTCTCTGGCGCTCCCGGAGCAGGTTTTCCCGTTCTTCGCGCTCGCGCAACAGACGGACACGCTCACGCTCCCTCCGTTCTTGTTCGGCAATTTCCCGCCGCCTTAAACCAAAATACATCCACTGACTTAGAACTTTAAAGAAAACAAATAAATGATCGTTTTTAACCTCCTAAATGTGTATGAACTGTGCGCCATGGCAGCTACCTGCGCAACTCCACGGCTCTGCGGGCTCGCTCTACACGAGCCATCCGTTCGCGCATCCTCTGCTCCTTCATCTTCTCAAACGGCAGGATGTGTTTTTCCTCCCCCTTGTTAAAGAAAGGACGCGGTTTGTCTCTCATCATCTCTAGCTGGAAGGGGAGAAAACATTTTTTTAATAGAGCTCAAAAAAGGTAAATCAAGGTAAAAGTGAAAACTAAGCTACATGAGTCATGAGTTTAATACCTCTTCGGGAGGGATCAACCATTTTGGTCGCCTTTGAACATTCATATTGACAAAGGGCTGTAAAAACAAACAAAAAAGAATCAAACAACATTATTTAACATCCTCTGATAGCACATTTAAAATACTTATTGGATTAAACACAAGTAAAAGTCTTACCCTTTCAAAATACCTCCCCCTTCTGAAAGGTCTCATTCTTCCAAAATTTGAATCTCTGCTGGGATGATGTACGAATGGCATCTTGCCTGGGCTTTTTGCCCCTGGAAAAGCAATCAATCAGAAAGACAGAATTAGACTTATTGATTAACTCAAATGATATTCTGTAAATGATTGAGGAGGGGGAATGAAACCTACGCCCATGCTTTCTGTCATCTTTCTTGAAGGAATCTTGCCCTGAGTTGGATGAAACCGAGTCAGATTTTCCACTTCTGGCATCCATTTTCTTGGATAAGTCCTTGTCCTTTTCAGGTAGTTTATCAAATTTCTTGTCTTCTTTTTTGTAAGGTGGCTGTACTCTGCGCATACGGGGAATAAATGGTTAAATGTGATTTCAAATGAACAAAGGAATCACTTTTAATTCATTTCTGTCACCTACTTGTTCATCAGTTTAGCGCCTGTGGAACTGCGCTTATCACTTGACTTGCTGGAACACGCTTTGTCCTCCACTTCCTTCTTTGAGCTTTCTTTTTTGAACGGATCATTTTTGGCCTATAAAAACAGCAATGAAATGAAACAATTCCACAGGTTCCCAATGATCATAAAAAAAAGGTTGCATTAGATCAATCAAGGCTGAACAATGTTGACTGTGTGCTAACGTACCCTTTCAACATATATCTGCTGTCCATGGAGCTCTGTGGAGTCGAGGTGGGAGACGCATCGGGTCACCTCTGTACTGGAGGACATCGTCACCAAGCCATAACACTTTGAACCAGGACTGCGAGCATTTGTCACCACCTTAGCACTTAAAACCTGTTGGTAACACATTTCATTAAACATTTTTCTCCAACATTGAACATCAAGTTCAAAGAAAATTCCAAGACAAACATGCACACGTCATTTACCTTCCCATATTTGCCAAACAGGTTCTTAAGATCAGCTGCTTTGGTGTTTGACGACAGGCCGCTCACCCATAGGTTGCGAGAAGAGCTGCTGTTGCCGTCGACACCTGGTTATAGATGTTTTTAAAATCACATTTAGGATTCATAGGGTACGAAAAATATTGTATTATGTTGGATGAAATGAGATTTTTTCCCCTGGGATTTAACATTTGGACAGGATGCTTACCCTTATCATCTTTTCCATCTCTGTCTCTTGAAGAGCTATGAAGCAGAAGTTGCAACAACAAGCAGTAAAAATGAGTAAGGGTAAAGAAAATGTGTTAAGTGACTAGCATACATCTAGTGGAACAAAACACCACATTTTGTGCTTCAAGAAAAGAAAAAAAAATCCTGTGGGCAAGGCGTGGATCTGAACGAATGTTTCGAAGGCTTCATTGCTTTTCCAGTGGTGAGAGGGGTCAGGTTGACAGCCAATTTATTCCCTGGACCAATGAAATCTTCGGAGTTTGTTCAACTTCACAGCGAATCATTTGACCATAGAGAAAAAAACACTGCCATCACGGGGACTAATGCTCTTTTACAATGCCTGGTGTAGAAACTGGAAATGGCTTTAAAAACAGCGGGAAAGGTCAAAGTAACAAAATAAGAGGTGTTCTCTCAGCTCCTGGTTAATGTAAAAAACGTAACCAACTTCAGAAAAACAAATCAGTGTAGTAAATGGCAGGATTAGGTACATCAGTGAACATTTCCCTTATGGCAAAAGAAATCTTGATGCTACCCACAATGTTGCGTTCTTAGTGAGCTGGACTTGGTAGTAGTATCAAAGAACTGACATAGAAAGACAAACCTCTTTGCTTGACCTGATGCCCCAGTAGAGGAGGGGCCTTTCTTCCCAGAATCCTTTTCTTTGTCTCCCATCTCGGCTTTCTTCTGGGCCTCTCTGCTGTCTTTCTTCGTGGGCTCACCCCTGGATCCATCATCTTTCTTACCATCTTTGTGGCCCTCGGTCTCTTCCGCCTTCATGTCATCATCTGGGCCCGTCTCAGTAGAGGCCTCTGGCTCATCATTGCCCTTCTCGGCCTCTGGATCTGGAAGTTTCATATGTTTACCTGTTTCCAGGAGATCATCACCATCGACATCTAGGGTGATTGCATCATCATTGGGGTTTGGGACGGACAGGTGATCGTCCTCAGCTTCGTTAGAGGAATTCATGGCTTTAGTATTCAGCTCAGCCAGCTCAGGCTCTACCTCTGGTTCCGTCTCCACCTCAGGCTCGGTGTCCAACTCTGGCTCAGCCTCCCCATCCATGTCTGGGTCGGCGTCCTCATCCACCTCTGGCTCGCCATCGGCATCCACCTCTGGCTCGCCATCGGCATCCACCTCTGGCTCGGCATCGGCATCCACCTCTGGCTCGGCATCAGCATCCACCTCTGGCTCGGCATCGGCATCGCCATCCACCTCTGGCTCAGGCTCTGAATCAGCCTCAGCCGCCACCGCCTCTGACTCTGGATCAGCCTCAGGCTGAGCAAGGCTGTCCTCACAGGGTTCAGGCTTAGAATTTTCACGAGTACCATCATCTGTATCAGTTACATCTGAGGGATTTAACAAGGGTAAACATGGCAAAACACAACTTTAACATTGACATGTTGCATGTAGCTTGACCTAAAAAGTAGAATAGAAAGCACATTTAGTGTTAATGGTCATCAAGGGCGTAGACACCACAGGAAGACACACAACACACACTCTTCACTGATCCAGGAGGTGGTGTATTGACTTCGTTCCTTGACACGTTAAGTACTTGAGTCATTATTCATCCTGTAGCAATTCCAGGTGATTCCTATGATGTGTGGCAATTCTCCACGTGAGAACTTGTGACAAAATGAGGAGGAACATCTCTTCATCATCTTCTCATAATGTAGAAATCCTCCCCAGCTGATCAGTCCATTGACCGTTTTAGGAAACTTAAATATCTTCCAATATTTCTTCAATAATCAATGTCATCAAGGCCTTATCAGTCAGTTTGTCATCAAATCCAACTGTGTGTCATGTGTCCAGTTACAGTAGAGTCTGACTTTTCAGTCCCGATGTGCGTCACATCTCTTCACTGCACACCAAACGTCCGGGCTGCAGCCAGCTTGCAGGAATATGTGCAATTTTTGATGCACGACGTCTCATGATCTTTCAGCTGCTTTCTGTCTGAAGGTGTCCGCATCTTTTACAAAGTCTTGCGGTCCTTGAACTACACAAATCCCAGCCCCTTTCACAGGCTTCCTCGCCTCACAAAACCCTCATTAAAAAAGGCGTTTGACTCCTTTGGTGGAGGTAAAATAATCGGATCTGTCGAGTGCAGTTGTTTATCCACCAATGTCCATCAAAAGGTCAACTGGAAAGTGAAACAGTCCACCAGTTCTTTCATCTTCCATTTCATTAGACATAATAAAATGTGAGCTCGTTTGTCAACATTCACTTTTGTTTCACTGGTAAAATGTGAAAAGTTTAACACCAGAGGCAATGGAAATCCATGGAATAAAACAGAAGTTTTGTTTAATAAAGTTTAAGTTGTCCAATGAAAATGGGTACCTGAGTCACGGCTACCCACATCTAATGATGCGTGTGGGTACCAAGAGTTGGTCTTCAAAGAAGGTCTTCATTAAACACATCCTGAGATGTAGATAGTGCAGTAGCTAGTAGGTTATGCATTCTACCATGAGTCTTGTGACATCATACTAAGAAGGAACCTAATGTTAGCAATGGACACACGTTTGCCAGTTTCCTTACCTTTTTCTGATTCGTACTCTTCAGTTTCCTAGGAAAAAAAGCAAAGTTGAGTTGAGAAATATATTTTTTACACGCAAGTTACGCATCAACCAAGTGTACAGAAATAAATACTCGCAATATTTCAGTGTTGTACCAACATTAATCCAATCTCACAAGCTAGAACACGTTCAGCTAAGAAACTGAGACATCAGTTTTACAGAATAATATGGAAGAGGATTCAGACAGTAAGAAGACAGGTCAGTTGCGAGTGTTGGAACGCTGTTAACTATTTCCAAGCATGATTAGTCTTACATTGCAAAACTGGCTCCCAATATGGTAATCAGACTTGCACTTAACGATCTACATGGTATCATTAAGATACAATGGAAATGATCGTCACTTTGAGACCCTCTTTTTTTAAGATTTTTTTTTTAAGTATTCGTGCAAAACACCGCAAACACGAAAATGCTACAGGGTTTGGTTAACATTCATGCAGCAGAATTGTATGCAACAGTCACCTTGGATAACACATCTTCCTCTCCTGTGGTGTCTGCATCAGAATCCACCTTTTTCCCTGAATGGTGAAAAGAAAAAGGAAAAACAATTCAAATGTACATCACAAAAAAGAAAGTACTGACTCTTTAGCCACCCTGTCTCAACTATAAGAGTCAACAAAAGATTACCTTTAACTTTCCCACCTTTACGAGTTGGTGTGTCAGCGGTGAGCGGGATTTCAATGTTTTCTGTGTCACAATCTTCATCTTCAAGAGCCTTGAAAAAAAAAAGAGAATAAAACAAATAAGTAGTCTGAAACCTCATGTTCGCCTTAGTTGTTCCTTCATCACATCAGTCTTGTGAAGCGATGACCAAGAGAGCAATTCTATACTGTGCAAGACAATGTTGAAGCCCAGCCTGTCAGTAATACCACCAATTGCAAAGTTTGCAAATTGTGCTCAAGACTGAAGATGAAGCCACTTATTCTGGCTTCTTTTTCTTTCGTAAAACTATCCCAGGGTCCAAAAGCAGATGTAAAAAAAAAGTGTATGGCTTCTACCTCAACATTGTATTTTTGCCTTCTCTTTTTCTTTCTTTTATTTGACACTGTATATGACATATTTGCATAGTTGTAAATTTAGTTTGTATCGGTCATGTCTGTGTGTGCTCTGCGGTGTGCATGTATGTGACTAATAAAGAGGGTTTCATCCTCTGATTCTCAGAGAGTTTAGACATCACTTCTTTTCACGTAGGCACAGGCTTTTAGCTAGGATTTTTTTTCAGGGTGTCCAATTTTTTTCAATGGTCCAGCAACGAGCTTGAGTATTGTAGGGGGGCCTGGGGGCATCCCCCGAACATTTTTGAAATTCACAACTCTGAAACACTATTTCCTGCATTTCGAGGTGCAAATTTTGTGGAATACAGCAACGTTTTTGTGCTGAGGCTGGGAGTAGATATGTGTGTGTGTCGGGGGGTGGGGAAGACCAGATCATTTTTGGGTAATATTATAATTACACTGATTGATATACAATATAATAGGTTTCATAAGTTAATAGAAAGAACAGTGAGTGTAACTGAAACTAAAAGGTACAACTTAATTGTCACATACATCTTGTATGTCTAGTTATTCAATTTTGTTAATCTATATCATATATCATATATTTATGCAAGACACATCGCATACAGCTGTATTAGCTATGTGTTTGTGATGGTTTTCTGACCTTTCACACCTTTGAACATTCACACAAGAAAACAATTCTTACATGACTACTCTGCTGGAAGAAGCTGGATTTCGTTGCCTGTGTTCTTCCTCTTCACAGTAACTTGAAGAAAGAATTTTCATTTAGCCTTATTTTTCATTTAGCCTTCATATCAAATCAAATCAAAATCAAATATTATAAAGGACATTATCAACTGTAAAATGTCAATAGTGGGAATTAAGTACACTGTTCTCCACAAACAACATCCATTTATCGATCTTTTAAAAGTATAGGCTCCCTATTACTCAAAGGAACCATACACATTTTGATCTCCATCATGCACCCCCTCCCCACTATAGTTCTCGCCGGTCTCATCGTCCTGACGTTTTTGTAGTTGTTTTTCCCCCGGTTCATCGACAGTTATTGCCACCAAAGAAGCCAGAAAAAATCCGAAATACTCCTATAGTTATCAGGCTTTCTGTCATGTTTGTAAAGATTGTTAAAAGAGAACGACCAGACGCCCATCTACCTAAAAGCCTGTCTAGGCATGACATAAACAGGACAGATGTATGCATTAACGTGATCAAATTAAAGCCGAAAAAGAAATCTGCTTAACCTCTATTACAAACGCATTTTACGAGCATGTGCGTGGTCCTCTCTATGGCTTGTACGCGCAATTAACAATCAAGTAACATCTGATTTAAAAAGTGGTGCTATATGCTAATGTCCCCAAAAAAGAGGCTGAGTAATACAACTCATTTTGACATCTTCAACACGTCGTTATGGGAACAGACGGGCCTTTCATGTCTGTTGTGCCGTTAGATTTTACCATTAGCCATTCATCATACATGATTATGTTTCTATTTTTAACCATTCAAGCTCAACCACCTGCAGTTTCCACTTTGTCAGAGAGGTTTTTAATTGTTATGTTTACCCAGGGTGTAGTTAAAAAAAACATCAAAATATGAACGTTAGAATGATATCGGTCATAGTTGCTAACGTTAGCCTTAGCAACCATGCAACGCGTTCCCTAGCTCGGTCAACCCTTCAATGCATAAATCAGATCGTTCTTTAATTACCTGTCTCAGTCTTGCAAGAAGAACACTCTTAACACCAGAAGTATCCAAATTCCTTTGTTTGAGCTCGGATTTAAGATCAACAACTCTTAATTCTGATATTTTCTTGGACTCCGTGGAAATGGCACCCGTCGCCATTTTACCTCAGGATTAGTGATTCGCACCGTGCGACTGCGCAGATTTTTTATTTGTCTGCAGCTTCTTCTTGGTTGTACTTGTTTCGGCGCTACTGAAAGCCTTTACGCCCCCTACTGTGGAGGGGGAACCAGTGAATCAATAGACTAAAACACATCCATAACATGTTTCATGAACAAAACAGATACAAGGCCATTCATTATACACAGATTTTATACACCAATTGTTTTGCTGTGTTGCTTGATACATAGCACTACCAAACATATAATACTGTGCAAAATATACACGTTGTGTTCTTATAAACTAGTAATTATATATTTACTACCGTCATCCTGCAGCTATTCATTAGTTTCTACTATTTTTCTTTTACCTTTTTATATTTATTATCATTGGTATTTGATTTGAAATGTTTAAAATGTGTGCATGCCACATTACTAAACACTTTTTAGCAAGAACATTTTTAGACACACATTCATAATTAATGTTACATGGCATGGTTTCCTGGGATTAAGCATATCTTGGAATTTACGATTTGGAATCACTGAAAACACAATTCAAAGTGACATGCCGATGTTTATCTATCTTCAAGCCACAACTTAGTGCAGATTCACAGACAATATTCATGTAATTATATTGTTGGGTTCAAAATATAAATGATTCTATGTCCAAACTTACCACACCAGGTAGCCTCAGATAGTAATAGTAGAAAACTCTCGGACCATTAGTTAGGCTTCTACTTTCCATATTCAGATGAATAATACAAAATATAATTGAACTATTCATTTACCCAGCAGCATAATGGGAAATAACGGAATAGTTTAAGTTCTACCCGCTGCAACATTCAAGTGATGTAAACATTACCACATGAATACTAATAATTGTATGATGTGATCGACATATTTTTTTTATCTGTGTTTGTATTTTATTTTATTTTATGCATGTTGATGTATGCATCATAAATATTATGACAAATTCCCAAGTGGTAAGTTATTTGGCAATAAACTTCTGATTCTGATATGAAATGAGCCCTTCTGCACACGTCCAACCCATATCCGCTAGTGGGCGCCCAAGTATTTGGAATCGAGGATTTAAGGAGAGTAATGCATGCAAAAACAATTATACTTAAGCCTAGGCTATCGTATCATCTGTAGCCTACATAGCAGGCGTACACAAAGCAGATGTGGCTTCAATTATACAGCGCTTGTAATGCTCATTTTCGACTTAAAACAGGACGAGGAAAATGAGAATTGCGATACATTCTGCGTTGAAAAGTGAAAAGGATTAAGTGGAGCTGTTGCAAAGTGTCGTAAAGTCGCTGAAGGCTTGCCGGCGATCTGCCGCCTCCCTTTGGTAGAGAGGGGAACAGCTGTGTTGTATGTAGCAGGCGAACAGACGACCTGCTGGGTAAACAAGAGTGGATGCATCGAAAGGCAGGAATGGCAACTTCGTCGAGGGCTTATAGTGCGACATATCTACTCTTTCAAATAGAAACACAATAGACAGGTTGGTCTATCTTTTTAAATTCCATATGATGTTTTTGTTAGCTAAATGGCTGTGTTTGATCGGGTATTTGGTGAGTGAAGTGGAACTAGCCTTTACGTTAGCTTAGCTTGTAGCCATCCAGGGCCCATTGCCTTCGATGTTGCTTCTCGGCTCAGCTCGGGACTGTGTTGTCAGTTTCACAATCCCAACCACTCTCCTCCTCGGATCGAGATTTTTATGCAGGCCTGTCTAGTTGCACTTAGGCTTAACATTTGGATAAATGCTCGTGTACAACGCTTGTCATTATTCCCCGCAGGATTTCACCTCTCATGTTACAAAAAGGACGGTGACACATTTTGAGAAAAGGACTTAGACGAGGTACGTACTGTCTTTGTTGTCTTCTGTCTGGAGCAACTAATATGTGTTCAGGCTAGGTGGCTAGCTGTCTTCCTTGGTTTCTTTCGAGTCTTTATGTTAAGTATCTCAATATAAGTTGATAACCATAGATATGCATATTTAAATGGTTATCCATTAACTCGAGTTTATCTGGCCCTAGTGACTTCAGCAGCGTTTGTGGGATACACACAGGCAGCAGCCGAGCTTATTGTAATTGTTTAGCGTTGTAGAAACTATGCTTAGCCTCAGTTTCAGGCTGCATACTGTCAAGCTAAATACATCTGTGATGCTCTTTTTATTTTTGCTTGCCTAGCCAGAATGGTTGGTAGTCGTTTGGGAGACAGAAAGCACAGGGAGAATTGTTAGCAGCAGCTCAGCAGTCCTGTCTCAGTCGTACATCTTGAATTGGTTTGCTGTTGCCATTTCTGTTACACCATATGTTTTTATGCTATGACTATGCTTTGAATGCTATACTTGATAGTATCTTCAGTATCTCCTACTTGTAGTTATGTGTACCCTTTTTTAAATAGAAAATGTGCATTATTCAGCCTTGGTGCATGGGGATTTTGTACCTTCAGGGCTGTCCTCTGAGGCCCCTGAATTCATGCATGTCATTGCGCAGCTTTCTCTGTGGCATCTGAAGGACTCTCACTTATTAACTGAGTTGTATATAAAAGCATAGATCACTGTGGCTTATGTCAGGCATCATAAACCTCTATAAGTCTTTTTCACAAAGGTTGCAGCTTCAGGTCAAGTGACAACTAACATGTTTTTATGAAATCAGTTGGGAATGAATAATGCTATTACATTACTTTGTGTGTGTTCAGTCTAGCCCATACTATTTAATGCAGTGCAACCACAAGAATATCAATAACACCTTTACCATCTAATCCAACCCTATATGATAACCCTGCAGCAACACAACCAGGAATGTTGTTGTGTTACATTTTTACTCTACCCGAGGGATGGAAAGTGAATTCCCTTTTGAAAGGTCTATATGAGTCTTGAAATTCTAACAACCACAATGTGTTAAATGCAGTAGTTGAATGATTAGGCTATGTTTTACCCTGTTTGTCAGGATTTCTCTAACGGAAGCTTTATTTTAATGAAGAAAACATTTAGTAGGAATGTTGATAGATGCAAGACATCCCAAAGTCTTAATATTTGTAGTTCTCAGGAAACAGTGTTGATGGGACTAGCACAGCATTAGTTTTGCCACATCAGTTGTTCTTCCAGATAAACACATAGACAGGGTCAGTACAATATGTTCCTTAATTTTGTGAAAGAATCATATCAAGAAGTGTGGTTGGCTTGTCACTGTGGGTGATATCCCTACATGCGTATAGTGCATTAATCATGCAATTTTCTTTCACACTGTTTTGAAATCTTCAAAAAACAGTGTGTTTTTGCCTAAAATACAAAATGAGGATCTCCAAACAGATGTTTTTGATCGGTATTTGAGAGTAAATAATCCTGATAATTTCATTAATTTAAAAATAATTGAATTGTTTTCTACAAACAGCAATATCACAATATCCTGCTTGTGATCTAACCAATTAGGGGGATATTAGAATATATATATAAATGGGCATATCATTCAATTGTATCCATTGCATTCAAATGATCCTTTGACAGCTGAGGGCGCGGGGACTTAATTTTTTGTCAATTTGTAAACCTTGTTTCTCAAAATTGTGTACCTCGTCAAAGCCAACAGCACTGTTGCCTGACAGCGGGTGTAATAGGTCATGAGCCATCTGAAAATCATCTTCACAGAGACACGTACGCTTTGTTGTATTTCGAAGAAGCCTACATTTCAGCAATGCTGGAATTTGGCGTTGCTCCGGGAGACCTTGCACTGCTGTGAAAATTCCCCCACTGCAACATGCCTAAAGAGTCCCTTTCTTTGGGAGTTACTTTTTAGCGTTCAAAATTTAGAACAAACTGTCCCAAAGTCAAGACATAAACACGAGACCAGCTTCATGGTGGATATCCCCCCGTTGGGATCATATCTGTATTAAGTCTGTTTGAACTGTTCTGTTGAATCAAGAATAAAGCAAACACATTAGTATTGACTTAGCCATTACAGTTTATTTATTATCTGTCTTTAATCAGCAACCTTGGGTCATGATGTCTTAATTTGTACTAACAAACATAATGACAGTGAGTGAATGAACACATTGAACACTGAAGTATTGTAATAGGCATATGAATGTTTGCTTTTTGGTCTGTGTGCTGTTGACTGATGAGTAAAATGCCAGAAAATAACCTGGAATAACATGTGATTCTGAAGATGTTCTGATATGCTCTGATGTAAGTAAGTGGTGTTGAACAACTAACAAAAGACAGCATAATGAGAATAACCAGTATCATATGATCTGTATCATGAATATATTAAGTGATCTGGATGAAAATGTGGATGTTAGATGATTTTGGATTTATTTTGTAATCTTGTAGTCTTACTGATATTTGCCTCTTTTATTACCTGACTTTGGCAGTTTATTTTCTATTTAATAGAACCTTTTTTAAGATTTCCGTGGTACACGTATGTATTAAAAGTAGTCAAAGTTGATCTTTACTAGGCACCGAGATTTATCACTGATAGTTGAACGGGCCATTGGTGACTGGCTTTTGTATGATTTATACTTAACAGTGTATTTTAGCATTGTATTTGTGGCTGAATGAGAACGTTGAATTCATTGTCAAACTCATAACTAATGGCGATGATTTGCTTTTAATTTTTTGATAAGTTGTCTTTCTTTTTTCAGAACATTTCAAAGGCTTTAGTCCCTGACATAATGATCTGTCTTTTGGCACTCATGCAGTACAACGGATTGTGCACCTGTAACTCTTTCCCCTTCTTTTTTTTCCAGGTTTTGTGAGATGCAGCGAAAAGGTGCCTAAGAACTGATGCAAGAGCCCTTTCTGTTTGCCCTTTGAGGAAGCACCTGCCACCATGAAGAGTGAGGTGCCAACTGAGGCCCCCAGCAGACAGGAGCATCTGAAGGAGCCGCTGGTGAACCCAGAGCCCATGGAGGCAGCCAAGAGCTTCCCTGACAACATGGAGGTGATCGGAAAGGCAGGCAGCGAATTTGAAACCTTGTGTGAGTCCAGGCATCGGCCCCTGAGGGACACAGGCACACATAGAGACTCAGAACGGACCCTACCTGGGCGCAGAAAAAGAAAAGGCCAACAGGCAGGGCCCTCAGACTGCTCGCTGAAGGAGGGCCACATCAGTGAGAGTTCACTGGCCCCACAGCGTCCCAGGGTAGAACTTTTACAGCACCCCAGTGAGGATGAACATAATCATGAGTCCTCTTTTAGTGACTGTGCTTCTTCCCCTTCCTCTAGCCTGCGATTTGGGGACTCGGACACTCTTAGTTCAGAGGAGGAGGGGGAAGCTGGAGCAACAGGGGCCCAACACAAGGCTCCTGCCCTGACAACAGGCGGAGCCGCTGGAGTTGGCGTGCGCCCTGTTCTGGGTCGAACTCGGGGGAATCGCTCTCATAAGTGGGTGAGGTCTGAAGCTGAGCCAGTGCTGCTGAAGCGGCCGTGTCTGAGCAGCCGGCGGCCTCTTCATAGGAAGCGCTTTTTGAAAACGCCTCCTGGAGGGGGTCAGCGGACTCAGAAGCAAAAGGAACGACTACTACTGCAGAGAAAGAAACGCGAAGTGATTGCACGTAGAAAGTATGCTCTACTCCACAGCACCAGTAGTTCTAGCGAGGAGCTGAGTAGTAACTCTTCCTCTCCCTCGTCTACGGAAGCAGAAGATGAGCTGTATGTAGATGTCAGCAGCACCAGCAGCCAGCCCAACAGTGCTACCGTAGCCACAGGTAATCGTTTTATCAATGTGTAGCAGCGCTGTTTAATATTGTTTTACAGCATTTCACAGGCTGGTTTCAACTAGGCTGTATCATATTGTTAAAAGCATTGTAAATTAAGATGTAAGGCTCAAGCAGCGTAATACTGTGGGATTGCAGTGTGATCACCACGGCACCACGGACAACAGAGGGACTATGCATTCAGGATCAGTCATATTTTTAAGGCTCACTTAACCTGAGCACAGTTCGGTTTGGAGTAGGTAAATGTATTGTATATCTATTGTATTGATAATCAACCAATAAAATAAGCTTTAAATGGCTAACACAGTAGGATAGGGCCTTTTGTAACTGATATTAGATAACAGGGCAGTAGAGTTGTGGCAGTATCATGAAAATGATGTATCCTTGTGCTCACAGGCACGAGAATCTCCAACGTTGCAGAAGGGAAGCACAATCCAGCATGAATTAACATTTGGAATGCTTTTAATTCATGCAATAGGAATTAATATTATACACTGAAAAGCAGAACAGAAAAACCGAAATGAAGAGGTCAACACATTATGCAACTTTCACAATGACCTGGCCTTACAAAATGGTTTGCTAATGTTGTACATTTTTAGTGTTGCTCATTTCAGAACGTGTTAAGCTTTTCAACAAAAGGCTTTCTGTTCGCCTCACTGTTGCTATCTGAAATGAATTGTCTATAGCAGAAGTGTGATAATGGTAAGCAATCTCACTTATTGTGTGTTTACTGAAGCCAGATCAAGAGTCTGCAGGTTTTTCTACACCAGGTGGTGTCATCCTATCTCTCAACCAAAGAAGTGAAAGTAAACAGGACTCACCTTGCATTGTGTTCGGCTGTAGTAGCTGTAGTGAAAACATAGTCATAAATGGCTGGTGCCTTCCACATGGCATCCTACTTCTGCTCTAGTGTGTCCCACATTAAAATACTGGGTGATAAATCTAACAAACCTTATTATAGTCTTTAAATTCAGTTCTGCATAAACATGATAATGTTGCAACATGCGTACGAATATTGTCTGCCTGTCTTGTTATGGTCTGGGCACAGCTGATGGAGGAGTACTCCCTTCTGCTTTTAATGGTCCCACACCTGGCAGGCTGTAATGGAAACCGCAGCCCTCTGAACCTGTCAGAACAACAGGTTTTTACGCCTCCTAAATCTAAACTATAGCTTTCTTCTGTCATATATTTTCAAATAGCCGTTTAGCCTCAGCAATATTCCTGCTGCTGGGACCCTGGGAGAATGGAAAGTTAGCTGTTGTGCCTCTATGGTGGGAGGCAGCTGGGAGGAAACTCAGGCACTGTTTAGTGACAGCCTTTGCATAGATACAGGTCTCACAGGGAAAGCAAGGCATTTGTTTACAGTAGGGGAAAGTGAGGAAGCAAGTGATGAAACCTGCCTTCTTAATTCCCAGAGTTGGAGCAGGTGTGTGATGTAGCCTGGGTTCATTTAAGTTATTTAATAAGATGACATGTTGCCTTTATGTGCATGTCACACCTGCATTGTTGTTTTTATATCAAATACAAATCTGACTATGCATGCTTTTGACTTCATCAATAGCAGTTACAAAGGATGATTGTTCAGTCCTGCAAATATCAGACAATGGGTTGGTGGATTTCAGAAAGTTGTCAAATGTTTTTGACATTTTTGATAGTTTGATATGTAAGGTCTAATAATATATATATACCCTGCACACCGTAGAATTATTTACAAGTTGTAAGAAAAGTAGGATGTTGTTGTTTGTGTGAAGGCTTCACCTCAGTGCCAGGCAGCACGTCTTGCAGAGGGTGCTAAGCAGCAGTTCTCAGGGGGCAGTTGGAATAGAAATCACACTAGAGAATTATGGCCAGGCACTAAGTGTTGTGCCTAACAGCACAGTATTCCTTTTCTGATGCATAACATTGTTTGACTTTGTTAAACACTATCACAAGTTCTGTAGACATTTAAAAAATGTAAAGGCTTCAGTGCAGTCACTGTACTGGTGGGTCTGAGCAGAGACAGGTTAATGTTCTATCTATTTATTTATTGGTTGGACAAAAATGTGTATGGATTGGAAACAAGAAGATGACATGTATCTGCCAAAAAAAGTTTATTTAGATTGAATTATTTAGAAGGGGATTTATAAGTTTGACTCATACACCAGATGCTTTTCATCACAGGTGGGGACGAAAATAATATATGACAGTGTGCTCAACAGGAGTAGAGTAAGCTGTGTTGTATTAGAAAAAACACACAACACATTACCTATTTGGGAAAGCAACGCCCCCATTTCCTCCCATGGTCTTGGCAGTGTCTCCATCAAGAAGAGAATAATGCAGTTAAGATTAAATTGAAGAATTCGCTTTATAAAGATTACTGTCAGTACTCCATTTCCAGATGTCCTTTGTGAGTATTAACGTAACCCACATCGCACAACAGAAACTTAGTTCATCACAGGGAGTGCTCAAGCCCTGGCAAATTAATTTCATACAAATGCGAATATGAAGATTGTCACGGCATACTTTACGATCAACATTTGCGGCACAATAAAAAGTGTTTGTGCTCATTTTATGAAACTTTTAATAATGTTAAACTATAATTGCCATTTATCAGTCAACTACCCTCATCGCTGTTAGTTTTGATCCCTTTTGCAAACACCTGCTCTATGTGAACTCACCTGAGTGGGCTCACACGGTATTTAGTCCAGGCAGAGATAAAGTAAGATCTAGTGCACAGGCAGCCAATCACAGGGCAGACTTAGGAACGTGGAATGGGAAAAAGCCAATCCCAACGCAAACGGAGTTGAGCACCGATGACCTACATTTCTCCCGGTAAACTGTTAAGCCCGATGATACTGCTGTTAGCATTATGAAACTGGAGAAATACTATCTGGCTACCTACCTACACAAGTTGCTCTTTCAATTGAAGCCATTCAAAAAGAAAGCAGAAAAAAAAAATTGAAGCTGGAAAAGTGTGAAATGTAAATGTGTTTAATTCCTGATAATTAAACCCAAGCAGTCAGGCTACAGGTTATTATGATTTCAAGTATTTTCTGTCCATTGTGTTTATCTGCCTTTGTCAGACTGTATGGTGTCTGTCTAAACTAATTCAACTCATGTGCTCAGGTGTCCTGGATGAGGATGTGGTTGTAATTGAGGCCACTCCTGCTCCAACTCCTGCTGTCCCTGCAAGCGAGGAGATCAACGTCACCTCAACAGACAGTGAAGTGGAAATCGTCACAGTCGGAGATGGTTTCAGGTAGGCTCTTCAGCTTTTTCAACAGGCTTTGTAATAAAATGCTTATGTTCATTTTACATTACAGTAGCGTAACTTCCCCGTACAGCACTAGGTATAAAGTTTATTTATAGTAGTTTGTTTTCTGTAAACAGCGTGTGTCTAAAGGTGTGGGAAGGCTGGAAGACTTATTGGATGGATAATAAATAGTAGGCTCCTACGAGAGAATAGTCTTCTCACACATTATAGAATATTTTATTGTTTGAACAAAAAATGTTTGTGTATGCTATCGGTTATAGATACAGTGGGGCAAAAAAGTATTTAGTCAGCCACCAATTGTGCAAGTTCTCCCATTTAAAAAGATGAGAGAGGCCTGTAATGTTTATCATAGGTATACCTCAACTATGAGAGACAGAATGAGAAAAAAAAATCCAGGAAATCACATTGTAGGATTTGTAATGAATTAATTGGTAAATTCCTCGGTAAAATAAGTATTTGGTCACCTACAAACAAGCAAGATTTCTGGCTCTCACAGACCTGTAACTTCTTCTTTAAGAGGCTCCTCTGTCCTCCACTCGTTCCCTGTATTAATGGCACCTTTTTGAACTCGTTATCAGTATAAAAGACACCTGTCCACAACCTCAAACAGTCATACTCCAAACTCCACTATGGCCAAGACCAAAGAGCTGTCAAAGGAGACCAGAGACAAAATTGTAGACCTGCACCAGGCTGGGAAAACTGAATCTGCAATAGGTAAGCAGCTTGGTGTGAAGAAATCACCTGTGGGAGCAATTATTAGAAAATGGAAGACATACAAGACCACTGCTAATCTCCCTCGATCTGGGGCTCCACGCAACATCTCACCCCGTGGGGTCAAAATGATCACAAGAACGGTGAGCAAAAATCCCAGAACCACACGGGGGGACCTAGTGAATGACCTGCAGAGAGCTGGGACCAAAGTAACAGAGGCTACCATCAGTAACACACTACGCCGCCAGGGACTGAAATCCTGCAGTTCCAGACGTGTCCCCCTGCTTAAGCCAGTACATGTCCAGGCCCATCTGAAGTTTGCTAGAGGGCATTTGGATGATCCAGAAGAGGATTGGGAGAATGTCATATGGTCAGATGAAGCCAAAATAGAACTTTTTGGTAAAAACTCAACTCGTTGTGTTTGGAGGAGAAAGAATGCAGAGTTGCATCCAAAGAACACCATACCTACTGTGAAGCATGGGGGTGGAAACATCATGCTTTGGGGCTGTTTTTCTGCAAAGGGACCAGGACGACTGATCCGTGTAAAGGAAAGAATGAATGGGGCCATGTATCGTGAGATTTTGAGTGAAAACCTCCTTCCATCAGCAAGGGCACTGAAGATGAAGCGTGGCTGGGTCTTTCAGCATGACAATGATCCCAAACACAGCGCCAGGGCAACGAAGGAGTGGCTTTCGTAAGAAGCATTTCCAGGTCCTGGAGTGGCCTAGTCAGTCTCCAGATCTCAACCCCATAGAAAATCTTTTGAGGGAGTTGAAAGTCCGTGTTGCCCAGTGACAGCCCCAAAACATCACTGCTTTAGAGGAGATCTGCATGGAGGAATGGGCCAAAATACCAGCAACAGTGTGTGGAAATCTTGTGAAGACTTACAGAAAGCGTTTGACCTCTGTCATTGCCAACAAAGGGTATATAACAAAGTATTGAGATGAACTTTTGTTATTGACCAAATACTTATTTTCCACAATAATTTGAAATAACTTCTTTAAAAATCCTACAATGTGATTTTCTGGATTTTCTTTTCTCATTCTGTCTCTCATAGTTGAGGTATACCTATGATAAAAATGACAGGCCTCTCTCATCTTTTTAAATGGGAGAACTTGCACAATTGGTGGCTGACTAAATACTTTTTTGCCCCACTGTATGTTTAGGACCTAATATCGAACCCTGAGGTACACCACAAGTATTGTTGTCGAATGAAAGAGATGGATTCAGAAATGCTACTGTTATTTGTCAGAGCATTTTAGAGCATTTTTCTTTTGTGAGTTATCTGGTCTTTTGAAACCTGGAGCTAACACAAGCTTCTCAGTTTTATTTGCATGACTGATCATGTGGTAGTGTTCCCCTTTCTTAAAGTGTGAGGAACCCTGCTTTTTTGTGCTGCCAAGCTATTATGCTGTTTATGTGTTGATTACTAGGATAGTCTCTGCGTTTTTGCTCCTTCAATAACAATAAGATGCTGTGTTTTATTTCTAATGTTTGCTTTTGGTGGGGTTCTATATGTGAACATGGATATTAATCAATAGTAGGCTTTCTCTTTTTAATATTACTCATACTGTAACGGAGCACCAGAGTATTGGATTAGGGCATTCATGAGCGTGTGTCTCACTTGTGATGGTGCACATGAAGCAAGAAACAGTGAGCAGTGAATGAAGCAATGTTCTGGTAGCTTGGAAACGAAACATGTCGGCAGTGGAGAAACAGCTTGCTGCAAGAGAGGATGAGATATTGACATTTTTATTTCTGTGTTCACTATGAAACTAGGGCTGCAACTAACGATTATTTTAGTGGTCGACTAGTCAGTAGATTAGTTTTTCGATTAGTCTATTAGTCAACGATTAACCCTCGCATTCCACCATTGACATTGGCCTCATGTCGTAGACCAGCATGTTTAGAACGCTCTCAGAGAAGAGTCTGGCCATTTGAGGGGTGCAGACGCCTCTCCGCAGGACAAAGTCATCCACATGCCTTTGCTTTGAATTTCTAAAATGGCAAAATGAAAATTGAAAGCTTTTAGGCATAGTTACCACAAATTGTAGACTTAAATTAATCAATTTTATTGATTTTATCTGACAAATGAATGATTTATAATTGGTTATGTATACACTTATTTATCTACGGTATGTATCTATCTTCCTATCTATTTAGCATACGTGCAGTCATGCAGAGCTAGGTAAAGTTAGGTAGGCGAGGTGACCGTGTGAATTTACAATGTTAACATGAGGGAAGAGGGACACTTAGACTGTAATTCAATGTTCTTATGCAATTGGGTTAACACATTATCTTTCATGAGAAGGCCTAAAAATAACTAATGTCACCCTGGACTAGAGGACGCGTTTTCCGAAAAGCAAACAAAAACCGGCTAACTTACCCATCAGGAACTTCGGGCGTTGTACTGTTGTGGTAGGCCAGCTCTGCTTTGCAGACAGTACACTTGACTTGTTTATTAGCTTTATTTTCCTTAACAAATGCCCAGACTTTAGATAATCGCGGTCTCAATTTTACTGCAGTCTGCTCACGCTGATCCGGAGCCTCTGCCATGATTCATCTCTGTTAAACTTCGTCAGTGGTTGGTTTAGGACACAGATGGTGCAAAGACGAAGCTGCTACTTCTTTTTTTATTTTATTGGCGGTTGGCATCCAACTCGGTGCATTACCGCCACCACCTGTTACGGGCGTGGAGCATCAATGGGGATTAGACGTTTTATAAACAAAACAATGGGAAAATGAATGGTCCTTTTGCTTCGCCTTCAGAACCGGAAGCAGTAAAATGCTAATCCGCAGCATACAAAATGACTGTGGTGGCTTGCCAACTCTATTGCAATTTAATTTGTGTGTGTTCTAATGAGTCATGAGTTAAATGCCTAGGTTGCTTAAATAATACGACGCTTCGACAACTAAATTTCGCGTCGACAAAATTTCATTGTCGACGTTGACGACTAGTTGTTGCAGCTTTATATGAAACCTCAATTGGAATTAAGATGTTGTCACTAAAAAAAATCACTTTTATTAATAGCCAGATGGAAAACTCCATTGCTTGCGGAAATGCCTTCTAACTTGATTACGACCGTAACCACAGTATGTGTTAGTGTTTGCATGAAAAATAGAAGTGAAAAAGGGAGTTGATGCAGTTTGCTGATTGTGAGTGTTTAAAATCTGCAAGGTTTTGTTATGATTAAACAGCAAAGGGTGGGGGTGGGGTTGCAGTTTACTCCAGTGTTTTGCTCATGGATTCCTTAGCTTGTATTGCCCAGAGAACATAGGTTGTATGCCTTGTTGTTTATAGAAGCAGAACCACATCACGCTTAAAGGGACCTGCTCTGTGCTCATGTTGTTTAATTCTCTCTAGAAATGCCATACATAAAGCTGACTGCTTTCGTTCATAATAAGTCGGTGTGGGCAGCTTGAGCTTCAGTTTGAGCACGCTGATGGGTCATTTGCACAACAACCATATGTTACCCTTCTTACTATGTTCTTAACACTTACTGTGTAGTGTTGAGCAAGTGCCATAGGAAGTGAAACACATTGGATATATTTTTGTATTTTGAGATACAATACTAAGAAGGTTCTCGACCCATTTGCTAGAATATGTGTACTGGTTTCAATTCATTTCTTTAAGGTGTGCAAATCAGTTTCGTAAAGGTCTGAAAGTAGCATGAGGCAGATAATCTCAAACTGTCAAAAAATCTCAGCTAAGATTTTAGTCGCCCACAGTGATATTTAACGTGTTATAGCAGTGATTTATGCAGGGAGAAATGCTTTATGTTGAGCTGTTGAAGAGGAAAATGTCTGATAAGCTGCGTGCTCACTGTGTTATCTCTGACCAAAACATACATTTTGTACCAGTAAGTAACCTAACAAACGTTATTTATCAGAACAAAATGTAAAGCCAGTGTGTCTGTATCATAGCTACCAGATCATCATATAGATCCCCACACTAGGACATGGTAAAATAGGGTATTTGATTAGGCTGTACGAAATATGCAGAGGATTAATGGGTGTAATTGGAACATGGCTGTGTTTTTCAGAGAACCGCTAAATATCCACAGTGCGAAAGCAATACTTCAGATAGATAGCTCAAACTGCGATTCCCTGCAGCCCAGTTCATTTTCTTCACCATATAAAAAAATGTATTTCCCGATTTTTTATAATATGACTTCCTGTCTAATTCTCCTTAATAATACTCCTCTAATTCCTCATGTAGGCAATTATGCAGCTCAATTGGCAAACCTCTGCCCCTGTGCTACCCTCTATCTATATCCCTTTGTAATCTTTTTCTAACACACTATCTCTCCTCCTTCCATACTTTCCATCAATGCATCAGTAGTATCTGAAAATAGTTTCCAGAAGTGATTTCACCAAGCTAGGAATGCTAAGGCTTGTCTAATCTTCCTGTTTTCCTGACTGTCAAAGATGTCCTGGCTCGCTAGAGAATGCAGCGATGAGCTTCGCTGAAGGGGGGGATGGGCAGCAGGGGTGCAGGAGGGCGGGGAACCAAAGGCCAACAGAATGAGCAATGAAAGCTTTGTTGACACCGCCAGTGGTCCGATTTGTGAATGTGTGTTTGTGGGCAGTTTTGTTCAGTATGGACGCAGGACACACAAAAAACACATCATGTTGTTTTCCCCTGGCTTTATTTGGTAGTGCAATAGTGTGTTGATGTGTGTGTGTTCAATGTGGAAAAACCAAGTCTATTATATTATATTTTTACAGACTTTCATGGGGTCGATAATATTTAACTGTCATTAAAACGTTAAAGGGAGATACAACTTGATGGTTGTACAAACAGTTCAACTACAACCTCCTAAATGATCTTAAAGTTGAATCTTTAGTCGGGCAATGTTTTCTAACATGATGAGGATGGGCTTTAGACAGTATTCTCTCTTTTACTTGTACAAAATGTGGAAGTTTAAATACAGTTTTCCATCCAACAGCGGCACGTTAGGTACTCTGTGCAAACCCAAACCTGCTCTTTCACTAAGCTCAGTGACATGCTGTTAGTCTTGACATGTTTAATTTGAACTGTTTATTTGTTCGTGTCGCCCCACAGTTCGCTCACAGTGCATTAGGAGAACGTTCCAGTGTTTTAACAGTGCACTGTTGGGCGGGTTTGGCAGCTGATAGCAGGACGTGACAATAAACAAGGATTATGTAGAGGATACGGATAGAAAAAAATAAAATGCCTTGATCAGATGCTTCCCTGATTCTACATATCAGATCAGGATTGGGATTAATAAAGTACCTCTTATCTCTAACCCTAACCCATTTACTAAATGGTTGCAATGTTCAGCCACATATTATATTATATTTGTACAAGAAGCTATCTAAAAGTATGTTTGTTAAAACAGTTTAAAAGTTTTTGGTATTTTATAAGACTTCATGTTGCTAATGGATAAGTATGTGGTAAAGCAACATTGAAAGGGTTTGCACTGCAGTCTGTAATTACAATAATACCTTTTCCTTATTCTGATAAAGGGACAAGCTTCAGTCAGTTCTCACTGTATCGGCCAGTTCTCTACTCAGCGATGAGAGTTAAAGAGTGATGTCATTGTAACCCTAAGTGTGAAGACAAATGTGATTTGTTTAAACATTGCAAAGCGTGATTCACCAACAACCTGGTTACCACTTTACACGGTGTTGAATCATACCTTCTATGACCTCTTTCCTTTCTGTTAAACCAGTAGTTTACTGTTTGTCACTGCAGAGGCCTCAGCCCCCCTTTCTTCCCTGGGGGTCGCGCTCACATCACCTTGGCACAACCTCAGGTTTGCGTAGCCCCCCATTCCCATAGTGCTCATGTTTACAATGTACTGTTTTCATCTTGCACACTCCCCCCCTCCCCATCTTACCCCCAGGAGATCATAGTGGTAAACAGATATTTACAAAATAATCCCAGGTCTACTTAATTAGGCTCCCCTCCCTAATGGCCAGTGTGGCTCCCTGGGATCAACCCAGAGCGGAGGAGCCTGGCCAATTATACACCAACACACCCACCATGTGCCCCTCTCTGCACACCGCCCTCATTACTGTGTGTCTTGTTGGTAGTCACAGACTCACTGTGTGTATGCACAAGTTTGCTTTAGCGATTTGTGAGATATGAAAGTTAATAAGCTTTCTCGTCTATTCCAATTGCATTGTGTTACATGTCTCACAGGAAATTGAATTGGAAGCAGACAGTGCGAGCTGATGGGAATCCCCCTTATCACATACAGCCGGGAGAAACGCACTTCCTGCATTAACACACATCTGAGGAATGTGATCAAAGCTACTCAATTTCAGCATAAAGTGGAATAGATCAATAATTGAACCGGTCAATAACCTTGCATACTATTATTTATGCATTTACCTTTTTTTTTTTTCAGTCTTTGAACTCATGTGCTCACATTGGATCATACACAACTGTTTTTCCAGTTAGTTAAATACATTTAAAATATGAAATCATAAAAACACATTTTAGTGACTACGCCTGATAGATCCAGGACAAAAATAATGAAGTCTTATTTGGGTTTTTCATTTTGCAAGGCAAGGCAAGTTTATTTATGTAGCATCTTTCAACACAAGGCAATTCAAAGTGCCTAACAAAGAGGAAAGACATAACATGTATATACCCACCCTAATCGCACAAAGTATGAAGTGCAAAGTCCGTTTATGTAGTCCTTGTACCCGCTCTCTGCTGGTCACTTTTATATTCGTCCTCAATGTATTATGGGTAGGTCTGATTTGCTTATCTAAAAAGGGCTCTTGGCGTCGATGGAAAAGTTTTCCAATTCACCTGTCTGTTTTTTTCTGCAAGAAAACCCTAGCAACCACAGGCATAAACGATTTATTGAGTCCCTTGATAATGTTTTATGTGTCTATGATTAAGAATCACCAAGCTAGTTAATGGTTTAATTTGATACACCACTAGCTCCGTAACTATGATACATTTGTGGTTAACAAGGCAACGTTTTTGGCACACATCATACAGCCTTTTCCCTCAGCTCCTGTGTAGTTTTTTTAAACACTCTCAGGGAACAGTAGTGAAATCCCCCAGCCACAAAGCTCCATGGTATCCGGCTTTACGGCACTCCCATATAGCCTCTAGTCTCTTGTCCCTCGGGCTCATCCCTCCTCCCTCTGATCCCAGCGCTTTACGGCACTGTGGGGGGAAATGCAGCTATTCCCAGGCCTTTTGCTACAGTCTCAGAGCAAGGGGTAGAGCGACAGAGCCTTTGAGAGAGAAAATTAAAAGGAAGAAAAGAGGAAGGGCCGAAGGCAGGGCTGGAGATGTACAGAGCATTCAAGTGAGATATAGGAAAGAGCAAGGCGGGTTGAAAAAAGGGCAAGATTTAGATAAAAGTGGTGGTTGTAGCTGTCCAGCTGCATGATTGCATTACAGAGGGAGCCGCAATCTGTAGTATCTAACATCTAAACAAGTGTGTGTTTGCTTATGCTCTAATGTTTTTGAGTCAACTTGTGTGCTAATAAGTGTGTACTGGGTCAACACTGTCCTACCATTTTTATACTTTCATACATTGCAGAAAAAATCTGTGGGATACACAGACAAGAAACACTGTTGTGTTTACATGATCAATGATGACACATTAATTACCCTTTTATAGATGCAAAAACATTATTAAATGTAAGCTAAGCTAATCTAATGAATGTCTTGTGACTGTTATCTTTCTACAAATAGAATCCTATGCACTAAACAGGGGATCTAAAAATAATCCTAGGAAGAAATATCACCATGTTTGCTCACTCTTATCTTTTTATGTTACATGTTCTTGTTTGTATTTGCACTGTGGGACTGCCAGAAACGGTATTTCAATTTTCTGTATGTACAAAACATGTGGAAACTTTGACAATAAAGTGGACTTTGACTTTGACTTGAAAATGAAATAACCTGCCACAGAACAACACTCAGGTTAGAAGACAAGCACTCTCGTGTAGGACGCTGGAAATATTCTGAAATACTCAAATAGATCGAAGACAGTGGCTCTGTTAACATGCAAAAAACCTTCCAAGGTTTTCCCTTATTCTGGAAAAGACCATATTCATACTGAGCTGTTTACATAGTTAAATGGAATATTCAGGTTTAAACACATCTGTCAATATGGATTTGTTTTAAAGTTTTCTACCGATGGTGGACTCCTTTTTTACTTCGTACTTCGGCATTTATGAAAATGTCCACAATGCGAAATACAAGCATTTCCCCAAAACTAATTTGAGATGCCTATTCTGAATGAGCTGTACACATGTTAAAATAATGCTCATTAAGGCCTGAATAAAACGGGCGTACCCTACATGTATGAATTGGAAAATGGTTTAACCCCATTCAATATGCTGTATATGTGCTCATCAACAGTCATTGTAAATGTAAATAATTGCTCCATAAGATAAGATGTACCTTTAATTAATCACGGTGGGGAAATTCAGTAGTTAAAGCAGCTACAGAATAAGAATGGAAAACCGGACAGTGTGGTTCACACAGGATAATAAAACAAACATAGAATGATTAAAAGGATGTACAGGTAAGTATCTGTTAAGACAAAAAATGGAATTAAGGACTTCAATGAACATATATACATCTTGTATCCGGATTGTTAAATATATTTACATTCATTGATACAGGTAAAAGTCTTTGTGCAAGAGTGCAGGCTTGATGTGCAGTCCGGGTTATTGTCAGTGAGTCACGCTGTTAACCCCTTGTTGTGCAGCCTGATGGCTACAGGCACAAAGGAGTTTCCAATGCGCTTAGTGCTGTGCCGAGGTGGGATGAGTCTGTGGCTGAACGTACTACTCATCTTCACTAGCTCTGCATGGAGGGGGTGGGAGGGGTTATCCAGGATACTGTCCAGTTTCCTCCTCGTCATCCCCTCAGCCACCTCCTCCAGATTGTCCAGTTCAACTCCAACTACAGAGCTAGCCTTCCTCACGGGAGAGCTGCTTAAACAGGCTGCCACTCACGGCGGCGCCTCTATTTTATTCCTTTTAAGGATGCCTGACCTGAGAAAAAAGTCAATCCTCAATTTGCTTGGACAGTGTGACTTTTTACTTCCTTCACAAAAGGTAAATGTCACAGATGACCACAATTTTTAGGAACTGCTGTAAAACTACTACTTACACCAGATCCAAATGCTCTTGTCAGAATTGTTCATTGCAACCGTGAGACTTTTTTCTATTGAAGTTGGATGTAATAGTTTTTTTGTCTGTGTGTCTACAGGTCACGCTCAGTGGGTGGTCTTAGCAGGATTTGGTCCAGCAGTTGCTCCCAGAATCGTCTCCAGGAGCCACGTGGACGTCACAGACTCTCCACCGTCATCCAACCACTGCGTCAGAATGCTGGGGAGGTGGTGGACCTCACTGTGGATGAAGATGGTAGGGATAAACTCGGGGAAAATCTTTCATCAAAATGCTTTTATTACTTTTTCTGTTCAAAGCACAACTATGCATAGTTTCACCACAGGCATCCCTTTTCAAGTTCTAAGCCAGCAGTTGCAGAGACACCATGATAGGTTGCTATGTGAAGGTCTTAGACATTTCCACTTTTAAAGTGATCTCTGTCACATTAGCTTTAAATGTGTACGGTCAAAATCATGACATCAGTGACTGGAGGCGAGGACATGTATCTCACAGCTTTAATGAAATAAAGGTTCTTTACATCCTTCATAAACATTTTGATAGATCTTTTTTTTTTGCTGACTTTAACTTAATTACTTGATTCAGGTATAGCCACACGCCAAAGAAAAATATAATATATAACAAATAATCTTCATTGAGACATTACATGAGGGAGGAGCTTTACAGATTGACACACGGATTTATACAGTGAGTTATAGCATTGTATAATCCATAAATAAATGCTATAGTTTTATAAATGTGCTAAAATAAGCAAAACGATCTTTGTGGTCATGTTGTATAACTGCCTCAAGAAGTAAAATCAATGAGAAAAATACAAATGGATGCTTATTAGTTTGCTAAACTCCGATGTGCCTACATTATCCACTTAGTAATAAATAAATAATAATACTTTGTTGTTGTTAATTATTAACCATTAATGTTAAAATGTTCTGTAAAAGCTGCTTCAGAACTATAGGCGTTTGTGTGACTCTCTTTATCAGCATGACGGAGAGTGAAACGATGCAGCGCTGGGTATTGGAGCATTTGTATTTTCTATGAGTAAAAGAGGGAAATTAATTTGTGAATATGAAAAGCAGATGTAGTGCACACACTGGAATGCTAATAGGCTCTTCTGTTGTCTTCCACTGATAAACCTCTGCAAGCAGGTTCACACAGACTACAGTCCACAAGAGCATCATTTTACTCAAGAGATTAAACTTTCTAATGTTTTGTCTAAGAGTTCTGAGTTTTTCCTCTTTTTTAAATGTAGATTCAAATCTTTAGGCGTCCCTCTGAGGACAATCATTTTCTGAATCCTCACCTGCCCTTTTCTCTCCACAGATCTCTCAGTTGTGCCAACAACCTCTGGCAGCATTCACCCTCAAACAGTCAGGTCGTCCTCTTCATCATCTTCTCATCATGCCTCTACCTCAGAGCTCAATGATGCACCAGGCCCTTCCACTAGCTGCTCAGGCTCGATACCTGAAAGTATGCACACCCAGAGGCTGAGTGGATCCAGTCGCACAGCCACAGAGGGTAAGACATGAACGCTCTCTTCTGTGTCTTGATCGTATTGGCAGGTGTAGTTTGGTAGGAAGAAAATAGAGCAGAAGGAATCTGCCCACAGCATTTTGCTTCATGTTATCCCCTCTCTCCCCTGCTTCTCCTGTCTCTGTCCAACATTTCAGTAACAAATCAAATGCGGAGAAAATCATTAAAAGAAATTAGAGTAACCAGATATTTTCAGGACACAAAAAGGTAGACTTCTCTAAGGCAAATATTTCCAACCCTCTGCAACTCCCACCAAACAATCTAGATCAATGAATAGCACTTTTGTTTTTGTGGGCAACTGTCCTTTTAAAATATTTAAACATTAAATGAGCCGTGTTAAACTGCTTTCATATTCAAAAGCTTTGGTCCATGTTTACTTTCTGTTAGAGGATGTCTTTCACAAACACTGCAGCCGGAAATAAACTGGGACACATAATGTCTGTTCCATACTAACATAATATTCATATTTACAATATTGTACCTTTTTTTAAATAATCTATATTGTGTAGTCTCATTACCATGTTTATTTTTCTTCCTTTTTGCCCTTTAAAATGCTTTCCTGATGATCCATCCTATGTTTTCCCTAACCCCGCTGTATATCTTCCTCTCTTTAGATGACAGCAGAGCAGGTTTGGCCGGTACAGCCGGAGAAAATGCCGGCGCAGCCATGCCTCGGCTCCCTTCCTGCTGTCAGCAGCACTCCCCCTGTGGAGGCCCCTCCCCCGGTCACCTGTCTCTGAGCCACTCCCATTCAAGCTGCTTGCAGGCGTCGTCCTCTCAGCAGACCGGGGGCTCTCAGCACGGCCACGTTCACAACCACAGCAACGCTCACCACTTCATCCACCATGTCCATCACCCCGCTCCACAGCCCCCTGGCACCCTGCCCTTTCAGGAGCCCAGCTGCCCCGTGGAGCGTCCCAGTGCTCTGCCAGCATCCTGCGCTGGAGTCGGCAGCAGTGGCAACGGTAGCAGCGGCAACCCAGCCCACTACCATGACCAGGTATGCCCACACTGCTGTTGGTAACACAATGGTGCAATCGTTTTTTGGTGTATCGCTGTTAGTGCTGTTTGCTCATCTTAAATCGGGTTTTCTTAGCAAAGTAATTCAATTAATAATAACAAAGAAACACACCATCAGCAGCCCCTAAACAGCTTGATATTTTACATAACTTCAGACTACTCCAAATCTGCCTTCATAAAAAAAAGTTTGTCCTAAGGCATTTATTAGTTTCAGAGAGAAAAGTTCTCCTAAACAAGTGTTTCTCTGATCTGTTTCTTAACTATATGAATGACTTGAGAAGATAAAACCTAAGGTCTGCATTAACACCAAGTCGGAGCTTGGGTTGTTTTTTATCGTGGACTGGTTCACCCATGTGACACAGACTGCTGTAGCACAAAAGCAAAAAGAATAACTGGTTAGATTTTGGAGAAACAAAACCCAATGTCCCGCTGTGGTGAGCATGTCAGTTGTGCCTTGAATTGTGTATGAATCATTTAGCATTCCTCAGGTGAAACATGCCCCAAATCTTAATATAAAATCGTCTCCCTTCCCTCCACAGCAAAATCTGCCGGTGGATCTGAGCAACAGCAGTGTTCGGACGGGTGGAAACGGGGCTAATTTCCATGGCAGCACCTCTGCCTTTGACCCGTGCTGCCCGGGCTCCACCTCACGGCCTCCTGCTTTCATTTCCCAGGCTGCCCCTGGGCCCAGCCAGCCTGCTGTGGTGGACTCGTTCGGCACCTCCATGGTGGCGCAGCCCCAGCCACAGACGCAACCCCAGCCCTGCAGACATTACATGCACCCCTCCTGTGAGTGAAGCACGCTCACGCAGTACAGGAAACCACACATTCAACATGAGTCTTTTGAAATCACATTTAGTCTACTGTTTTTGTGAACATGCTGTTGAAAAAGTGTTGATAGGTGGTATCTGGCTCAGTGTCACTATCTGCTCTGCCTGTGAGAGAATGCTGCCATACTCATTCATGAATGAAGTAAATAGAAAACGTCATGAGGTCAAGTCAAGATGTGTAGGACATTTCAGAGGGGCTTAAGGAGAGACAGCCACAGTGCTAATAGATTCCTTTGATAAAGGAGATAAGAAAGGAAGCATTGAAGTACCTCTCCTTGGCATACTCAAAATGAAACTGACTCTTATCATGGCAGCCCTTTAGATACTTCTGTGTCTTTACACTTTGCTACAAACCTTTCTAAACAAAATAGGCTTTTCGACCGCAGCAACAGTCCCCATTTTGTTGAATTAATTTAGAAAGCGCCACCATTTAACATAAATATGTAAACAGGAACTGGATACACAGAGCAGACATGTGATGTAGCAGACAAAGAAAATGCAACTTGATTTCAGTTGGATTTTCACGTTTTAAGCTGTCACATCTGTAAACTGAGCTCTTCTGCAGTGCCATAGCCTTTGTGAAAACTGGCAGACTGTTCCTCTTCTAAAACCTAATTCTAATAGTAATTAACAGAGGCTGCTGGTTAATGTGCCAAGTGCTGTGGGAACTGTACCAGGCAGAAGTAGTTAATAGCTCATTCTATTCGGAATAGCTCAATATGGAAAGTGAAGCGGCGTGAAAAGGCTCTCTGCTGGGGATGTAGTAAAAGAGTTAGTCGCTGCTGCTGCTGCCCACGCTCACCTCTCTCATGCCTTCCCTTTCTCCTCGTTGAACCGCTGCTTGGACACGCAGTAAAGGAAGTCTGCACCAAGGAGATCTGAAACAAAAGAATATATGAATATTTATTGATTGGATGACTCGTGGGGAACTCTGAACGTTTTGTGTTTCCAGAGAACAGAGATAGTCTTTATCAACAGCAACAAAATAAAAATGCTACAGAAAAATCACCCCTGACACGATGAGCTGGGATGTTTGTCTGATGGCGCAAAGTACAGACAAAGAACCCGTTCCCCAACATTTTACTGATGAAGTTTTGGTAACTTTCATAAAGGATCATTTTGGTTACATTTATTATGAGTCATCCCTCGAAATGACCAACAACAAAAGCAAATTGAGCAAGTATTTCCTGTATTGCAAAATCCTGACACTCCCATCTATGTACCTTTTTGTAATAACAAAAAACTGAATATCTGATCTGTAGTTTTCCTTTTCTCTTTCCTCAAACCCAGATGGCTCTCTAGCGCGCTCACTGCATCATCAGCCTGCCTCCGCCTGCCCTCATTCCCATGGGAACCCCCAACTCACACCGCAGGCCCCTACACAAGGGGATTATGTCATTCCCCACACTGTCACCTTTCATCCGCCACTGCCATCCCATCCTTCAGGCCACGCAGTGCCCCCTGCCCCTCCCCCTCCTCTTTCCACCCACCACCTCTCTAGTTCAAGTGCCCCACTGGCCCAGCACCTGCCTACGGATCACCAGACCCTGCCGCACCACTTGCCGGCGCTGGGGGCCTCAGTGCAGAGGCTTCATCAGCACGAGATGCTGCAGAGGATGGAGGTCCAGAGGCGCAGGATGATGCAGCACCCTACGTGAGTAACGCCACAACCCCCCGCAGGTATTTTCTCTGCCTGATCATATATATTTAACCCTGTATCTTCCTTTCCTCGCAGACGAGCACATGAGCGTCCGCCCCCACACCCTCACAGGATGCACCCCAACTACGGCCATGGACACCACATCCATGTACCTCAAACTATGTCTTCCCACCCTCGCCAGCCTGAGCAGAGAACAGCATGGTCAGTGTCCGAGGCAGAGAGTTTTAGCAGATGGTTTTAGTTTAATATTTATCAAATAACCCACATTTACTGACCCCAAACAAACTTCAAAAAAAAAATCTGCTGCATAGCTGTAATAAGAACAAAACTAAATATGAAAAAATGAATGTACAAAGCAAATCCTGTACAACGTTTCTTAAAAAACAATTCTAAATGCATAGTAAAACGTTTTTGAAGAAAGCAGCAAAGTGTTGACAGTCAACGCCACACACAAGTCATAACTCTGAGAGCCTTTTGAGGTCCCAAATCTTATTAAACACACCTCTTCTGTCTTCATTATGTCTCAACCACAAACCAAAGCTGGATCCTGAGTCGTTCTTACCATTGCAAACAGATTAGTATTCTATCTGCTATTTGACGTATTGTTGACTGATGGCCTATCATGTGTTTATCCACAGGGAGCTTGGCATCGAGGCTGGAGTGACTGTGGCCCCATACCCTTCAGGGCACCTGCACTCCCACCTGCCCCACTACCACCCTCCCCCCAGACTGCACCACTTCCCCATCCCCTTCATGGTGAGGGAGACACCCTCAGCACACATGCATACATTAGCATAAATAAGAAAGAATCACTTTTAAATGAAGTCTGGCTTAGATTAATAGTGTTGGCCCCTTATTTATATCATCAGTTATTTCAAGGATGGTTTGGTGAACCACATGAATAATGCATTAGCAATTAATAGTAGCTCATCAAGCATTTCAAGTGCACACTCAACAAATCCACGAGCCTTGAGACAGAACCTGTGCAAACGTAGTCGCAGTTTCCTGATTTGATTTCTTTTTACTTTGTCACCGTCAAACATCTGCACAATCGTTGTCCAACAGTTCTCATCTGCATCATCAATGAAAGAGCAGATACATTTAGTTTTCCTAAATGATTTGAGCGTATTCACATTTAATCACAGCTTGAATGTGCAGAATTAGTGGATATACAAGTAGAACCAAAACATATGCAGGAGGATTTTGGGCAGAGTTCATTAGTTCTAATTGGTTGATAATCTTCGACCTTCATGATTGCAGATTTGTCATGTGAACGTATTTGAGGGCCCATTTATTTTTGCTTTAAAATAAACAATCTTGATAAACCTGAACTTCATTTTTAGAAACAGTTTCTAATCTTTTAAAGTTGTTAAGTCGGCACACTGTTATCGCTGGAGACCAAACTGCAGACACAGTTAGCAACAAGCTAATGTTGCACTTTATCTGCATGCAAACACGAATGCCATACAAACTTAAAGTGTATACCATATCAATGTCGTGGGCACAAGTGGTTACATTATTTTAAGCTGAGGATTTATGTTTTTCTCTGAGTTGAAACATGTCCATGCACAGTAATACACTGTAACTGAAAATCAAAGGACTAATAGCATGCATTATCACGAACACACAAACAGGATATAAAGCAAGTCTTCTTATTCAGAAAGACTTCGAGCCTTCATTTATGTGAGAAATATGCTGAGATTACTCTTTGTCATTTTTAACAAAACAAAGTGAAACTAAAATGGTTTTCTTTTCGTCCCTCGCAGCACACTGGCATATCTGAAGTGACCTACCCGCACATTCGCTACATCTCATCTAGAATGACTGGCTTTGGAAGAACCTATGAGGTGAGAACGGTTTTTATCTCACAGCTGCTTATTTTGTTTTTCTCAGTCCTGAAACAACTCAGACAATAAAAAGTACATTTGTTATTGTTCAATTAATCACTGCCATCGTCATTATTAACTTAAAAATCAGCGCCTGACAGATCAAAAATTATGTTTAAATGAGGACACACCATAGCAGTAAACACTAAGGTCAAAATAAACAGACATAGCTGGAAAAGTAATATATAACACTATAGTGGAAGTACAAACAGAGAAAAGGTTTAATGTCTTACCTCTACGTCCACTTTAAGCTTTTTTTCCCGAGAGTTCAACCACATGTCACGGTTCCTCATCAATCCATAAAGTTTCAATGTGGTTTAACTTGAGGCAGCTGTAACTCAGGCAGAGCAGATCGATGTTTGATCATCATGTTAGTGATATGATTAATTCCCTCAGCAAGAGAATGAACCCCAGACAAATCACACTCGGAGTCAAAGGGGCAACCCGCTAAATCTGACCGCGTTATTGAATAAAAACAACATTTAGTTTTAAAAATGCACCAATGTTCCGATCTGTTCAGGATCACTTCTCTTTTGTGCACACTAAGAGGAATTGTATCTGTTATAGAGCCACGAATGCATCTCTCATAACATTGTGTTTATGCTGCCTCCACTCAGGACCTGCTGCATTTAGAGGAGAGATTGGGGACTGTGAACCGAGGAGCCTCTCAGGGAACCATAGAGAGGTGCACTTACCCGCACAAGTACAAAAAGGTGAGCGCTGATCAGAGTGTGTGTGTAACGTTGTGTGTATTGTTTCTTGGATTCTGTAGATATATAGTTGTGCATGTCTCTTACAGTTTATTCTGGGACAGAGTGCGCAGTGGTCTTTTGTGCTCATTTCAACGTCTGATGTTTCGGCAAAATACTGCAGTGTGTTTTCTAGATTTCAGCTGTGAAGACATTGTTGAGGAAAAGTTTTCCTTAGAGATCTCCAAATGTATCTAAACAAGGAATCTTAACACCCCTGCCACCCAATACAGAAGGTGTTGGAGAGAGACATTGACCCAGAGTTAACCCCCGAAGCTTGGGCGTCTATTGGGAAAAATATGCACGCAACCCCAGAATCGGTGAGAAAAAATAAACAAATCAATTTGGAAACATGTCTCTGCTCACATGTGCTGTAGATGTTAGTTTGAGTCTTGGGGGCCAGGGAATTCGGCTCTAGATTAACTTTGATTTGGATATTGTTTCATTTGTTTAGCATTGATAGATATTTCTGTTTTCAGGACAAAAGGACCATTCTCTCTGTCCCCAAAGGCTTTTGTTGGTTTGAAATGTTGGTTTTAAACAGTAACTCATAATAGTTTATTTATATACAGATATAAAATGAACTTGTAATGTTACACACAGTTTAAGTTGAGCCGTTTTTTATGTTAAACAAAGACTGGAATAATAGGATTATTAATGATTCTGCTTTCCTGATCGATTTGCACATCAAAACTCACCTTTCCAAATGTCTCCCCCAAACAGAGAAAGCTGCTTATTAAGCAAGACGAAGAAGAAGGGGCCGATGAAGACACAGAAGAAAAATGCACCATCTGTCTTTCAATACTGGAGGAGGGGGAGGACGTCAGGTAAACAGCTCCCCTCCTGGGTGTTTTCCCACGGTTTTGAGTGTTTAATTACGCTTTTAGGGGCATGACATATGGGTTGGCAGGTGTAATTGTTCCATTCAGCCACAATCTCTCGAGAAATGTTTTATTTTAGACCCAAAGGTACAGTAATAAACAGAAAACCCCAGAGTGCCCTAAAATTACCAGCCTCATGGAACTGATTTTTGGCACTCGATCAAGGATTTTCTGCCCTCTGTTGGTTTTAGAGGAAGTGATGGTCTCTACATTTTGCATCTTTTAAAACATTTTTTAACAAATGTAGGTCTCTACTAAATTAGCCACAGTCATCACAAATAGCATTCAAATGAAGTACACATTTTTAAAGTAAAACCTATAGTTTCCTTAACTTGTCATTTTCAGGTAAAACATATTTTGTGTGATTATTTTGGATTTGGTTGATTCATTAATCCTCCTTCAGCAAAAAAATAATATTGGGTTTACAAATTCTTCCTTTGTTTGAATCATCAATGTTTTCCTAATAGCTAAACGTTGCCATCTAGTAGGCTTCATTTGTGTCTAGCATTTCTACTTACTAAAAATGCTAAGGCAGAATAAAGACCAGAGGGCAGCAGTATGTAAAGAATATAGAACATTCCAGGTTTTTATGTAAACTCAGATATTTGATATTTTATTTTTCCAAGAATTATTTTTAAAGGATAATGTCGGCGATTTAACAAATAGTCTTTTTATCTTTGATACATTCAGCAAATTGTTTAACCCGAGCGTAGCGATGCTCATCCTGCAATAGTTTTATGAACAACAATGGAGCTCTGGCACAGAAGAATGAGCTCCGGCTACACAGACCCTATTTGTTGTTTGATTGTTGGTTTTAATGTTTGTCTCTGTGTCTCCCCTCCAGACGCCTACCATGTATGCACCTCTTCCACCAGCTGTGTGTGGATCAGTGGCTCCTCACCAATAAGAAGTGCCCCATCTGCAGGGTGGACATTGAGGCGCAGCTGTCTGCTGAGAGTTGATGCTGTTTTTCTAACAACCCCCCTTTTGTTGAAAATTTATTTTGAGATCATTTTAATTTCTTCTCTTCAGTACTGCAGTCAACCAAAGATGGCATGAATTACCTGCGCAGCTCTTCTACGAGAAAATAAAAAAACACCTGACGAAAAAGCATTGAGCCTAGAGTGCCAGCTACCACATATTACTACAACAGCTAGAATTCTCCATTAAGGGTTTAAGATTTATTGTATTTATAAAGCTTTTATGTAGCTTTTGATTGTTTCCTCAAGTGTCATTTTTTGTTTTGTTTCTCTGCATGTTTCCTTGCAATGCATTTCTTTGCACATATAACATGGGCTTAACACGGCCTAACAACTCGCAGGTGAGGATAGCTGCTCTAGTAAAGATGCATTTCTGTAAACCTAATGCCTTGCTTTACTAGAAGACAATGTCACCATCCAGTTTAAAAAAAAACAAACATTGCAGGATTCATTTTTACCAATCATTGTATTGATTAGTTTATGTTTAGAAGATGTGGATTGTTAGTGGAAGATGTTTTTTAAGTAAATCAAGACATTCCTAACTAGGGAAATATGTTAACAGATCAGCTGCTGTATTAGTGCACACCCAGTATTTCTAGAGTGGAAATAAACTCCAATGTTCACCTCACCTCCCAGAATATGCACATGCTTTGCTACGATCACACCACGCTCCAGCACTTCATTTGACTAAAGACACCGTTATCACCGTCATCTGACGTATTCTAAAGAAAAAGGAAAATGTCACCTGCCTCTCTCAACTGTTCTTCATAAACTGAACGAGTGTGAATTTCTTCTTCATGTTTTGGGGGTTGCTCCCCGCAGACAGGCCTGTGATGGTTAGTTAGGTTTCTGTAAGAGGATCTCAGGTCTACATGTGTGCAAGACATTTCACATGAGCCTGCAACCTGGGATCATTTTGTCAATTTCATACCGGCAGTGGCATTTTGTGTGTGTGTGTGTGTGTGTGTGTGTGTGTGTGTGTGTGTGTGTGTGTGTGTGTGTGTGTGTGTGTGTGTGTGTGTGTGTGTGTGTGTGTGTGTGTGTGTGTGTGTGTGTGTGTGTGTGTGTGTGTGTGTGTGTGTGTGTGTGTGTGTGTGTGTGTGTGTGTGTGTGTGTGTGTGTGTGTGTGTGTGTGTGTGTGTGTGTGTGTGTGTGTGTGTGTGTGTGTGTGTGTGTGTGTGTGTTCAGAGGGAAATACACAGCTTAATTTGGGATAAATATTTACTTGTTTGTTCTCACACATCAAGCCATTTTATCCACCCTCCCTTTTGTCTCTCTGTAGTTGAGCAGCGGCGCCCATTTTGGCTGCTGCGGAAAGAAAAACACTAATACTGTTGACTAACTCACTCGCATAGACTTGCACAAGAGAGAAAAAGGTCGGAGAGTAGTTGTGAATATGACGTGCACTGAGGCCATGTATTTCCACTCTGATGAATATTAAAAAAAGGACAAAAAAGATATTTTGAATGGAGTGTTGAAATGCAGTACTTAAAGCAGGTACCCATGCATCCGTTGACTTAAAGGCACCAGGATCATATTCTGTGGGATTTATATTAGTTTTAAAAAATAATATTAATAAACTTGGATAACTCTTAATTGGGTCTTTTCCTTTATGTCCTCTTTGAAAATCAGATGTTTGAGTGAGTGTTGGGTCTTTCCTAAAACAGGTATTTTCTGAAATGATGACATTGTTCCGAGTGAATATAGAGTTTAAAAGAAAAACGCATCTGAAACCAATTCAAGAACGTACTGTAAATGCTCTCATTCTGCCCCCTTTTCAAATGCATTCAGTTCAGTCTGGGTAAACGATATCCTGTTGGTATAGAAAGCTATTTTATATCATATTCTCTTTTTGTATTATTTGTAGATTACACAATGTCATTACTTGTATATATTTTGCTTCAGTTTGAAATAATTATTGATATGTCATATGTAAATGCTCAAAAACAGATAAAAAACTGGTAAATTCCTCTTTTGGTCGAAGTTTCCATCACCAAAGCCAATCCCTACACATTAATTTGCTCATTCCAAAAAAAAATCTATTCAGTATTAGGTCTAAATGTCTAAATGTGGTATGTATTACACGGAGCATCTTCACCATCCATGCCTCCAGTAATTGGGTCACATATTATATAATAACAAGGCACTGTCTACCTTCAACACTTCCTCACAGATTGTTTACTTCTGCCGGTTTTTATTTAGTCAACACATTTTCCTCCTCGTGTTTTTACAGTCCTGAAGAAAAAGGAAGATATTCCATAATTGACTATCTAAAGAGCATACTTATATTAGAAACGTTTCCTTGATTTTGAAACGCTTCTGCTCTCGTTTGAGGTTGACCATCTTGCAACTCCTTACATTTATCTTGGGTTCCCACCCCGCAGGCTGTGAACCACTGCCTTTGTCGATCTTAGGGTGATCCAAAATCTATATTCAAAATAAAATGAATCCTTTTTTAAAATGTGTATTATAACCATAAATAATATTCTCTAGTTTCTATTTTTATGCTTCCGTTGACCTTTTGTCTGTTTTGCTAATTCATTGGGGATGCCAGTTCCAGGACTGGACTGAATGATTCAATTCTTAAAAAAAACTAAATTATTTTTTTATTTTGTAGGCCTTAAAACATTTCTATACCAATCATACTCAGGCTAATAAGTTCTCCTCTCATGATCTACAGTATAAAATAAAATAAAATAATGCTGCTACAACACGGGTAGATGGCGTAAAATCTAATTACAGTCAAAGAAAACCGTTGAAGCAACTCTTATCACTGGAAATTGTTGACGTATATTTCAGGGACTGAATTATAAATGGACCCTATTAAGTTGTTTTAAGTTGAAATACAGGCTACACATCCACAGTCCAGCTCCCTTTGTTCAAAGAGAAGATTAGGAGTAAGTATGACTGAGGAAATGAAACCTGAAGTTGCAATACCTGCTGCATCCACAAGATAGAGATAAAACTCTCTGAAGCACAAAAAATACTTTGAGTTTCAGCTGCTTTCTGTTTCAAGTCAAAGGCAAGGGTGTGACAATTAACGAACCGAGATAAAAACACTGCCTATACAAACAAATAAAGCCTGGATGACAGGTGCAAACAACAGACTGACCTGTCTATCAGAAATATCACAGGTGTTTTAAATGATGTTGATTTTAGCAGTGGAAGCCAGTACTGTATACCCGTTTTTATCAAAATGCGTTACATTAAAAAGCAAATTGTGTTTAATGTCAATATGATGCGTCTATAACAGGGGTGCCCAACCATTGGACCGGGGGCAAACTGCAGTCAAAAGTGTAATGGGCTAATGAGCTGCCAAACCTTTTTGTAACAAAATAAATGAAGAGCTGTGATAAAGGCTGGTTTTTTTCTGAGTGGCCCAGCCCTTTGTATATTTTCCTGCTTGTGGCCCTCAGTGAAAAACGTTTGGACACCCCTGCTCTATAAGCTTCAGTCATCATGACTAATTTTTCACTGGGGGGTTTAGTGACCTAAATTCCTAACATTTTAAATGATTCATAAAAAGACAATTCTTTACTTTCAGTGATTTCATTTCATCAGAACTTTATTCCTGTCAGGAAAAAAGTTTCAGGCCAATCATGTATGAAAACTCTGGCACTGCTGCTAATAAACAATTACATTAAGCAAAATCTCTTATGTTATATACATATATTTTAACAGTTAAATGTATGTAATACATGTGAAAACAAGAGTAACTAGATTAGAAAAGCTTGGCATGAAACATCTGATGTTTTGTGGGGTCTGGTCTGTTAGTAGCCTTAACAGATGTCAGTATTTTTAAAACCTTGGCCTGCAGACCTGATGGCAGATAAGTATAGACATATGATAATAAGCATAAACATCCAGTTGATCAATGTTTATTTCTGATCATAAAAACAAAACAAAGCAGTTAAATATACAACATTACATGCTTTATTAAAAGATCCATCTACTGTTTCGTATTGCACAAGGATGTTTTCAACCATCCCAGATCAAACTATATTTCATGATGCATAAAATCTATAACAGAAGTCCCAGCTGTTTTTGTCTTTTTTCTTTTTGTTTACTGACGAGAGCATAATGTGGTTATTTGATTAAAAAAATACATAGGAATGTGTAAGTAATGCAACAGCAGTGCAAAGATGTGCAGAAACAGTAAAGCAGAGCAAAAGTGAACTCTTTGTAGTGCCACGGAAAAATGTCAACACATTCCTTTCACCTAAAAAAAACAATTTTGCACAAACAAAAATCCATTCACCCTATATGTGATAAGCATTATGTTAAGCTGAACTGTAAATAATGCAGCCCGGTGAGTATCAAAAGCAGAGAAAACTCAGAATACTAAGATTCTTCAGAGAAAATACAAAACAATTAATTTAAAATCTAACCAACGACAGGCGTACTTCTAAAATATGAACACATATACAGAATCAGATCCAAAATGCCTGTTTTTATCATTTCATGTAAACAAATTATTCTTGTCAGAAACTCAGCTTATTGCTCGCTTCGCAACCCGTCCTTCATAGACTTACCAGCTGTGGCAGAAACAAGTGAAGATGTCTGTGTCCAAGGTAGTACCTGTACCAATAAAGTGCTAATACACCACAGACCGCATGCCCAGGAGTCAGTATACATGGCTTCTACTCTGTGTCTAAAATATACTGGTGTAATAGAAAAACTAAAAAATAAAGATGAAGCTGGTTCTTCGGGGGTTTCATATGATTGCGTTGCCTTCTAAATGTGTTTTGAGGGACGAAAACATTAAAACTGTTATTGCTTTAGTATTAAAAATAATTAAAAATCAGTGTGATGATTTTCTGAAAAGCCGTTCCCTGTAAGTAGTTACAGTTTTGCACCAAAAATAAATATTCCTAGTAAAGCAGCAGTAGCTTCAGTTTTGCCACGAGGCGATCACCTCTGACTCCGCAATCAAACCTTCATCTGAGAGTAAAAATCACAGCCTGGTCCCACAGATTAAGCATACTTCATTTCAACGCTTCAAAAATGTTGGAGCTCAAATCCTCAGCAAGATATAAATGACATTAAGGAGAACACATAAAGCTATAAATACAATAAATAGTTTTGATCGGTACTCAGAGGGACTCTGGAGGAAAACAGACCCCAGGGTCAAACAGTCTTCTGAAGCAGAGCCTCATTTCAAACTGGTCTTCTGGTCTGGTGGTGTAACTGAGATTTACATTCATTTGTGAGAAGGCAGCAGAGGAAGAAGTGTGAGTTTTTCTCCTCATTGAGTCTCGCAGTGCGTCTCTCTTTGACCGTGAGCTCCGTCCCGTCCTCTCAGCAGGGAACAAACTCTCCTCCCTGAGCTGTAAACCTGCAGCTCTTAGACCTTTGTGACGTAGTTGTTGGGGAAAAGTCCCTGCTTTCCACGAAGTCGTCCTATCCACCACCCGGAAGCATCTAACCAACAGACATGAATGAATTAGTTTCCCATATCAAGCTAACATTTTACTGAGCTCTTAAGCCATCTTACCCTCTTTGATGAGGTCGATGAGGTCGTCAGCGTTGAAGCTGAGCTCGTCTGTGTCCTGAGCGTCGTAGGCGTACAGAGCTTTGCACTGAGGCACCTGCGGTTTGGGTTTGGGTGCAGGTTTGGGCCTTCCTCCCCCCGGCGCAGGCCTGCTGGCTGACGGTCTGTGGGCTCTGAGACATCATAACAAAGAAAAAGAAGGAAACCACACGACTGTCAATATCAGCAGGATGGTGCTACAGTGCGTTCATATGATGGTGCTGCTGTAGGCTGTGAAGTCAGAAGAAGCTGTTTGTAGGTGAGGTGGTTTTATGAGATATCACTCTTAAAGCACATTTAAAAATACTACGTTTGCATAATCACCATCTTGTTACTTATTAACTCGACAGACTCAAATTAGATTTTTACGCGGCTGTCAGAACCACAGTGCGTTCAAGCTTAAAAACAGAAAGCTCTTATTTTATTGTCACATTAACTGTATATTCTCCGGACTGTGTACGTCAGTGTAGAACATTCTTCCTGCTCTAATAGAACAAGCTGTTGCTGTTCACAAAGCAGCCACAAGATGGTGATTGAGTACACACATCTTTCACAAAGAACCAAGAAAAACTAAATAAAAAGGTTTCAGGAAGCATTTCAGAGCAGAGAGTGTTGATCCAAAGTCAGTAGTTGTTAAAAAGTGTGTTTTGTAAATTTCTGTTTCTTGGCTTTTTTACTTTATAGCTCTATATTCAGTTTCTACTGAACTAAATGCCAAATTATTGCATCTGTACAACCATTCAGAATAGATGAAGTGGCAAGAGTTTATACAAATGCAATATATGCATTTATTGAGTAAAAAATGTAAGCTTCCCAAACTTTCATCGTCTTTGTTCATCTTTTCAATAACGAGATTCCTTCATAAAAAAACATCTTTCATTTCACAAATGAAAGATGAAAGACTTTCATATTAAAATGAATTGCTAAGAATACCCATTTGACATCAGTGAAATTCAGCAGCAGCAGAGAAAAAAAAAGATAAGTTGCAAACTACAGTCTAACTACAAACTACAGTCAGCTCCTTAAGTGAGTTTGAACTTTTCCTTTGTCACCGTTACAAAACAAAATGTACAAGAGGAGAAGCATCAACACGTCCTGCAGCTGAAAGCTTCTCTAGTCCTAAACCACCACCCAAACACTGCAAACTCTCAAACTCACATTACTCCATTGGAAGTTGGTCGTCTGTCTCCATTGCTAAAAAAGAATAAATCATCCAAATTATGGCAAATTTCAGAAAAAAACAAGGGATACGAGTGTGTATCTAAGGTGCCTTTGGCATATAAAAAGTGTGTGTGCATGTGACGTTGCATCACACTGCCTAACTGTGTGAATACATGTATTATACAGAGCAGAAACAGGAATGTAAGTAAATAATGGGAGAGGCCTTTAAGTGTGAAACTAAGTGCCATAAGTCCCATGAAGCTGAATAATAATAATTAGTAGCACATGTCAGCTGTTAAAGTATTCCCAGTACCTAAATGTGTGAGTCATACTTGTCAAATTCATGGTAATGGAAATAGAAAAGACTCATTACCACTTTGCAGGTCAAAGTTTAAACTGCAACACCTAAGAACTAAGCAACCGAGTTATTGTGCAGTGAAAGTGGATTTTATTACCTTAATTACACACTTTGGGTATCTGTGATTTTCTATTTTTTAGGCAGTAAGATGTGATTCTGGTGGGTAAAATATGAAGAGTTTTTCTATTCATTTTTTTTTTAAAACAGCTCCAAAAATGACCCATTACAGATTCTAAAGAAAGTGTGGACTTTTATTTAATATGGCAAAGGGAGAATTGATGACAATCTGTGCACCAAACACACACAATAACGATTTACCAGGATAAAACTAAAAGGGATTATGGTGAACCTGTTCAATATGAAATGTTGACTAAGATGAATTGCATTCAGTTCAGTATACTCCGTGTTCGTACAGAGGCTATAAAGTACTTTTTCCTGACATGTGATCTGCATGTACGACTGTTCTTTTGTCTACTCCTGTATACACTGTGTTTACGGTTTGAATTTACTGTGCTGGTGGAGTTTCTCACCCTGCAGCTCCTTGATCGGGGACTTTCAGACAGTCCAGGTTGGGCTGCTGCCGGCTGCCGCCTCGCTCCTTCAGCTGGCTGCCGTTGCTGGGCAGGAAGGGCCGTGTTGGGTTGCCGGGCGCAGGATGCCGCTGGCTGTGGTGCTGCGCGTTCCTCTGATTGGCTGCATGGTTACTGTTTTTATGGCCACCATTCTGGTGAGCAACTGCCCAAAAAAAATTGATTGTTTTAGAAATCACATGGGTGTTAGAGGAGCATGTTCAAACCCTGTGACAGATGGTTAATGTGGATGTGTACCTGGAGGCCCCGGGGCGGCCCTCGAGGGGATGTGCTGGTGAGCTCTGGATGCAGTGGAGCGAACCTGAGAGAAGGTCTTCCTGGTGGGGCCTGAGGACAAAAGACATGTAGAACGAGAGATAAAAAAGGCTGTATTGAAATGTTTTTAAGTCACAGGAAAGTTACGCTTTTTCCATGTGAACATTTACAGAATAATAGTACCAACAGTAATCATGATTCAAAATAAGGTTGGATATATAGGTTGAATACTTTTTTAGGTTTATATTCTAAACACTGTGATGTCTATTCCCTCTTCATATACTCTGCAGAGACCAACTGCTCGCAAGTGTTGGTTTAGCGCTTATATCCAAGGATGAGCCATTGGAGTTAGAGTTCTTGGTTAGACTTTCTGACAATGTCACCTCATTGAATGACTTGAGTCCACACTTCAGGTAAAGGATATCCTAGCTCATAGTGAGATCAGGTCATTCAAGTTTCTTAATTGGATCTGTTAATACTCACGTGTGTTCTTTGGAAGCCCTGGGCCGATGCTGACCTGCAGAGATTTGCTCGTAGGCTTAAGGACAGGCATGTCTCCCTGACCCACGACAAACAAGACCTGCCGGGAGCCGCCACCGCTCAAGAAGCCCCAGTTCTCCTTCTTCAACTTCAGCTCCAGTCTGAGGGACAAACAATGCAGTTGTGGAAAGTTCAAGCCACTAGTCTGATTTGAAGCCTAAATAATAACGTTAAACTCAGACTATAGAGGACACACACAGAAAGAAGATAAGTCCCATTTATTCTCTAGGCTCCCTCTGTAGTTGACGCTCATTATTTGACATCTATTGTCTGTGCTTGTGTTTACTTACGTGTTACTAAACTTGAGTGGTAGCTTCCTTTGGGTTTTCTCCTCAAACCTGCGTGACAGTAAGCTGATGAACTCGGTCTTGAAGACACAATCCAGCAGGCTGTCGTACTCCTGCTCGTGCAGGATCATGAAATCATCCTGCATTGTGCTGAAAAACACGACGGCAACAGTTATTCATACACAAAACTTCAAATCCTTGCTTCTGCTGTGACATGAAAAGACAATATAACTTATGACTTAACAATATTTGTTGTTATTTTTGTTATCTTTGCTAGGCAGGGATCATGTTTATGATTTTACTGTGTGCGCATCTGTCAACATGTCTGCTAGGCCAAAAACAAACCTACAGTCTTTTGTAGGCTAATGTTTGCCCTTGACTCAAAAACTGACATCCATAGAAAATGTTGGTCTCATCTTGAAAAAGAGAATCTAGAAATTATCCATACTCTATAGGTATAGTAGTAGTATACCAGATAAACAAATCCCTGCTTCAATATCTTGTTGCCATCTTCACTGTATTTGAGCAGGAAGGGACGATTGACTCATTTCCTCTTTGTCTGGGAGTGGATAGACACACCTGGGGGTGATCTGCCCTCTATTGAGTTTTTTAAAGACACTCTGCACCTTAACTGCTATGCTTTGATGGAGGGTCAGAGTCATATTTCACATTTGCATGGAAACAAAAGGAGGCTCACAAAGCGGCTCACATCAGAAGAGGGAAGACAGCTTGTGCCCGTAACCCACACAAGGACACTTTGTTACTCTCAGTGAGGAGGAGCTTTTCTCTGATGAGCTTTTTACTGCTCCTGCTCATTGCAGCACCTGGTCCACATTACCCCACTAACTCAAAAGCCACATGCTCGCACCAACATCTCTGCGATTTCTAAAATACCTCTGAAACAAGTCATACAGCGTTCTGATCAACCAGGTCCCACACGTCTCTCAATTCCTTTATTTTTACTTTCCCTTTCAGTCACTATTGAACATTCTTGTTCATGTTTGTGAATGCATATTATTGCAGTAACATTTCCGAGGTTCATCAGTCTGCACACAAAGGGACACACACACACCGACACCGACACACACACACACACACACACACACACACACACACACACACACACACACACACACACACACACACACACACACACACACACACACACACACACACACACACACACACACACACACACACACACACCCCCACACACACACACACACACACACACACACACACACACACACACACACGTATAAAGGCAGGTTTATACACTCCATATGTTTTCAACATCCAATGTGTGACATTTACAAGAACATAGGAACTTGTGTGATTGGAAATCCAGACTGTGGCTTTGAAGTAGCTTCATGACTTTCTGCAGTGCAATTTGTACAGATTATATGACCGGGCCCTGCATAACAATCCCTCCTGCTGCACGATGGGAAGCAATTGTCTTGTTTTGGAAACAACTAATGACCTACTGGTATCATGTACTTGTACTGTACTTTTTTCTTTCTCTCAGCAGTTTTTGATTAATGTTGTGCCCTGTGTATGAAGTAAGAAAAGTCAAGGGGTTTAATGATAGCATGTTTTGTTTTGGTGGTGAGTTCCCATAATGCACATTTACTGTTCAAATTAAGACATCAGGTTTAAAATAAAAGCATAGGCAAATTTCACTGTATACAGCAGAACGGCATTGAGTTTGAAAATGTAGTTCTCTTGGATTAATATCTTATTCTTTTGTTCAGTAAGTCCTGTTTGAGAGACATTCAAAGAAATCAAATTATGTGATGAAGTGGCTCAGTTACAAGAAATTAAGGGTAAGTGACTATGAAACAAGGACTTCAGAGAACAATGCCAGGTAATGCAGTTTTTCGTATGAAGGCACTGTTTATTATTGCCTTTATTTTTAAATACTAGTTTCGGTCAGGGAAAGGGAAGTTTGGGGCCCTCTGCTGGAACTGAGACTCATCCTGATGAGCGGTGGGAAATTGGTGGATAGATGGATGGATATTTAAACATATATAAAATGAGTTAAATTGGTGGGATGCAAGTGCTTAAAGTTGACTTTCCTAGATTAAATGGGCAACATATTTGTTATGTTCATGTTGTGTTTGGTATGGGGAACATGTGAATAAAACATTGGTTCAGCCTGTTTTCCAACTGTAGCCAGGGAGACGCTATCTGATACTGGAGAACAAATAGCACAACTCAGTTTGACTCAGTTTTCAGGGGAATGTACCTGAGAGACACTGCCAGGATCTTCTCCACATCAATCTGCCTCTTCATCACCTCCATCACCTGTCCTTTTTCTGGACCCTGTTTCACCTTTTCTCTTCCAATCAGGTACACAGACTTTGGCGTCAGGATCAAGTCCCTCTTAATATCCTAAAAAAGCAGAAATAGAAAATCCCAATACACGTTTTGTCACTTTTATAAACAGCAACAAGCAGCAGACTGAAGGGGAATTACCTTGAAGCGCCGGTCATATTTTGTGACTTTGTCTGCAAAGTCGATCTTTTCTCTCTTCCCAAGGAACTGCCGGAGCTCGGGCCTGTCGTCCATACCGATGTAATCGCCTACAAAGTTTCTGTTGAGGCTGTGTCGCCGCCTCTCCTTTCGGTTCAGCAGCAGGTCAGAAGCTAGATAAACCCGGAGAAAGAGAGTGAGATATGGACACATACACACTGTGGAGACACGGATACAACTGTAAGATGTTTCTCCACCTACCTTCTTCCCTCATCTGGACGTACTTCTTCCGGGCCATGTACTTCCTCCAGGCCTTCTGGATGGTCCTGGCGTAGCCGTCAAACTTGCGCTCCCTTGTCTCCTCCAGCAGAAAGAGCTGTATACCAAACAAAGAGAAGCAATCAGACATTACATAAGAGACAGGATTACCTGCACAACACTAAAATTCATAACAGAAGCAGAATTTATACAACACTCTTTAAAGTGCCTCACAAAAAGAAACACACACAAAATGACAGTCAACAACTCAAATTACAAACAAAACAGCTAAATTAAAGATAAAATAGTGTACACTTAGTAACAAGAAAATAAGTAATAGATAAAATAATGAAGAAAAAGCCAAACGGTTAAGGTGAGTTTTGAGAGAGAGGACTTTAGCCTTTAGTCGTTTTAAGTTCCTCAGGTAAGATGTACTTATGGGTTGAAGGCTTGATGGTAAACCCAAACACAGACACACCTAAACACACTGAATGAAAGGAATGACGGCACGCACATACTGAACATGCCTCTGTGCAGCTGCACAAAGATACATCTCTGCTTTCACTGATAACGTTTAGGTTTTAATGGCTTTTCATTGTCAGAAGGAAGGCTTTGCTCATCACTACTGTACAGTCAGCATTGGCAGCGATCAAATCTGTTTTATGCTGAGCTGAAGACAACAAAATAAAATCCAATGTGTGTTTCTGACCTTAGTTTCCGTTTTCTTTTACAGGCCAGTTTAAAGGACTTATAAAAATCATTTAAAACTGACTCAAAAAAGATGTAAACATATCCTTAAATGTAGGATCATGTATTGATCGTGTAAAGTTTACTGCAAAATGTTTGATTTGTTTCCTATTTCAAATTTGTTCATACTTTTTATTCTTTATAATATTGATCAACATATTTTAGTGTGTGTGTCAGTATGATTCATACAACTTGTACCATTAGCCTACATACATGAAGTATATTATATAATTTAAGTAATTCCACCACTTCCTGCAGCAGGAGCTGACGGTGTGCCAACAGACCAGAAGTTGTCTCACCAGTTTATGCCATTTCCTGAAATGCTTTTAGACATGCAATCTCTCTCTACCCGCTCCCTGCAGACTAAACATCCTAACATCCTGCCCACTGCTGTAACAGGCTGGCATCGAGGCGGCAGGCCACAGGGCGCAGTGTGACGGGACAGGAACAAACCACAAACAACTAAATGTTGTTCTTGTTGACTAAGACAGTGACGCTGAGTTATTCTGAGGATTCAATCATTTACACCAGAGAAGAGATTAGGCTTTCCAGGTAACACATCCAAAATCAAACAGCTGATAGGGATTATGTTTATATTTCTCCATTATTTTACCTTAATTAATTTACGGTTATTAACAACAGTTTCATTTTTGAATGTATGATCCCCTGAATGTCAAATAAGTTACCTCAGAGTTGTAAATGGCAAAACAGATTATAATCAATTTACTTAATTAATTCCCAACCCAGCACTTGTAAAACCTTTGACGGACAGCGAGCCCCCGCTCATCCGTCACCACTTTGATAGAGAAACTTTTCTCCAACATCTGGCGTGGCGTCAAACAAACTTTACTTATTACATCCATTAGAGAGAGAACACTTCAGTCATTCAACTAATTAGCTGGTGTCAGTGTCTTATCAGACAGAGAGGCTTGTTTTGAGAAGCCTGGCAGCTCTTTTCAGCGGTCCGCCCTGTGTGATATTTGCGTTTCACATGCACACCTCAATGACTTGGACTCTCAGTCTGGCAGTGTGGGGGATGGGGAACTTTTGGCATGCATGGCTGCAATGAATAAGTAAAGGCATTGAGGAATCAGCTGTAAGGCCTGAATTAAAACTGGGATGTCTGTGTATAAGCTCCTCAATATACATTTCTGTGTGTGCATAATCCACAGGATGAGAGCACAGGCTTTGCACAAGTGCTGCTTTCATAGGAATCATAAAAAAAGGACTTATGGTGGAAAAAGACAAGCCTTTACGATGTCCCCCCAAACTCTGAAACTAAAACACAAGTACAGGCTGTGGTTGCAGAGCGGTGTTGACTCAGTGCTGACGTGGTACAAGGGTCGGGTTCAATCTCCTCCCCTGCATCAGGGATTCGAGCATGATTTGGGACAAGAGTGTCCTTTTATGGAGTTTAGTGTAAAAATGGTTGTTCTTTTTTTTCCCCTGCTAAGAAAAAGGGCTTTTTGCATGACAGCAGACATTCTGACATGGGAGTTTTACCTCCGTACAACAATAACAAATTCAATGTTTTTGCTAGGAGGTGCATTTTCCCGTATTCCTCTTCTAGGGCAGAGACTAAGCAACAGAACAGGATGTGAAGGCGAAGTAGAGGGAAAACGTACCGACTCTGGGGCCTTAATGAAGATCTTGGTGCGACCAAGCTGGAACTGATCCTGGTCCATGTTGACAGACCGTAGGAGGTGAAGGACGCCTTGTTTCTCGTCTCCTTGCCACGTCGGCCAGGATTCTTTGGTCAGGATGGCGTACCTGAGGACCAGGAAGCAAAGCAGATAAAGCATTTTATGTTGGCTGTTGAGTGGGGTTTAGATGGAGGGTTGTCTACATCATATGAGAGCGGCTACAGGCTTGGCAAACGTTAATGTTGATGTTGTATCAATCCAACCTTTTCTGTCCATAACCCAATTCTAATACCTAACTTTGGGTATTTACCGTTATGAAGCATACAAAGTATACAAAATAAAAAATATGTGTACCTCACTGTGTGGCAGGGGGACTATAATTATGACTAAATGAATGATTGGAAGCGGAAACATTTGATTTTATAAAGGCATTGACAGAGAAATTGCACTTATTGTGGATCATATATAGCATGTTGTTTAATAAAGACAATATCAGCATAAATCTCACAGTGAGTCTTAGGCAAGTTACCTGTTGAGGAACTTCTTGAAGACTCTGCGGTAGGCGTAGCCAGCACGCCTCACCCTGATGTTCTCCTTCAGACCTAGATACTCCACTTGGTGCTTTACCCTGAGGAGAAAAAAGGATCAACATTAGGATTAGATGGTAACAAAAAAACAATAATCAATACATTTTTAAGCTTTGATTGGAGTCAAACCTGCAATATATTCGCAAAAACTGACCCTGCATCATCTGAATGTGGTATTTAGGTTTATAACATTCAGATTGCTAACCCTCAGGTTTCTCCCTGCTTCCAAAAATGTTTACTTTTGAAGGTTGAGAATAAAGCAGTTAAAGGTGGAGTGCTTTAAATACATACTCCCGTTGTATTCACACCCTTGTCAAACTAGTTTAGACAATGCTGATTCAGCGTATCGAGTTGGGATGCCTGGTGTCTGGGGCCACTTCTTAAGTCAACTAGTGGCAGCATGGCGTAATATCTTAAGGAATACAGTATGTATGAAAAAAGTTCATGGTGTGGATGCTGAATATTAAAAAGAAACCCAAGTGCATGCATTATAAGCATGCGTGGACAGTGTCATACTAAATTCTTGTTACTGCCAGAGGGAAGAGAAAGAGGTTCTGCACTTCAGCCTCAAACATATAATACATCCAGAAACAAAAGGATTTTAGAAGACTGCCTTTTGCTATCAAACATCTTCTACCAGGTCGACGGCGCATGAATCTCCCGCTCCATTAGCGGAAGTGATGAACAGAATTCATTGTATTAAAAACAGCTGCTTTTGAGTGACTTTTCCCTCAAACAAAGACCTTCAGCACTACTTAGCCCACTCAGACTTCCTGTGAAAACAGCACTTCCGGCGCTCATTAATGAGCCACCCTGTGCCTGACTCACAACAGGAAGGTCATCGGCTCTGAACAATACAGCAGCACCCTGCATCTGAACATGTAGTCCTAAAAGCCTGTGAGCAGCGAAGAAAGAGCGGGGGAAACTGAGACAAAGGGATAAGGAGAGGGGAATGCCTGAAACACGTCTCACATGACTTGGTCTTCAGAGGGACAGAAATATCCAAAAAAAGAGCAAAAAGAACGTAAACAGGTGGAGGAAGAATGAATCACAATGTTACAGGGTTTATCTTTATGTGTGAGAGTAGTAAGTGACCTAGGTCTGCGTTTATCAAGCGAATTACAAGGCCTGCAGGCTCTGGATGGTAAGAGGCATTAGGCACTTTGAAGACGCAGGGAGTGTTTCATTTACCGGCTCTCTTCCCAGTCTCTGGGCTTCTTGGTTTCATTTGGTTTGATGCAGCGGATGTAGTGTGGAGTACATTTCATCAGTGTGCTCACCAAATCATTGGCTTGTTTCTAAAAAAAAAAAGAAGCAAAGATCAAGGAAGTTAATAATCATATTGATGTCATACTCCTGAAAACATAAAGTGCTGTGACGAATTTACCAACTTTTGAAGGACACTTCACCAAACAGCAAATACACATGTTATCTTTTCAAAGGCTTTTTCCAACAGCGACTATGATTAGAAAAAGAGGGACAGGTACATAGAGTACACACACAATTTGGTGAACACACACACCTTTATTTTGCTGCCTGCAGTTGTGGGTCGACCCTTCTTTTCAGCATTGAGGTTTTCTGGAAACAGTGCTCTGATGAAGGCTCTGTTAGAAGACAAAGGAGAGGAGTTAGGACGGACCCAGGAAGGGGTATCATTATATCAACAAAAACAAAGTTGTTGTAGAACTGAAAGCAATGTTCAGTTTCACTGGTTTCCAAAAACGAAAAAGATGATCATCAATGAAAGTTGATGATTAAAGAACCAAGGACCGTTAACGAAGGTCACTGGTTTAAATTCCTCAACCATTTGGGATGGTCTGAGTTGGGGGCGGGTGGGAAAACAAGCAGTGTGTATGTGTGTGTGTGTGTGTGTGTGTGTGTGTGTGTGTGTGTGTGTGTGTGTGTGTGTGTGTGTGTGTGTGTGTGTGTGTGTAAACTGTGGTACAAACACCTCTCTGTGGAGCAAATCCCACAAAGGCCACTTCTCCTGGGAGGAATGTATACTATTATCTGATGCTGGCTACAATGAATAATTACCTCTGATTGAAATTTTCTCACCATGAAAACACAAACAATTAAAAAAAGGGGCCAATATCAGTTTGTGTTTCCTGAGGGTCCCAGTTTATTTGGATTTCAATGAATAACTTTTGTGTTATCCTAAATTCACACTCCAGCTGTGGTGTTTATAACATCATGACTACACTATGACATCTTGCTGCTGGTCAGAATTTAGCAGATATTTGTGAAGTTTCCCTCGCCGCAGGTTTCTCTAAACTGAAGACAAGGTCATTTGTAATTTCTCAACAGAACTATAGCTTTATAGAAACAAGTACATTTAAAGCGCTCTGCAGTTGTAACTGAGCCACATATTGAAAAAAATCATGAAAAAAATGTAATGTCTTATGGATTTTGATTGGCTCATAAGCTTGTGTATAAGCAAGTCTTGATTAGGGAAAAGAGCTTCTCCCCCTTGAGAATGAATGATAACAACGTTTCACTCAAGAGCCATAAAAATGAACCTTGACATCTTGTAGTTTTTCTAAGCAGTGATTCTGTAAAACCAACATTTTTAACGACTTATTTAAAGGCTACACATTCAATAGGCTTGTCTTGATTATCTGATAACTGAAAGATGATGTGAAGTTATGATCATAGAGACTCAGAGAGGCTCTTTTTGTGATGCGCACATCTGTCATTTAGGCTACAAATATTTGGCTGCGGGTGTTTTCTTTTTTGCTTTGTAAACTCAAAGCTCAATGTGGTGACTGTCAGGCCTGACCTAACAGTGACACGCACTGCTGCGAAACATCTGATTTATTGTGCTTATGTTGCCGCCTTTGGTGTTTATTAATACGTTATTTTCACATTTTTTTCATGTAAGCCATTTTTTGAATTCCATTCCCTTTCTGGCTTTCTCCCACACTGGTATTTGTTTGGTTTTGAACTTCTGTCTCTGAGCTATGGACACAGAAGAAAAGGATCAGAAGGTTGTGAGTACAAAGAGAGGTCTGCTAATACTGTGCAGCTGACAATACTGGTCACTCCTTTCTTCTCTCCTCAGACCCGCTGCTGTAAGGAATGAGGACCGCTTCCTTCCCTCTTCCTTTATGTGTGACTTGGCCAAACCCTTTTATCTATCTGTGTGTGTGTGTGTGTGTGTGTGTGTGTGTGTGTGTGTGTGTGTGTGTGTGTGTGTGTGTGTGTGTGTGTGTGTGTGTGTGTGTGTGTGTGTGGGTATTACTATATATTTGTGTTCCTGCAAGTGTTGTAAAGTGCAAGAATGTATATTTTCCAGCACGTGTCTGAATAGGATTTCATATAACCTCCTTTCGTGCCTCACAAACTATACACACAAAGGGAGCGAGCGTCTGAGGCCTGCAGGGGTTACACAGACAATGCAGGCTATATGCACAGATGGCTATTCTGACACAAAGAAAGTCCAAGAAACCAAAACACAGGGGGGACCAGACTCCACTATTGAGTCTCGCAGAGAGACTGCACTTGTGAGGCCAGACTAGGAAGAAACCACATAGCTGGAGAACAACCAGACGTGAGTCAGGGCAGAGGGCACAACTCATCCTGGCCTGCACACTTCTGTGACATCCCCCTAGTTTCCAGATGCACTTCTGAATCTGTCTTTCAGATGTTTTCAATTATAACCATATGCATCACAATAGAAGAGAGCACTCAAAAGGGATCCTCACCACATGGCGGTGCAATGTGCAAATAGGAGCTACTTACATTTCGCTGCTCTGCATCAGTTCAATGAGGTCATTAAAAAGGACGTCTCGGTTCCTCTCGCAGAAACCCTCAGCATCATAGGACACCTGGAGGAGAGACAGAGAGGGATTTCTAAAGAGTCAAAACCATCAAAGAAGACAAGGTTAAACCCTCAGACTAAATGAAAGATGACACCTGTGTGAAAATAAAATAATGTAACCAATATTTTGGCTTGAATTTTATGGGAAAAGAAAATGAAGGGTTGCCAATCCATGCTTTACACCTCCCTACGATTAGCTTGCTTATAAAACCAGCAGTGGTTTTAAAAGTCTATAAATTAAACAGTGTTATTTCTTCTTTACTGTAGCCGGAGACTGGAGGAATGTTTTGAACCCGGTCATGGGAGCCCCTCAAGTCTTTATGGCACGGCTCATTAAGCCTGCGGCATGTGTGCCAGGCTGAGGCCATCACACATCTGGAGAATGACACGAGACAACCCCGGCCCAGACCACCAGAATCAAAAATATGTGCAGGAAAAAAAAGGACCCCTGCTGAACTGCTATGTAGGAAGTGAATACGGCTGATTAACATGTAAGTCGTGTTAGACAATGTTACATAAGAGACTGCCACCTTAATTGGTCGGAGAGGAGAGAAAAGGTGGTGCTAGCTTAGATGGTAAAAACTTAAAAGGGCGAAGATGACGACACCGGCTCCAGAATTAAATTACCAGCTGCTTAACTGGTATTTATGACAGATCATACAACATCATTAAAATGGCATTTTAATAACTTTCTATATCCAGAATTTGCAGTCAGAACTGTATGCATAACACATTACGATGGCGAAGACAAGTGTATGCCGTTTTCTTTAAACTTTATACTGAATGCCGTCATCTTTCTGTTTTGTGAATCAAACACCGCAAATACATTTTTCTCTGCAAGTTTGTAGAAAATCTTTCACCACTATTAACCAATGTTTTTGTCCAGACCTTTATGAGTGTTATTCGTCAAAAACCAGATGATGGTTGTCAGGGTGAGTGGACAAACAGACATAACCTCCTTTATTGCTGGAGTGTGCTCAGACTGACCTTGCCAGCGTAGTGGTGGATGATGAAGCCCTGGTTCCAGCTGTTGAAGTGTTCATGTGTGTTGATCTGCATTCGGAGCTTCTGCAGCATGGTCTGGTCGGCTCCCTCGCCCACCGCATGCATGGTGGCGCACACATCATCCAGGATGCACATGATGCCAGGGGGACTCTGGGATCACAAGGAAACAATTTACATTTGAATCAACACTGGCTCTGAAACTCACCAAGAAGAAACAAGCCTGGATTTTATATTTTTCAAAGTTATTTATTCATTATTGAGATTTGTAGGTCCAATTTAGATAAATACTCCAGGTTTTATTTGTCCAACCTTTCTTGTTCAAGCATCTCCACTCCACTGTTTGTTTGTTTTTTATAATAGCAAATAGACATATTCTTAAAAAAGATGAAAAGGATGACTCCTGTGAATTGTGATGCTAGTTAATTTTCCTTTTATAGAGCAAACAATTGATTATTTGATAAAGAAAATAATTATAAGTAGCATCAAGTATCCATAAACCTTTTGAAATCTTCATATAAGATTTGTCACGCAAACACATAAAGATTCCTCTTTTTATTCAAAACTGAGCAACTTAAGGAGATGTGAAAGCTATAAAAGCTATAAATTGTGAATTCTGTAAATGAATAACAGCTTTAGAGCGGTCTCTCTCTCTCACACACTGCCCTACTTGGCTCCATTATGTCTAAGTTGATCAATGGCCCTCAGTTTGCCCAGTGGCCACTGTGTCACTAACTCAGTGAACACAGGCTCTGTTAAAGTACACATGTAAAGTTGTCACTGGATTAGAGAGGGTCTGGTGTAAAGTGCTGAAGTGTCAGGCACTGATACAGACCCCCTACTCCTCTCACATGGAGGCTTGTTTTAAAACTGTTGTTGTAGATTTCATGGATTAGACCTCTCAGTGGGAGGGATAAATCAAATTAAGAGGCATGTCGGCACATTTAATACTCATGGCAGCAGAGCACAAACTGGCGGGCCCTTTCAATTCGGTTTACAATGTGAGGCCAATAAAACTGTACAATGTTCACTACCAAAGATCCTATTTTTGAGTGATTGTAAATTGCTGTGTTGTTTTCATATAAACAAAATAACTTGTTGAAAAGTGAATATTAAGCCCTGTTAGTTATTTAAAGAGCTGTCTCACTATCATATTTTTAAATGTCGTTTTGTAAATAATTGCAAATGTGGTTTGTGTACGTATCACATGATCAGAAGCTGCAATTTACAACTATTTATATATTGAGGAATCTAATGGTCTATAAAGAATAAATATATATATCTATATATACATATATATATACACACTGTAAATATATATAATTTTGTATTCACTTTGCTCTCGATGAGATCACAGACGATCTTGTTGTTGAAGTACTCAATCTGAGACCATTTGATGCCCTCCTGCACGTACTCCTCCTACAAAAAGAGAGACATGAGCAGAGTTCAGAGTCAGATTATAAAACATCTTATGAGGCAGTAATAGAAGCACAATGTGGAGAAGTTTACCTGCTCTGCTTTGAGTGTCAGCTCAATGAATATCTGCTGCAGTTTCTCATTCACAAAGTTGATGCAGAACTGTTCAAAGCCATTTTTCTGTGGAGGAGACAACATCCAGAATAATTGAGCTGAGTACAGACGTCTTCTAAGTACCTGTACTGGATAATGGAAATCCAGAGCTTTTGCAATAAAAATAACACAAAGACACTTCAGTTCAGTCTGATCCTATAAACAAGTCCAGGTCTTCTCATTAAGCAAACTAAACAAACCAGTAATCAGATTAGAAAAGCATGTGGAGGTCTGCTGTCTCAATCAGGAGATATACCTTAATCCACATACTTTATAGGTTAGTCTTATCCGTTGTGTTTAATCTGTTTAAATGCTCAAAGTTAATACCTGTTAATCTAATGTATGTGTTGCTGCATGGTTGACTTCCAGTTACCATGTGCCAGACCGTCAAAAGGCCAAAAACACTGACCTGGAAGATTTCGAATCCATAGATGTCCAACACTCCGATGTTATAGTCCTTATGATCTTTCACCATGGCTTTGTTGATCGACTGCAATTAAAACGTGGTATTAAAATAAAGCTCCATTGTAAGTGATCAAAGCATTGTGACTGAACTCTAAAACTGTACAATGATGCAATCATACCTCGACCAGGAAGTCAAACACCCGTGAATGCAGTGCTTTGGAGAGGGCGTCCCGTGTGTAGCACGCCTGCTCCACGTTCAGCGTCACGTCAATGGACTCTATTGCATTTCCCCACTTGCTGTCCATCTTCCGGCTGGTTAGTTTCTCCTTCAGACGGTTCTGGTCAATCCCAAGCAGAAATGCAGGAAAGGCTAGAACTGTTAAAAGACATAGAAGACAGAGAGTATAAATAAACGTGTAAATAGTTATAAAAGATAATTATGCTGACCGTATTTGTCTTTTTTGTCACACTGCTCTGTTAACAAAAGATGCTTTAGCACACAACATACATAGTATTTACAGAAGAAAATGAAAAGTAAAGCAGGATGTTAATGGGTCCTGCTCTAGAAGAGAAAAGAAACAGCATGCAAATCAAAACGCAGGATTGAGAAAGGCAGCTTTACGTAACCTTTGTAAAGCAGAGAGAAGTGCCGATACAGTGGTGTAATTCATCTTTTGCACTGCTGTGATGACACTTTCACAAATCCGAAAGATTCTACTGAGAACCACAAAGCATTAATCTCTGTTCAGAACAACAAAACTGGGCCGATTCTGTGGCTAAACCACTGACACTAAGGAGAACATTTGGAGCTTTGAATTATAGCTGAATGTGAAATAGAATAATAGTATTGGGCTAACCATTGACAAAAAAGAGTGTTGAGAACACCACAGAGGATTTTCCCGGCCTGGCGTTGATATTGTCCCCTGAGAGCCCCTCCCTGCCTTATTACAGTGACTCACTTCCCCGAAAAGGAAATGGCTCTCAGGCTTGCAGACTCACAGCGTCTGGAAACGCTTCAGACCACTGCAGTAGCTCCCCTTATGGGAGATGAGGGTGTGACTGACCATACGCCTGGTTCAATCAGGAGGAAAAGCCATTCTTTTTGTTCAGCAGGAAAAAGTATGGATTGTATACAAACCCTTTTACAAAGGCTGTGTATCAGGAATGGGAACAATGCTCATATAAGCACAAGCCTCCCTGCAGGAAATTTGCAAGTCAAAGTGGCAGTGGATTATGAGAGGAGGGAGTGTGTCAGTTATTATGTGATGTGACACATACAATAATCCTGTCACTCAATGCTTTATGTTTACAATACTGACTGATCTAAATTAAAAATGAACATTTTGGATATCTTAATGTTTAGGTTCTAGTGTGGCACCTTTAGAAATATGAAGCCATTCTTTCACAGCTCGATAAGAGTTTCCTATTTTCTGTCTCTATGTGCCCCAGCACTTTTTCCTTTTTACAGATGACTCTTCTTACATTTTTTGCAAATTATTTATTTTTTGCAAAAGTGAATTGAGAAGACTGGAGGGAGGGGGAAACAGGTAGCAACACCGTGGATTTTGTCATCCAAGTATTACCAACTACCAGCAACTCCAAAGCTTACTAATAAATACATATTAAAATACTAACGTGAAATCTGGTTGGCTTGATTCCTACAAAAATATATAGGGTAAAGTGTAAAGGAATATTTTTCCAGTGGTCAAAATGACCTCTTTGAGTAAGTCTTGTTGCTAAGCCAAGGGTTAGCACAAAACCCAAAGGCACAGTGTTTGTGTTGAATGATAAGGCCATGAAAACAACATTTTAGATTTAATTGTTTTTCTTAGCAAACACTGTTACACACAGAGACAGAATATCTGTTAATGTTTTGTTGTGACCACGGACTGTATAAATAGGTTTTGACGTAACAGTTGGAGGGACTTTTGATGACGCATGATGCCAAACCCAAAAATAACTTTCCTTCTGAGACGCAAAATATCCTAAAATAGTCATTTTTACAAAACAGCACGTCACTGTCGGGATCAAGTTACGTTAAAGCCAAATAAAGTGCAAACCCACCATAATAATGTCCACTTTTCTTTGATAGAACAATTAGTCTCAGCATTTCTTTTAACAACAAATGACGCACTGACTCTTGCTGCTGACTGCAAGCCCATGTGAACTTGGCTGCTGAAGTTTCATATGTGCAACACACTGCAGCTAACGCACACAGTTAGTGAGGCTGGAGGGAACAGGAAAGCAGAGATTATTGAGAGCTGCTGTTACGTCTGCACAGAACAGACCAAGGCTTTGTACACTGGCAACTGTGGCTCTCATCTGCATCATATACAGAGCATGGGGAGGAAGGAGAAAGAAAAGTGTAAAAATATACAGGAATAAAATGAGGCAAGAGAAGGCAAAAGAGAAGGGCACTGGAAAAGTATTATTCCAAGTCATTTTTAGTCCAGACCTAATAATAGTTATTTATATTTGGTAATCTAGCATGGCCCTGTTACTCCAGACAGTTGGCTGCCGTTACATTATCGCTATAAAACTGTAAGGAGTGAAAGTGGTGGGAGAGAAAAATCCTCCAACCAACCAAAGGGCAATCCAGGACACTGAAGAGAGAAGAGACGTTGACAAAAGTATAAACGTAATGAGAAGAAGAAATGTACTACATATCAACCTGAGCATCTTCACAATCATAACCAAATAATTAGATCTGTGTTTTTTTAGCCACATTATGTGATTATATGGACGGCAAAGTTGATCATCCTTCTCTTTGGTCCATAATGAAATATCTCAGCATGTTAAGATTATAGATATATAGATTCATTTTCTGGTACATTCATGCTCCCCAGAAGATAAATCCTACTAAATTCCTATAACATCACCGCAGGTCAAAGTCAGAAACGCTTGCATGGCCAAAGACTGTGTCTTTTGCACATTTGGAAAACTAACCATTAGCATGTTAGCATGATAGTGTTAGCTTTCATCTCAAAGTATTGCTATACCTAAGAACAGCTTCAGATACGCAAAGAACACCGTCAAATGTTTGTCTTGTTAAGCTATAATGATACTTGACACTCGATTTATTTTGATGCCTTATATTCCTTGAAAATTGCTACTAGGCCATAACTTAAAAAGTGTTTCCCTCGGGCTGAGCCAAAACATGTTTTGAAGGGGAGGGAAACAAGTTTAATGATGGTAGTAACTTTTTGTCACAGATTATTACATTCGATTTCCTAATAAACAAGTCGATGTGGTATGGGATCATAAAAGGCCTATTTTATCCTTCCATCTTGGTTGAATATTAAAGAGCAAACTAAAAAGATACCTAGTAAATTTGTATAGAAGGTTTAATGTGAGCTTTGATGATTTTCACCTGGCTTGGTTTGAACCCAACAGTCCTAAAGTGAGCCTACTTACACTCTTCACTCTCCACAGCAGCGTAGTTTCCTGCCTCCTTGAAAGTGATATTTCCCAGGTGCAGGACTCCAGCCACAATCTGAAGCACCATGGAGCTGTTCTCCGCTGAGATGCCAATCACATCCATCGCATGCTGGGAAAAGCAAAAAGAAAAGATTGTGCTAAATTAGGTCTTCAGTGTGTGGGTTTACTCGCTCCTGTGGCACCTAGCTCATGTCCTCTAATTACTCCTGCTGCGGTCTCGCTGGTAAACAAAAGCAGGAGGAGATGATTGGAAAAGCAAACAAAAGAGGACTGGTAGGGAGAGGGAGGAATGTAAAGAGAATGAGCCACATGAACACTGGTATGACAATAATAGACACTCACAACACCACTGAGGGTGTTAAATTATTGCCTGAAGTGACCGTACCGTTGTCTCCTGGAAGTCGCTCTTGTCATTGATGTCGTCCACTTTGTAGGAACCGGACTGATTGAGGTAAGTGTAGTAATCTAGGCTTGTGATTCCCAGGGTGCCTTTCTGCTCAGCAGTGGCTCCTTCTATCAACTATAGAGCAGAAACAAATCGTTTATTGTGGACAGTTTTTGCACAAAGTATGTTGGTACAATCATTTTAATATTTGTTCAGGCATGTATTTATACGCTGTGCTCCACTTTTCATGTGAAGAAAACTGCACTTAAGGAGAAATGAACCGTCTCTTCCAGGGACCTCGAGCCATTCCCAATAAAGAACAGATTGACCCTGTTCCTGCAGCCAAATGGCACGTCTAACCAAACGTGTCCTCAAATCCCCTTAAAGACCCTCTTCACGAGCCATATGTGTCCGCAGCTCGAATGAGAAGCCTCACCTGATAGAATATATGGAAACTCCTCTCTCCTGGATTCCTCATGACGACACGTGACTTCTCCAGGAGAAAGTTGGAGATTTTCCCCCCGTCTGGCTCGCCACCGGAACTGAACTGGATCTCAAAGTATTTCCCCTGATGGATCAAAGCATGTTTTTATTTTTCCCGTATTGGAGTCGGCCGCAATAAAACTCAACTCCAGAGCTATAAGGTCTGAAATAGTGGCATCTGGCTGTTATACGGTTGCTAGTGGTGTGTGTGTGTGTGTGTGTGTGTGTGTGTGTGTGTGTGTGTGTGTGTGTGTGTGTGTGTGTGTGTGTGTGTGTGTGTGTGTGTGTGTGTGTGTGTGTGTGTGTGTGTGTGTGTGTGTGTGTGTGTGTGTGTGTGTGCGTGCGTGTGCGTGTACATAAAAATCGGATCCTTTTTTTTGTCTCGCTCTCTTCTCCAGAAAAGACTGTAATATAATAACTGTTCCAGGCCTAATAGTGAACAGACACACTATTTATTGAAAGACAGTACTTTAAGAGCAGTGATTTAAGGCCAGCGGTGCCAAACCAAAGTAATTTCTACAAAATTGGATCCAAAGACATCATGACTACTGAGACAATGCTGCTTTGTATGCTAATCTGAACACCAATAAACGTGTCCTTAAATGAGCTTTGCCTTTTCCAATTTGCAGCCCTTATTGACCCAGATCCTCAGTAAGCAGGGCAGGATGTACCTCAGTGGTTCTGCATGCATGTTTTTCTGTAAAATGTGTCCTTACAGCACAGCTCTGGTTAACCAAGACACACATGAGGTTTGCTTCCCCATGCAGTTAGACAGAAAAGCTGTTACTGCAAAACTTTGTTTTCAAAAGTGTCCGCTTAGACCCAAAGGTGCGCCACAAAGAAGTTGAGTCCTCAATTATTCTGGGGTAAGTGCTACCTACTGCATGCATTTATCTCTGAGCAACACAGTTTAGGATTTTTCAGGCAGTGGGTTATTCCAATGTTGTCTATGTTTCCCAGAGTTGACCTTATGTACATTGCAAATCAGCTTTGGCACATACACATGCAGAATTGGGAGGTTGAACTTTTTATGTTGCACTCTTTGAAATGGATTTTCATATAGTTTGTTTTGTAAATATCAACCAGTTATGAATTGAGCTGCAATGCAAGGCATTCAACATTACATAAAGTGGAAAAACCCAGGAATGAAAGCCTTACAAATCTGCTGGAGTTGTTGTTCCTAACGGTCTTGGCATTGCCAAAGGCCTCTAGCAGCGGGTTGGACTGCAGGATGATGTCTTTGACGTGCTGCAAGGAGACGGAAGCAAAAAGCTGTTAGCTACATCAGACAGCAGGTAGGGGTACCACACACACACACACACACACACACACACACACACACACACACACACACACACACACACACACACACACACACACACACACACACACACACACACACACACACACACACACACACACACACACACACACACACACACACACACATGTAGAGACAGACACACACTGTCTGGAGGACATTATGTTTCCTGTGAGCCATCTGCATCTGTCAGAAACACATGAGCTTTAAATCGGTCCAGCAGACAGAGCTATTCCGACTTCCTTTATTGTACACAGAAGTTGAATGGAAGTTATTTCCTGGAATTTGTTTGCATTTCTAAATTTAGTGCTATATGAAAGGGAAACATAAGCACTGCACTTGGGACTTTAGGTTGTTTTTAAATGGAGAACCATGTGGTTATTAGTATACCAATTCATCATATTTTACTTCTCCAAGGCAGAAGAGAGTCGACTAACACTAGTTTGACAAAATGTTTTACTTGATTTAATTATGGAGCTTCCAAACAACCTGAATCCTAGGGATGACATCTCAAAGAGAAAACACATTTTCAATATGGTGTCCAGATGTCTATAAAACAGACTTATTTTAATTAATCATTATTATTGATGAATATGATTAGCTTTTGTGACGATGACAATGCTCAGACACATGAACATACATGTTGCTGACATGAAGTATTTTATCTTTTCAAAACTATTCTTGCACACACACACACACACACACACACACACACACACACACACACACACACACACACACACACACACACACACACACACACACACACACACACACACACACACACACACACACACACACACACACACACACACACACACACACACACTATAAACAGGTTGCATAAGAATGCACGTGCTGTACTAAGCATACCGCACAAGGTGTACAAAATGTGAACAAGAATTGATGCTGTACAGGAGCTGGGAGAGGAGGTGGAGACATAAGTGTGTGTGTGTGTGTGTGTGTTTGTGTGTGTGTGTGTCTGTGTCTTCTGTAAAGGCCACATTTGTTTAAACAAAAAATACAAAGACAGTTATTTTCATAACTTGCTTTAAGGTATACATTTACACTGGCAAATATATCCCATGACAACACATGTCAGACTGTCAGCTTGACCAATACATTTAAAGCCTGAAGATGACTTCTTATGTCCCTCGTCCCTCTGAGTGGATTAAATATAAAAATCCCAGTGCCATCATGGTGGAGGCATTTCCTCATCAAACTTTAGATCTTTATTGAGCTTAAGAACTGGACATCTGCTGGTTAGAGGGACTGCCAGATGGCTGAAGGGGGTTGGGAGAATAAGAGGCTGCTGATGGGCTGATAATGGGGAATAAAGACGAGGCCTGGGTCTAAGGAGAGTGCAGGAATGAAGCAGCAACAGGTTGTTTGTTTTCATACGTCAGCAGTGGTGTTCAGGACGTGGCTCAATTTGTGAAGGACACATATAAAAGAGATGATTATGAAATGAATATAGAATGTAACCATTTCATGTCCAGCAGTGGCTCAGTCAGTAGGGGCTTGGACTGGGAATCGTAGGGTCGCCGGTTCAAGTCCCTGAACAGACTTGAAATATGGAAAGTGGACTGCTACTTGGAGAGGTCCCAGTTCACCTCCTAGGCCCTGCTGTGGTGCCCTTGAGCAAGGCACCGGACACCTCCAATCCCCCCTCCCCATTGCTCCCCGGGCGCTGCACGATAGCTGCCCACTGCTCCTAGTACTAGGATGGGTTAAATGCAGAGGACTAATTTCACTGTGTGTGCTCTGCTGTGTGCATGCATGTGACAAATAAAGAGGGTTTCATCCTCCGATTCTTCTTCTTCTTCTATTTCATTTCAAGTTAAAACTCATCACAATAATTGAATATTGAAGAGAAGCTGTCTTTTCCCAGGATTGTACTTATTTATTCTTGTGAGATCTTTATACTAAATATAAAAGGGATGTTGAGAATTTGCTTTTAAATATTAATTCACTCCTTAAAATTAAACATGAATAAAGACCATTATAAACTCCTTTACATAAAAGGATTCCTGCCTAGTTGATATTTAATCTCTACTGCTCAACTTCTCATGCATCTATTAAATACTGTCCTGAAAGACAAACAGCAGCTCACCTGTACTTTGGATCCACCGCCTGACACTTTGGAGATGTAGCCCATGATATATTTGGCTGCCACGGTCTTTCCTGCACCGCTCTCTCCACTGAAAAACACAGAAACACATTTAAACACAGGTTTTCACATACAGTACATCAAATCCAAGCTTTTAAAGTCACATTTAAATCCACCCCATTCAAAAACAGATAGCATGTGACACCTGAATTTATTCTCACATAAGTTTAGGGATTCATATAGACCTAGTTGGACACCATTCGTGCATGTTAACTTTTTTTTTCGTCCATCATAAAGTTTTAATTAGTTTAAAGGAAATATAATATCACCTTTTTATGTGATTTCTTTACATGTGTTTATTTTTGAACGCACAGCAACAAGCAGGATGGAGCCATTGGACAAGGTAAAACATTGTCAAGTACATTTGGATCCCATGGGCCATAAATCAAGAAATTGTACATGTTAAAATCCTGCTCTGTATGAAGTCACAACTACTCAAGCCACTGCAAACATTGACATATCAAACATTATTTATTATCATAAATACATTTGACTAACTTGCAGTCCTATGTATGTGTTGGGGTGCGTGTCTGCATTTTTGTGTCCACCTACGCAAAGATAACCCACCAGTTATAGTTACCCTGCTAAACGAACAGGAGAGCTCCTGCTTTCATGTGTACAATTTTACTGGACAAACAAAAATGTGTGTTGCAACCAGAAGCAAATTTGATCTCAGAGGCTAAATGTGTGTTAGCCGCAGCACATCTGGTGAGATGAATGCAGCAAGGCCATTAATCCTGTTTTGTCACACTCACAGAATTTTCCCTAATTTTTCTTTCCCTCTCCCTACACTTGTCTATTTCGCTCCTTGCCTTTCACTTGTGTCATACTTATTTTGACGTATGTGGTTTGGCAGTGGATGACAGTGGCGTCTGTTTTTTTCTTTCTGTGCCTTAAAGGAGAGTAAGGTTGGTAATGCCTCTGTGAGAAACACAGCTGCAGACTGTTAAAGGTTGCCAGAGGAAGTCATGGGAGCCACACTATTACACAGCAGCCTCTATATAGTTGTAACCCTCCCCCTATATTCACCTCCTTGTTTCTCCCAAATTCTTTGGCATTGTCTGGGCTTCCTCACTGCACACTTACTGCTCAACTCACAACAAGAAACCAATATGAAGAATTTTTCTTTTTGATGTCAGAAAAATCTCAAGAGCTCCTCTGAAGCATTGTTTTCTCCTCATGAAAGTATTTCTCTGAAGAGCTATTTTCAACACAAGCAGCAGCGGGAGTCGGAGTCCCATTTCGAGCCCCCAAAATGGGCGAGACTCATTTTTGTGGTGCTGAAAAGCAGAAAGCATTGTTAACTTCCGTAGTGATTTATTACCCAAACAAGGACATGAGTAAAACAATGCAATGCAGAGGCTTGGAGGTTAGAGCCTTACATTTCATAAAACATTACTGACATCAGCTATGAGAAGGATGCACTTTAAAGATCTTCTTTTGGTGGTTTTAAATGTAATAAGGCACACTGCATTCCCACAGAACTAGTTGCATGTACAGTATGTTAAAGTAGACTGAATTCTTCTGTGCTAATGTAACAGCATTGTATTCCCAGGGTCTGGTTCAAGCCACAAGAGCACTCATCTGTTTTAGGACCAACTATAACGGTCCAAAAGACACAGATGGAGTTAAAAATGTGTCATGTATGTCATGTAACTATAAATGACATAAACCAAAGAAAAGACCAAGAAAGGGATTCACTGCCTTCTGCAAACATGTTAAGCTATAATGTGGTTGTGTTATTAAAACATTATATATTTTTTTATTAGAGAAGATTTTATGAAAGCAAGTGAGAATTTGGTAGGAAGCAGTGAAAAAAAATACAAAAAGGGTTGCAAGATTTGTAAGTTAAACCAGCAGCAGTAAGACGTCTGACTTGGTATAATACAGTCCCTGAACTGTTGAGCAACATACTTCAAAGCAGCACCATCAATCGTCCATTTAGACTAAAATAATTCATCTACTGCCCTCAGTTCCTTGGAGAGAGGAAGGAGAGAAACACCGGACAGGTTTAGGACATCGTGTGCAGCAGCTGTGGGGAACACTGTATTGGTGACTCAGCAAAGCCTCTGGTCAAAAGACTGAATAAACAGTAGATAAAAGTAGTAGTTCACATCAGCTATCTGTGAAGCAAGAGACGGCATCAGCTGGGACTGAATGAAAGCCATCGATCATTAGTCAGTCGACAGTTAAAGGAAGATTAAAACCTGCAATTTGTCATTAAAAATGAATCCTGCTAAAATGAAAGCCAACATTCAATAAATCTGCCTTTCATTATGGTCTGGTTGAAAGAGCTCTTTAGGTGACATGCTGTCTGAAAAACTGACATTTTGGTCTACTTTAAGTAGCAGCAACCTTGGCGTTTATGATGGTGTGTTTCTTATCTATGCTAAGAGTTAATATCATAGTTTAGTGGGGGGTGCCAAACTGAAGCACCAACCTGCTGCAATTCATCTCTATCATATCTGATCCAGATGTCGCAGCCTAGCAACATCAGTCACATGCTGATGTTAGCAGTTGGCATGATGAAGTGAAGTAAATGAAAAGGCAAAAGGTCACAATTGCGCTACCATTTCATCCTGAATCCCCCTTTTGGTAAATTCACACATTTTCTTAATAAATATGGAAAAGCGCTAACACAGACCGATGCTGCCCACACTGCCTGGCCAGCAGTTCACAGCAGCCTTTGTTTGCTGTGAACTGCTTCATCATAAAACCACTTCCATGCTTTTGTTTGCTGATTTAGTCGATCACAAAATCCACCTCAGTGCCTTTATGTGGGGAACTGAACTAGCAACAGCTGGCTGTCCAAACAACGGACGAAAGTGCTGAAGCAGGGGTCATTCATCATGAGGTAAGCAATATAGCAACCGTGCTGCTCAGGTGACTGGGCCACTGGGATCATGACACCACAGTTTTCTCTCATGCAGATTTGTAGCTCAAAAACATTCACCAATAAACTCACACTGGCTGTAAAATTCCCTAAAACCCCTTACATCTAAAGAAAAAGACTACTGACCAAGGACAATTGCAGGTGTTCTTCCTGCTGTTTGTTTTCTGTTCTTGTTAAACCAGGAAGTTTTTTCAAAAATAGCCACAATAACAGCTGCTTTGTTCCCATCTCCCATCCTGAGTCCAGATCCAGCAGTAAACTGTGCACTGTTTTCATACTAAGGTATTAGTGCATTTCTATATTTCACAATAGCTTATGGTGAGACCTACAGTATGATGGAAAAACAACAAAGTAACACATCACTCAGGCAATGAGCTGTAGTAAATGATGCGGTTTAACCTGCTCCATTCCCATGATCCCCTCCCGATAACTATTATCACAGCCTGCAGGCGAGCAGCTGCAGCTTTGAAACTTTGCCACACAGATCACGTTGTACAGATTACTATCTCCAGTCTCACTGAGGTAACAAAATGAACACTAAATACTTTTGTTTTGTCACATGCCATTAGTGCACAATGTGTAACGATGGTGGAGGATGATAATTGCTCAAAAGTCTTACCTGATGATAACGCATTGGTTCTCGCTGTCAATCATCATGTTTCTGTACATGTTATCTGCCAGGGCGTAGATGTGAGGCGGGTTCTCATACTGAGCCTGAGAGATCACAAAATAATTGTATTAAAATAAAGCCAACAAAACCTTAAAAGGATACGTCTCAGGACATTATATGTTTTTCCTACTGTCAACAAATCTCTACTTTTCTGCTTCTAAGTAGTATTGTCTGTTTAAGTCTAAGATAGCTTATTCATTATGTGCTCTGTTGTTCTCAGAGAACTCATAAGAATATCCGTCAGCCACATCTTTGCACATAAACTCTGCAATATGATGAAAATCAGCATTAAAAGTTTGTTTTGACTCACAATCCCACATACAGTATCCTGCAGCCATAAATAATCACTAAACCATGAAGGAGTTTTAATCTGATGCTAAAAATAGTGCTCAATAAATGCACTATTTACTTGCCTATTTTTTTAAATAAAATTTGCTTAAAACTACAGCTGCCTTAGGTATGGTCGTGCTAAGATATGGAGAGATGGATAAAAACATGGTTTGTTTTTTTGTACATTTTTGAATTTTTTGACAATAAAAAATATATAATATACTATAGCTGAAATATTAACCCCATTATTGCCTTGATGGCTTATTTCCAACATTGTGAAAAGGCTACACCTAATGCACTGAATACAACATAGGATGTAGCCTATAACCTTCCTGGTCGTTTCAAACTATTCTAAACAAATCTGAACTTTCTGTAGTGTGAGCTGATAACACTGTGCAAACCTGAACCCAGTGCACTTAACTGTAACCTGTTGAACTGTGAAATATTGGCATGTGTGATGCTGAGTGCTTTCACAGTTGGTAAGCATATTAGTCGTCTTTTAGTGTGTTCCTGGCTTAAGGAGACAAGCCCACTCTTCATGCTGGCCAGGAGAGGAGGCAGACTCGGACAGGCTGTTCTGTGAAGGTCCTGCCAAGCTTTCTCCATGGTTGAGTCAAGTTTCTGACAGCAACATCTGCAACAGTCTGCTGGAAGCTACACACTGCAACTAACCCAGAATTGAAAAGCCTTTGTCCTTCAGACAGTTGCGGTCTTAAACCCCCAGGCACATTGGTACTTTTGAAGATTGAACTTAGTTTTTCTAGTGTAAATTCCGACAGCTGAAGCCATTCAAAATGTGTTTATAGGTTATTGGTCAAACTGTATCATACTTACTGCGCCTTGATACATCTCAACTTCTTTGTCTCCAAAATATGGCATCTGCTTGAAAGGGTTGACGGAGATGAGCACGGGACCAATATATGTCTGACGAGGTTATATATTAAAGAATATACAAGAAAAACAAATAGGACCAAATTATTATTACCACTCTTTGAAATGCGAGTAGTTCATGAATTGGGGCAAAACATAGAGATTTTAAATCTGTAAAAGAAGGGAAATAATTTCATCTAAGGCTGCCATAACGTCAACAGAGAACAATGGAGCTGCAGTGGAGTATTCGGTGATCAGGCCTGAGGATAAAAAGTATCCAGTTCTTACAAAATGACAGAGAATAGACCAACCATGTAACACAGTGAGGTTTTATGCCTTGCAGCCAAAATGCTGCTCAAGAAAAATAAAGCTGCCATTGTGGGTGGCCTACAGTGACCCACAAGCTTGGCATAGAGACCTCACAGTTACGGCTATTTATTGACCCAAATCAAAGGCCTGACTCAGAGATGTTGAACCTCAAAATGCCAGCATTTACTAAACGTCATAATCCTGTGCACTGCCAGGACGTGGATGAAGTTTATGCAATGAGCTGCTCAGCATTGCTTTTCAAAGGGGTTATTCATTCATTCATCTACTCATTTCACGTCATGAACAGCTTATGTGTGTGTAGCCACAGCTGCACTTGAGAAACCTAAACCTAGTATTTGTGTGATGTACTGTATGAAAATGACTGCCAACTGTTTTAAATCCCCACCGTAATCAAAAAATACCGCTGGTTAAAAGAGACTCAAAAAGACTGTAGATGCAATCTGTTATTTATCACACCATTTTGTTCACATTTCGCACCACAGTGAGATTAAACCAGTCTGACTTCGTAGTGGAGGGAGGTACGTACAGAGGGGCCCGTTGCCCCTGCACACGGCAGAGACTCAGGAGGAAGGTGTCACCTCCCTACACTGAGCTATTACTCACTGCTAGAATAACACTGCCAATGACCATTCAGCTATTCTGGGAATAGCTGGGATGAGACAGGGCTTGGCTATTTCTCTCCAGAGTGTGAACTGCGATTGTAAGCAAAGGATACAAAGATGTAGTCATCCATGTATCTCTTCTTGAGGTTGTCCACGATGGCGTCCTCATTGATCTTGCTGAGCAGCACCATGTCATCCACTCCACTGTGTTTGACATTGTGGCTCTGCCAGTGGTACCGGTAGTGCCCCCGGCTCCCCTGCAACAAAACACATACAATGTATTGTTAGTTCATTCAGAAAGACACAAAGGGATAGCGTGGACTAATCGAGAGTCTGACATCAAGGTGACATAGCACTGTTACATGAGTGCATTTAGGCTTTACAGCGCACTCAGAGGCTGAGGTTTTGTGGTTTTATCACACAAACGAAAGCCAAGGGAAAAATGGTTATTATCAAAACAACAAAAAGTCTCAGTGTGCAGATTTTCTGATCCAGGCAGCACGATGGGCTGTGTATACTTTAAAATCTTGCATAGTCAGATTCTCAGAAATGCTTTGGTTATTTGTCCAAGTGTTAAAGATGCTCTTGCCCAACTTTTATCCACATCCTAACAATCGGTTTTTCCCTAATCCTGTTTTTTTTTTTTTCAGCTGAGTGAGTCTTTGGAGAACTGAGGTCATTCATCATGTGCTATGAGTCAGTGTTGTCTGGCTACTGTGGACGAGGGTCACAATGTGCTGCGAGGAGTGAGTCTCTTTCTCCTGGACGGAGAACCACTCAAAGCTGCAGAGAGCATCCAGAACATTAGTCAACACACAAGTTAACTCTTGACTTCCTCCCTCCTAAGTGAGGAAGTATGGGAAGGAGGAAGGAGAAAAGTGGCAATCTTAACAATAACTCCAAGGCTAAGAAATAAATCATTCAGTCAGTCCTACTTCAACAGCAAGACACTGTATTTTATGTTGCAGAAGCGTAGATAATATACTCTTTTAAGACCCTAATATTAATCCATATTTTCAGTTATTCTCGTCAGAACAGTATGTCAGTATTGATTTCCATTATATGTAATGACCAAATCTTTTCTTCTGTGCGACCATAAGGTTCACATTTTGGTTTTGTATTAATGTTTATTTCTGTATGACATTATGTCGGGATATCTATGGAACCCAAAGTATAAATCCTATGTTCCAATATGCTAAATGCACCAAACGGTTTGCATACATCCATCCTAAATCTCTTATCCAGAGTCGGGTCGCGGAGGACGTAATTGTTTACTCCACTGCTATAACCAAGGTCAAAAATGAACTTGAGTTCAAACAGCTTAAAGTACTCAAAGAGCTCAGAAAAATGATAAAACATCTACAATAATTTGACATTCGGTCAAACCTCATTTGCTGATCCTGTGATACAATCAAAAGCTCCAGGAGAACTCTTTTATGAACTTCGGTAAAATTATTTTTTTCTCAGCTGCTGTTTCCACGACTTAAAACTCAGTCCCGTTTGGACTTTTGAAGGTTGTGGTGTCTTTGTGATTTAAATATTATGATATCATAGAATCAAATAATATTCATTATACAGTATATACATGAGTCTGAACTCCCAAAAATACAGCACACTACAAAAAACAATCTTTAGTAAAAACTGTAAAATATGTAAGTAAAAATGAGTTGCTCTCAGAAAAATGACAGCAACCCAGGTCCACAAGATAACGCCGCAATACAAAATAAACCCGTGGAAAGACATTTTGTTTTTAGTAATTAACTCTAAATTACTTAGCCACGGCAGAGGGCCAGAAGCTTTAAATATCCTCCAGGGTGGCTTTATTCTTTACAACAGCAAAATGAAAACCACTTTACAGACTAAGACATAGCATGGGAGATGATGTGGAATGTTAACAGCTTTTTTACCCAAATCCAGTGGGTAATTTCCCCTCAGGAGGGAAGCAGCAAATTATAGCTTGATTAATTCTCCAGATCACACCCATTACCAGGTTTTACTGCTTTTGAGGTGCGGCAGAGGTAGATGCTGACCAATTTCCTTCCTTAGCAACAATGACAGGCTGACGTCACTCTCAGGGACAAAAGCATCACCTGGCATTAGTGAAATCTAAACATTTGTTAGAGTTTAGCAGCAAATCAATATTGTGCAGAAAGGTAGACACACAGAGAGACCGGGGAAAAAAAGTCAGAACAAACAAAAAGATACACAAAACGGCTGCAAAAAGACTCAATCTTACTACTAAGAGCAGTGAAATGAGATGCAAAATGATCGCAAAGATACACACATCACTTACAAAGCAACAAAACAATTTTTAACTTATGCAAAATGACTTCCCAGAATCACAAATCTACCACGAATACTCAAAAACAACTTCAAAAAGACACCAAAGGACAACAAAGAATGTCAAGTTGCTCTATACTCTGTAAAAGTGACAGCATTTAAGACCCTCAATTTGGAGAGGGGAACACTAAAAAGGCAAAAAGTTAGAAACCTCGAAACAAATAAAGGATGTAAGGCATTCAATAGTTACTTTACAAAAAAAAGTCACAATTAGAGATAAAAAAATTACAATATGGAGACAAAGAACAACATCACATATACGTATATCTAATATGGAAAATATATAGTGTCAGGCAAATGTAAAAGTGATTGGACTAAAGACAAAAGGATGTAGAGGTGGAGCCTGCATTCCCTGTTTATAAGTCATAAACTTAAATGCTCTTTTTTATTTAGTCCATTACTAGCTATCCTTTTGGTGCCACCTATCTAACAGAATAAGTACTTTGACATGTGAAAACCTTTTCTTTTAAAGCAGATGTCAAGAGCGAGTGCTGGCCACGAAGTGAAAACAATTGAACATGCTATATTTAACCTCTGTTTGCTATGTCTGGAATGAAAGTGTGCAGATTAAAGAAGGGAGAGGTAATAAGCCGGAGACGTAGGAGGTAGATGTCAAATATTCTGAGGATTGCTTCATCTGTTTTGTTTTAGGCCTTGTTTAATGAGGCAAGAGGAATAAGAACACATTCTCATTTAGAGCAGCAGACCAAGGGAGTAGCTGCACAAATACAGTACACACACACACACACACGCACACACGCACACACGCACACGCACACACACACACACACACACACACACACACACACAGACGTCAGGGAGGTGCCTGAAACAACCTCTGCTCTGCCGCTGACTGCCGGGCAGTAAAAGCTTCCAGGGGCTGAGGGTCTATACTCGCAGTGATTGTTATAGTAGTGGAAGGTCGCTTCCCATGCAGTTTTTGAGCTGTAACTCTTAATGAAAATGCTTCAACAACTCTAACAAACAACAAAACAAAATATGTTTTTTATAGGTTGAAGGTTAAGACAGTCCATCAGATTGAAATGTGAGTTACTGAAGGCCTGTTGAGGAGGTATCATACAGTAAACACACACACTCATACACCAGGGACATCTGGCACATCTATGGTGGCCATAACAACAACGTCACCAAGAAACCACAGACTTCCTCCTGAGCTTGACAGCACACAACTGAGCGTCTGTCATCATTAATATATTGTGTTAATAAGCAGTTTGAACAAAATGATATCCTTAAAAAATTAAATGAAAAGGTATTAATGGAAGTATGAGACTTGATTCGTTTTCAGTTTGAAAATCAAAGACATTCAGATCATTCAAAAGCAAAACTCTTGGACCGGACCTTTTCCCAGAAACACAAAGGAATTTCAATACCAGTCCTGATCCATAAGCCCAGGGTTTCCCTCCATACAAATACCATTACCATATATGGAGAGTGCTGAGCAGCTCTGGCTCAGGGGAACAGGAAATGGCTGGGTTTGATTCGGTATCATAAGCGGCACTTTTTCCCTCATTTCTCCCTTCTGTGCTGTTCTCCTTTTCTACACCAGGATCTGACACACAGTGTACCATGTGTTAGCACTATGTTTCTGATTTGCCATCTGAATACAAGCCATGAGAACAAATTCCTCTGTTTTCAAGTCAGAAGCAACTAAAGACGTTAATCACCGTACCAAAAGTCTGGAGAAATTGCACAACTTTGATACAGGTAAATGACTGGGGTAAGAAGTGAAGTTTGGGCGAAGGGAAATTGAATATTAGTTTTTTGCACAGAATGATGCATGGTCTCGTGGTTGTTATCATCAGATCAGATTGTTTTTGTAATGAAGCTCAGTTTAGACTGCACGATAAGTTGGTTGAAGCCTCTGAAGCTAAATCTGCCTTAAGCACACAGCCTTCTTAGTGCTACAAGCTGGACTTCTGCACTGAATGAAACTACAGGAAATGCCCAAAGCATTTGAGTGCATTACGTTTTTCCTTCAGGCTGGCTTGGACCGCTTAAGGAGAGACCCCATGTCCGATAAGCCCTCATGTCTAAGATTATTGGTGCCATCATGTACCAGCGTGTCTGACCTGATTTCTAAAGTTAATGCTGACCTAAAATGTCATGTCCAAAAAACATTCCTTTTTATACACAAACAGTAATGGGTTTGAGTGTGAAAAAGTAATAATTATACCTGCTCTCAACACATCTTTAAATCTGAGTTTACATCGTGGTCGTGCATTTATCAGATGCACCATCACCTGAACAATGATATTGCTGCTGTAAATTGTCTTTCTTTAGAAAAGTTAAGCATTGGTGGGCGAATAACAGGTGATACTTTAAAATAGCTGCGGATGTAGGGCTATGTGATGGCTTAAAAATATCTCCAAATTATTATGAGTAATAACTGCTGACTGTGATGAAAAAGCTGCTGGCAAAAAAAGCAGAGGAGAAACACAGAAGAAATGTAATTTGATAAGCATGTGTCACGAATTAAAGCCCAAATTAAGGGTAATTCCAGTCTGGGAAGAAAGGTTTTCCAAAAGTCTTGTTCCTATAGGCTAAAGTAATTTTGCTTTTTGTTTTGTTCTGACTGCTAGGAATGTTATAAATGCTCTGAATTATATTGAGATTTTGTCTATTTGTAATGGGTTTTGCAGACTGTAAGGCATTTTTTCTCAGTAACAGTCCAATCTGTGGTCCAAATGTAGACACCAGGTTCACCACAAATCCAACAAATCTGCACATGATATTCTGACAAATCAAATATTTAGTCTCGATGTAGCAAGCAGGCAGAAGTCTGATATGAGCCTAAAGCCTTCAGCACTATTACTGACCATTATTTCCAAAGTAAACACAGTTAAAATGTGCTTGTGATCGGCAAAGCATAATAATGTATGATGAGTCTGCTCAAGTTCCATAATTGTTCCATAATTGTCACATAGAAATGTTCTCTGTTCTCCTTTTCATAATTTTCCCTTATTTATTGTCTGTCTGGCTTTACCGTACTAGCAATGCTAAAACCCTGTGAGTGCATTGCTTTCTGAAGTTGAATTCACCAACAAGGAATACTTTCAAAACAGTGTTATCACACAGCTTGTATCTGTTGTAACACAAAGGCTCCCAAATGTCTGCTTTCATAGATTACCTATCTCTAAATAGTCTGTAACATCTGCTGCTAGACAAAATTGAGGCGAGTGCAATCTTAGGACATATGTAAAGAGTCACAAAAAGGTATCCAGTAATGGACAATAATCTCTACCAAGACTGTCCCCTCCTGACTATTTCGAAAGAGGACAAGGAATGAGTCCAAATCAATTTTACGCCAGTTATGTGTGGGTTGATTTGACTGATTTTCCCCTACTACTTGTTGATATTCAAAACATATCTGATTTGAGATAAACTAAACAAAGCTTAAGAAGGTATTACTCTCTAAACAGCATTTCCACCTGGTCTCTCTTGCTTGCATTTGCACTAAACTACTAAATATACACTAAATATTTGATGTATATTTAGTGTATATTTAGTAGTTTAGTTATATTGAGTGTATATTTCTCCTTCCTTCTTTGTATTGAACTGTTGCACCTCAATTTCCCTCGGGATAAATAAAGCTTCTTGAATCTTGAATCTGAATCAAAGCTTAAGAAGGTATTACTCTCTAAACAGCATTTCCACCTGGTCTCTCTTGCTTGCATTTGCACTTTGTCCAAAATCTCTCTGTGAGTAATCGGACCAGATGCAGAAAAAACTGCTGACAGAGATGGTCGGCCTTTCCACGGTACAGGGGGAAGATAAATAACGATGAAAGACACAAGAAGTATGTGTGTGTGTGTGTGTGTGTGTGTGTGTGTGTGTGTGTGTGTGTGTGTGTGTGTGTGTGTGTGTGTGTGTGTGTGTGTGTGTGTGTATGTCAGAGGAGCAATGACCCACAGTGTGAGGCAGTCTGATCCTGTCTGAACTTCTGACGGATGTGATGCTCATTAAGGTCAAACTTAGCCCTCTACAAAACACACACACACACACACACACACACACACACACACACACACACACACACACACACACACACACACACACACACACACACACACACACACACACACACACACACACACACACACACACACACACACACACACACACACACACACACACACACACACACACACACACACACCCTAGGATGTTCTTCTAAAGTGATGTCTTAAACTCCAGATGAGGCTGGAATTGATTAAAGAGTAAATCCACACTGAATTACACAGAGCAGAAAACTGTTGCTACACGATTCTCTCCATGATAATTTTACACTGAAAACTAAAAATGGTTAAGATATACATACAGTATATACACTCATGAACTACGATTCTTTTGTGAGTTTATTTCTTACAAAGCTAAAAACAGATAAACAACACTGAATTAACATGACAGCCCAGCATGATTCAAAGTATTGGCCTGCCGCTTAAATTCAAATTATGGTGCTGGTTTGAATGCCACAAGCAAAAGAAGACTAAAGCAAGCACATTTTGAGCCTCATTTGGCTAGACATCACACAGAGAAGGAAGAACAAAAACATCATGTTGCCAGCAGACTGTAGATAAAATGTATTTAAGGTCTGCTCTGATTAAAAGGAAACATATATACCGTAGCCTCAGCTTTAAATTCACATTGTTTTAAAGTGTCAGTCAATTGCCTGGGTCTCTTGCTAAAACATCTATAAGTAAATAAACTCATAAGTTGAACGACGACAGCGGTCACCTGCATGAAATTGGGTCAGCAGCATTATACATAATGCAAACCAACAAACATTGTCCTCTCTTTCCATGTCTACATTTCTCACGCTGTAGTGGATTGGAGCTGCTCGAGGTCACACACAAGGGAAGGATAAAAGGAAATATATTATTCTGCTAGGATTTGGTAACATGAGCCCTGACTGGTTGTGATGATGTTATAATGCTGTGCCCGCAGGGTAGGGCTGAGCACTGTCCCTCCCAGAGACAGAGGACATAACGCTGCGGTGTAAACAGATACTGGACGAATATTAACACATCTTGGAAGTGAACTACACAGTTTCAGCTTCACAGTCCCACCACTTAAAGTAAATTGACATTTTGGAAACTTTGGAGCTGCTGATGGTGAAGATCTCATTCTTTTAAATAGATGACAACGGCAACAAGGCTGCTATTAAAACACAGTATCAAAGAAAATGTGGTTTGGGGGGGATTCAGCTGAAAGATGTGTCACAAAATACTGCAGTTTCCTGTCAAAGCAGCGTCAGTAGTGGTTAAATGTAAACAAACCATCTGCAGTGGAAACTCATTCATAGCCATGCCTTGTGCCACAACAGGGCTGAAGTCTCAAGTTTCAATCAGCGAAATTCAAACCAGCATCTTCCCGAGTAGCAACTTAATACGTTCAAAGACACACATTTGGAGGGAGGAGAAGCTTGACAGAGTGAATTGTTTGGGAAAACGCTACCGAAGATGCCCGGCCTTTTTGTGTTTCCTGCCACTCCTGAATTATGTTTAATGCAGTTTTGACGAATACATTGAGCAGATAAATATCAAATTTGACATATTTTCAAGCTTGTTGGCAAATCATTAAAGATGGCTTTGGTAATCTCCCAGCTTTCTGTTTTTGTTGATAACGCCTCCAGTTGTTCATTATGTACCATGAACAGAAAAGCCTTCCCATATCAGCACTAACAAGCTGCAGTGGCACTTCATTAAAACAGCTGCCAGGAGAGAAGAAAATTACTAAAGCCAAAATCCACAAAAGGTCTCAACGAGAGTTTCCTGCTGAATCAGAGCAGTATCTCAGAACTGAAGTCTTGCTACTTTTTTTTCTGTACATTTAATACCTCTAGATAACAGATACACTTAAAACAGACCTTCAGGACTCTGAAAACAGAGGATGTATCTCTGTAAAAAATATCACATTATAGGAATTATTTTGCTGTGTGCCAAAACAGTGCGGGCACAGTGCTGAAAGGTCACCATTGGTCAAAGGTGCCTCACATTAATGTGAGAAGGTTCAGTAAGGGCAGACAGGGTCAGCCCTGTGCTTTAAGCTAAGAGTAAGAATGTATTTTCCAGACATATCGTGGTTTCTGTAACCAGGCTTGTTCTCCAGATAGTCCTTTTCAAAAACCAAAGTGCCTCTCTAAGCTTCGATATGCTTGACAACTCTGTGACTTACTGTAACTGAAATTACTACTACTGCAAGTTCTTTGGGGAGTGGTTTTTCCATATGAAGAACAAGATGACATTGACTTTTTAAACTCCATGACTCAGCTGTTCAACATTCATTGACAGCACAGAAAATCACTGCGCTCCATCCAAGTATGTGGGAAACGGAGCACCATGAAGCAATGGTGCATAGACTGTAATTCTCCTAATTAAAGAGCAGTGCTAAAAGTGTCAAACAAAAAAACACTGATGTGTTCATCCTGAGGATCTAGCAAAGAGGGCAAGAAATGTTTGCTTCTTTGATAAACTGTAGGTGCTCACTTTAGGCATCACAGTTGGCCTTCAACTTAATTTGCCTCCTCAGCTTCCTGTCAGTCATTTATCTGTCTTTTATGAACAAAAACAAAGCGTTCAGAGTGCAGGAAGGGAAAGGCTTGGCACAAATTGTATTGTATTGTGGTAAGAGAAGCAGAGTGAGAGGATATGCACTACCGAGCAGATTAGTCCCAATGGCAATTAAAACTGAGCGGATAGAAATACTTTTTTGAAGAACATTGGTTTCTTTTATTCGTTTATTGTAAACGTATTTTGAGGGGGTCAATCTATCCTGCTTTTGTTTAAAATATATGAGAAAAAGTATTCAGTATATCTAAATCATAGTACAATATCTCTGTGATGGATAGTTTTCAGATTTCGACCAGAGGCAACTCCTACAATTCAGATCATAAGGAAATAAAGGTTCCTGATTATATATTTAGTTTTGTAGGTTATTCTGAGATTCATTGCTTTTAGTAACTATTGTATTTCATTTAGTTGCCATCCTATAGTATAGTATGTGTAGTACACAAAAAACAGTGTTGATGGATGAAGATAACCTCAAGTTCAAGAGGATACTATTCAAACAGTGACGTCACTGCATGATTCTTCAGTGAGAAATGCTCTGACTCAGCCCCTCCATGGGGCATGTGCTCAGATAAAGACAACTAATTCAAACCAGCTAATTTTAACTCTGTTTCCAGTCAGTTACTTTATGTTTCTCTAGAGTAACACAACAGCTGACTGTCTTTTAAAAGCGTTGACTCAGTTCTCTCTCTGTCTATCATGTTATATTTCCCACATGTTCAGTAATATTAAAGTACAGATTGATATTTTGGAGCTATCACTGTAAAGTATTAATCTGAACACCAACAAACTGCCCACGGATAATCAGGATCCTGTGTGAACTGAGCCGCTAGTGTCTCTGTGTGGAAGTGAGGTTATTCAATAGCAATCTTAAGGCCAAACCAACAGCAACTGACAACATTGGACCGAAAAAGAGGCCAAACTCTGGCTAGAATGTGACTAAGGGAAAGCTTTCAGAGCAGATAGCTGGAGCACAGCTGCAAGACTCTGACCTTGTTCCCTGTCCACGATGAGGGAAGTCATAGATGCAAATATGACAGAACACTGCTGTGTTCATATTCCAACAACAAGGAAAACAAACTAGACATGCAATAAATTATATAACCTGGAGCATTACTAAAATAAGAACACAGATAAGAGCATTTATAACAAAGGTATAAAGTAAAGGAGAAATGCTCTGCTCAGGCATGATCTATAACAGCCGAACAAGAACATGTAGTTCAATGCTTTTAAGAAATTGAGACACAATGAGGTTCAACGCTAAGATGCCAAAGATAATTAATCCAATCTTATCAAACGATCTACTTCAAGTTTGACGAACATCTTCACTTGCTTAAAAGAGATTAAAAACACAAATCAAGAACAGCTGCTCATACAGCTGCGCTTAATGAGATCCCTCATTTCCATTTTGAAATCATACAGGTTGTGTTGTATTAAAAGAAGCTGTTGGTTCTGTGAGGTTGTACTAAGTGGTGCATTGAACTAATTGTGATACAATGCTTTCATGTCTGTTGCAAATTTAGTTACAATCAATCCATTATATATTGAGACATTTCACTCAAAAACACAAATGTCAAATCACAATGGACACAATGAATATCTGAACCAAATGTTTTGGCAATGTTTCCAAACAGTATTAATATATTTCAGTCTGAAGTAGAAGAGCGAGTGATCAACAGTCGCTCCTGTCATTCAAAGAGCCATGCTGGTGCAGGGCTTAAAATGTGATTACTGTCATCACACTTCAGCTGATGTGTGATTAAACCATGCCTCAAGATAACTCCTTAGGCTGTGTAATTATGGCCAAAGTCCAGTTAATATCTGAGAGAACAAATCACTCAGCCGTTTGAGCAGTTGCTTTGCGAATGACCTTGATTAACTGAAGTAGTTGCGTTGTTCAAGCATTAGTGAAAACATGTTACTGAGACTTACAGCAGTGTATGTATACGAGTAGAGTGAGGGGACTCTCTGGTTGCTAGTCATTTTGTAAACAAGGCTGAAGCATTCAAATAGAGCCATACTGTGCATATACTCTGCCACAGAAGGGGTAGCACACACTGCTCGAGGGAATGACAGTAAACACACTGATTCATGCTCCTCAGTTCATCAGGCACTTCCAGCTCAATATCATGTTTCACTTCCACACCAATAGTACAGTCCTTGATGAAACCACAGGATATAACTCACTGGTCACTGCTTTTATTGTAGTGACAACACCCACAGAGCCTTTGGTTTCTGTGGAAATAATGCTTAGCCATCTTTTATGTTTTACTCATGGTTCTCAGTAAAAGGCAGATACATTGCTGCATGCCTGAATTGAAGAACACACATGATAAGTTGACAAAAAGATCAGATAAGTGATTGCGAATAAGGCGTCCACCAAGTTGTTGTTGTTGTTGCGTGATCGAAAAGTGCAACACAATCACAATTTGCTTGTAATGACATCACATCTGCTTGTGTACAGAAGATAATGTAATACAATATAATGATCTAATAGTATTACCTAATAAAAAATGACCTAATGTTAGTCGATAAGAGAAGCATATCATTTTACAACATTGTATTTATATGGACCAATTCAACACTCTTGAGGCCTGTCATTGAAAAAATAGTTGACGCTTTGTAACAAAGAGGTAAGGAGCTGATCAAGATGTGTGAGTGAACTGATCCACAGCGACAAGCCCAACGAGTTCCCCAGGTCTACAGAAAGGGTGTTCGTCCTGTTTTTAGAGAGAGGGCTTGAATTCCTGAGCAAATCTCTACAGCAGTGATCGGTTTGAAAATGTAGCACCAGCTTTGAAATGAAGAGAAATGGGGGTTACTCTGTACGCACCTCCCTGTAGGAGAAACTAATTCAAACCATCTGCTGTCATACCGACTTGCTGTTCAGCATCTGGCAGAGAAGCAACCAGCGTTGCTAGTGTCTGCTGTTCCAGACAGTCAGGATGACAATCAGACTGTTTGTCTCTCTTCTACTTTTCAGATAATCTCCCAAAGACAAGACAAAACATACAATAGGTTTTTAGTTGTTTCACATCTTAAAAGCCATTCTTGAAACTTCCTATCTTTTACTTTATTTTCAGATGTCAAGTTTTATCCCTCAACATTGTTAACTTCATAAATTAGTCTTGGCAGGAGAGTATTTCATGTTCCCTCAAAAGAAGAAAACTACTCTGACTATTCATTCACTTGAGGTATAATTCTAGGTTTAACACAAGTGTACGTGATAACGCCACAAAAGCAAATTTGAAGCAGGAATATATTACATCCTGACTTAAATGCAAAAGCTCAATGGTGATTTCATACTAAGCAACCTTTGTCCTTTTGTTTCCTCTATAAACAACCCAACTTACGGGTTCAATGCATCACTTTGGAAGGCAGGACAGCTAACAGGTTTCAGTCCTACCTGTTTGAAAGGGTCATTGTTTATGTGTGAGGTAAGCAACAGGTTTGAAGCTACATGATGCATAACATTTACTTTCCAAAGACAAAATCCTCATAACCCAACAGGTGTTTGCTCATTCTGTAAGCATATTGATTGTTTATATTCCTGAAGGAAACTCCAACTAAATGTAAGATTTGATTTCCTGGGGGAACACCATTAGATAAAAGAGAAAGCTCCAATAACAAAAAAGAAGCAGCCATTATCAACGTATGTTTAAAGCTGCATGACAGCTGTATTATAATGTCCAACAGCAAGTGGGAATTATGCTACAGTAGACTTTGGCTTGAAGAATGTTTGCCAAAACACAATGACAAGGCCACACTACCTCCTCCATAACTTGGCTTTAGGCGTGTCTGCTGCAGGGATGGCTTTCAGTAACCAGGAAAAACCTGTCTCTATGCAATGCACAAAAACAGATAACAATGCTGAAAACAATACAAACACACTCCACCTGACACATGCTCCCTGCCTGCCTCTTCTTCAAAGACAAACCAGTTTTATAGAACATGCTGCACCTATGATGCATCCAAGTTTTGATGTTTTTAGTGACATTACATCTGGGTGTCACTCAGAAAAGTTCAACAGCACTAGGTTAGGGCTGTGTAATTGCTTTATCTGTAGTCTATACCGTAAAAAGTCTACGACTGTCAGGATGAAAAGGGTCAGTGACAGGTGACTTTAACTGGATGAATAAGGGCAGAATAATATAAAAATAGATGTCACTTTGTTAGCTTTTTCTCAATAAGCAATCTGTCGGATTAACTAAAATAAACTGGAGTGAAGTATAATTGTAAATGTGGTTATTTGAAAAAGTATAAAGAAATAACCATAACACAACTACTTAAATAACAGGTTGTTTGTTTTGGGGGATTTATTTAATTAAATATATAGTATAGTATAGTAAATATTGTTCTTCCCAGCTGTAGAGGAAGCAACTTTGTTAAACATGTGGATTATATTGGCTGTAGTAAATAATTGGTAACAGTATAAATATCACTCACCATCCTCTGACTTTAACCCAACAGTCTTTTCCGTCGTATTCCCTGCGATCCAGTGTTTGTGTGAACCTCGGTCAAGCCCACACTTTTCAAACCAAAACTCTCTAGTTGTTAAACGCTAATGCCAAAAGACGAAATCCAATTTTTCAGAGGATATTTTTCCCGATAAAGTCCAGAAATTGTGGATGCATGGATCCTCAGCGGTGTCCTCAGTCCATTGTACGGACAGACCAGAGACCTACACTGACAGCAGCAGCAATATCACACACAGAGCTGGATGGTAATTTACCCAGAGCAGTGCCCTCAAAACTCGGCTCTAAAACATAACACAGGAAACGCAGCCAGGAGGTCCAATCATAGGGCGCTGCACGCGGAATATGCTTAAATATTCATTAGGTGCTGGGAGAGGAACGACTGGGCATGCGCAGTTTTGGGACTTCCAAACAACAGACTCAAACACAATAAACCTAAACACTCTTTTTAATTACTATCTACTGTCCGCTTCAGTACATTATTTAAGGTGACATTGTCAAATCGACAGAGGTGTAAAGTAACTTAGTACATTTACTCAAGTAATGTACTTAAGTACACATTTCAATTTTTCTATTTTTTCCTACTTTGTATTTCTACCCCACTACAATTCTGAGGTAAATAGTGTACTTTTACTCCACTACATGAATTTAATATCTGTAGTCGATTTAAATTAATAATGTGAAATATAAACAACACTTAAATAAGAATAATAAACACATAACAATATCAATCATTGTAATCATCGAAACACATCATTTATTATTATGAAATGGGCCAATCAGCCTAATTAGTCATTTTGCTATATTTTGATGCCAATATTTTTGTCATTTTACTTGAGTAACATTTTGAATGCAGGACTTTTAATTGTAATCCTACACTCTGGTACTTCTACTGTTAGTTAAGTACAAGTACTCCTCCCACCTCTGCAAATCAACAGCTTTTAACATCCGTTTCTGTTTTGTTGGTTTGCAGCCATTCAAATATTTTATACCAAAATGTATTGCAAAAATTATAAACCTAAAAATGAAACTTAAATGTTGCAAATTAAGTCTAAAAGCTACAATATGTCTCAAACTCCATGCGATATACAGTATTAATACAAGTTGTGAAAGAACGATATAAGAGTATTATTTTCCTTTTTACATGCAGCATGTGGAATAATCTTCATAACTTCACACACAGGCTCCCAGGGACTCAGAATCACTGGTAGAATACCTTGTGCAAGTCCCTTGATTAAGAAACAGTGCTTTTTGACTTTAAAGTATCAATTATGTAATTATTTTTTTTTAAATGGTGTACAGTAGGCCAATATAGTTCAACTCCCGCCTCAGGCAAATGGAACTCACAGGCCTTTCTCTTTTGAAGTGCATGGGTGGCACTAATGTCCTCTTCTCACAACCAGTCTCCAGACTGAGGCTCGCCTTGAAATGATGTTGGGCGGTGGGGCGACTCTATGGGTGTAACCTGTCTAACAGGCTGCCTCTGTGCAGTAGGCACACTGTGTGTGTGTGTGTGTGTGTGTGTGTGTGTGTGTGTGTGTGTGTGTGTGTGTGTGTGTGTGTGTGTGTGTGTGTGTGTGTGTGTGTGTGTGTGTGTGTGTGTGTGTGCGTGTGTGTGTGTGTGTGTGTGTGTGTGTGTGTGTGTGTGTGTGTGTGTGTGTGTGTGTGTGTGTGTGTGTGTTTATCACATCTAAGTCTTATTCTAAATATACTTTTACTTTTACATCTAAGATAGTTAGTAAGACAATATATAGACAGTTATGGACCAATGTGAATGTAAAATTACACGAGGAAACAAAGAGAGCTGTTATAATGTATATGATTAATAGATAAACAAGGAATTCTTCATAGAGCTTTGGTGATACCAAATGTGCAGTGGTTTGTCACCACCAAGTGGAAGTCTTGGGCACGACAGAGAATATTAAAATGTTTTGAAAATCTTGGCCAGGTGTTTTAAATATTTTTAATGTTTTAATACTTTCAATATTGGACGCCATCAGTTTTGTTGATTTTATCCATTTATCCTTCCAAGTTTATTCATTTTTACAATTAGGTCAGAAGATTGATGACATAAATTTGTGATAACAGCTTGACCTCTCTATTTTTTAGAGAAAAAGAAACATATTAACCATGTTCTTTTCTCTCTAAACCATCATTTTCCAGAATTAATTCATGAAAAATGTAAACTCTTAAAATATTTTTCATTGCTTTTGAGCAGGTTGAGTTTAAATGCACTAGCAGTACATTTTAAATAAAACAATTGAGATTAGGTTTAGGACATTGCAGTGTGTGAGGCAGCAATGCATCGTTAATTTGAATCTGTTTATGAGCAATTAACGGTCCTTTATGAACCAACAGTGCCAACTAATGCAGAAGAATCTACCGAAGTAAATGTATTTCTGTTAAAAGAAAGTTTAACCTAAAACATCCTGTTTTCAATTATGGGCTGATTCTTTCTTTTTACCTAAATATAGGCATAAAGTAAACACTTTTTAAATCTTGGTTATTTTTATAACTCTGTTCTAAAATATGTGTTGGGTTTTAATGTGTATATTTCCTGTGGTTTGTGACTTATGTACACATTATAACTTTAATGATCCTGTTATTAAGAGTGTACATACATTTGAATATAAAATAACTGTAAAGAAAAAACTTAACGAATTACGAACTCAAACCTCTAACTCTGACAATGTCTCATGGGAGTTGTAGTCCATGGCTGGTGTACTTGGTTGAAGCTAAACTAACACAATTATCGTTGTTTTATAGCCCATATAAGGAAGTTATCAATGTTATATATAATGTACAGTAGTGTATATTCATTTAGCTTAGAATGTGTGCAGAGTTCCTCAAGTTTGACAGTTTCGGTACAAAAAGTAGAGCTCAGCAGCGGAGCCCGGAAGTAGGGTAGGTCCTCTTTATAAACATGGCCGTTAAGTCCTTTACAGCATCAGTTACTGCGTTTGGCTGCATCAGTTAGACATTCAGGAAGTCACTGAGGGTAACTAGTACCGTAACAGGTGGAAAGAAAATGTAGACACTCGACGGACGCATAATAATTATTTTTCATTGTTTTATATCTGCGTGGGAACGACATTTATAAACTTCACAAAGTACTTTATGCTAGCTAGTTAGCAAAGCTATCGCGACGTCTTAACGTTAACGCCTGTCAACTTCTACCAGCTACCTAATCTGCGACCTGACAGTTTATCGAAATGGAGGAGTACCGTCGCTCTCCTCGCTCGTCTCGATGAATATTTTACACACAGAGGTGTCGGATTTATTCAGCTGACTAAACTTTATTGAAGGCTCCTTTTTGGTTGTTGTTTTTTTCCACTGGCAACAGCAAACTGCTGAAGGCGGACATAAACAATGTTTTCTGTCAAACCCATGAAACCAACCTTCAAGAGTTATCTTCCTCCTGTACAGGTACGTCTTTGCTTGACACTTATAACAACAAAGTTAACTTTTCACAGTGCATTGAACCGAGACAGTGTCAAATTCTGGTTTGAATTAATATTGGCTTAGGTTGTCGTGACTGTGGTGTTACTGCGGAAGGAAAGGTGTTATTGAACGTGTGGTAGTGATTAGAAGAAGAGATAGCCCGTAAATGAAAAACTGTATGCAGCCTCACTGACTTGCTGCTGTGTTGTTTACTGGGGTGGGAGAAGTACTCAGAACTGGTGCTTTAGTAAAGGTGAACTACCATAGTTTGGAATATTCTGTACAAGTATAGGTCATGCATTGCAAGTGTTACTTAAGTAAAAGTAAAAAAGGATAACCATCCAAATATACTTTAAGTAAAAGAACTCATCCTGCATATTGGCCCATTTCAGAATAATGTATATTATATGTTTTGATTATAATGATTGATGCATTAATGTATCTATCAAGGCTGGTGAAGATGCAGTTTTTAGGTGCTCTGTGTGATCTTGTGAATGTTATTCCAGGTGTAGCTAAAGTGTTATTTAAGAGTTGAATATAATTCAAATAATTAATCCAAATTTTGAAAGAAAAGTAAATGTACTTAGTTTCTGTACACCACTGGTTGTTTAGAATCAACAAACACTAAAAAACAAACTTTTAATTTTGAATTGGAGACATTGCAAACAAGCAAAAGTTTGCACTTCCTCTTTTTAATTTGGAGAATTTAAACTTTATTGGGGAATCTGATACCGGTAGGGAGAATAGGGTCCAGCCAAATGTGGCACCAGCGCGTGAGAAATGGGCTCAAACTGGCCTGTTATTCCCTTCATGTGAATGCACTTCTCCAGACAGAAAGTCAAACCTTTGCTCACACATTCTGATCCAAACTACCACACATAACCAGTGTTTGGCCTCTCAAGGTGAAGGTTGGGAAGTGTTTTGAATTTATGTTTCAAGAAATCATTTATTTAAAATGAAATGTGTCAATATATTTATTCTAGAATCAAATAATCCTCCTGTTATGCTCTTGTGTGTGTTATTAATACAAAACGGCAAACTGTAATACAAAAATACACAGATTACCTATATTTGTGTCCAAGTTAATCAATGATTTAATGCACAAGAAACATTGTAGTGATTCTATGTTTAAGACAAATAATAGTGTTGAATGGCCTTTACACTTTCTGGACGGATGTAATTTTTCTCCAACTCTTTTCTATTCAAAAAAAATGCTCTGATCATTTCATTGTTGCTTTTCCATGTACAGTGTAGGCCTAGTTTCTGATTTTGTTTTGTCTGTGTACAGCACAGTACATTGTAAATAAAACAATCATTTTGAGGTTTTGGTAAACAAATGTACTATGTATAATCTGTATCCTTTTCTATACATAATCCCCACCGTTAACTCTTTCGAAGCTCAAAGTCACTACTTTAACCTCACAGTCATTCATTCACTATTAATCAGTGTGCTTCAGCAGAGCCAACAAGGAAAAACTGTCTATTGGTTTTTAGACTGTCTCTGTATGCAGATCTGAGCGGTATTTGGGGATACATTATTAATAGAGTTGACTGCTGTGTATCTTTGGTTCCTTCTAGTTTTGTAAACAGATTGCACCAGCGTGTTGTAATCATAACAGCTGTCAGGTTACTCAACGTGCATCCATTGTCATCATAAATCCTAGGCATGTTAGTAGAAAATATTTGTTCTAACCTGCATGTCCTTTTATACTTTTTCACCCAGACTGATGTGAAGAAAACTTTTGAACCACCTATTAAAAAGTTGGAGCCCAAGTTACTTCAAGGTAAGTTTATTTTGTTCCTTATCCTAAGTGGATTCGGCTTTACCAAAGGGATTCTGTATTCTCAGGACACACCCTCCCATGAGGATTTAGAAACATCCTGCCAGTTATATTTGCACACGCATCATTTTAGAGCCCTTTGCAGCACCGTTTCTGCTATAAAACTCTTATCATAAAATTGCATTTTGAAAAAGGAGTTAATCACATCACATTTTTCCCCTATGACATCAAGGTCCTAAGTGTGGCTGGTGAATTAACAGGAGCAGCAGGACATTCTTAATTTCAATGTTTTTATTCTGGTCCCAGCTGTTGATTTGGGAGCTTCATGGGAACGGCTCAACACACCCATAGTGTTACATGGTGTTTTATTTGGAGTAAATATACAGGGATGTCCTCCATAAAAGTAAGAGAACATAAGCTGTATTATCAGTTTCACATATTATAAAGGTTCCTTAGAAAAAGTCCTCATTTGCAAACCTGCCACACTTGTATTTTGTTTCCGTAGCGATCGACATTATTATTATTGTAGTTATAATAATTATAATATTATTATAGAGCACCAGCTAAATGTTAAAAAAGCATTTCCATTCAATCCTAGGTAGCGTTTACCATTTAAGGGCTGTCTCTCCCTTTGCATCTTGATTTAGGAGCCAGACACAGGAACAGTTTTCAGGATCAGCTGATTTGTTTTTAACTGCGTGTGCTACATGCTGCTTATAGACGGTTCTTTGATGTGACTGCAGGACTCCACCCTGCTGCCCCTGCTTTCATGCTTTGAACTTCCCCAGGGCAACTTTTTATAGCGGCATTAACCGTTATGTGTTCATGTTGAGATATAAGGGTCACGTTAGTCATTTGAGAAGAGGTCTTAGCCTAAAGCTGCAGTAAATTCTATGATGGGACTTGCTTGTTGCTGTCTGACTTACCATCACATAAACGTTGTGTGGTTTTTTGCAACATATCTTCACACCACCATATTACTCTGACAGGAAAAAAAAACGTTTATGGTCAATTTCACCGTCTCGAACGGATGGATAACAAGAATGAACTTGTTTTATGTAGGCTGTACTTGGTTAAATCTGCAAAGGAGCAACAGAAAAGATTAGGGAAGAAAGATGGAAGAGTATTACTGTAGAAAAGCTTCAAATAGTTGTTTGACTTTACTTAACTTTGTGGTCAACAGAGGAAGGATCTGAACTCACAAAACCTTAAAGTTGAGTTGGCTTTATGGCAGCTCTATATATGCATAACAAATGGTCCTATCACTATCACTTTCTTTTTTTAAACATTAACTATTGCAACATATTTATACTAAATAATAAATAGCTCAAACTGTAATAAATGTGTCATCTCTGAGGGATTGAATAAATGATACCACTTATTAGCCTGGTAACAGGTTAGGTTGACTCTATGTTCAGAATGTCTTATGGTTAACTCACTCAATGTACTCTACTCTTCCTCCAACACTGTAGCTGTAGACTTCAGGTTGGACTCACGTTTTATCTCATTTGCTTGTCACCAGGGGAGATTGTAGTTAATGAGGTGAACTTTGTGAGGAAATGCATCAGCGCTGAGAGCAGCCAGGACGACCTTTGGGGGAAGTTGATCTGCACCAACTTTAAGGTCTCCTTCATCCCTCAAGATGCCTCTGCTAAACAGGTATTTGTGAACTGTTTTGAATATTTACTCTTTCTTAGTACACTTATAGGGTTTAATGTGTTGTCACTATGATGCCATAGCTGTCAGAAACACTTTTTGTAGCTTCCTCTTATGTTGCTTAAAAGGGTCAAAGTTGCATTATGCTTTACACAAAAACTACAGTTTTAGCTTTATATTTGTTGAATCTATGCTTGCCCCCAGCCTACTGCAGAATAGCTTTCAAATGTGTATTTCATCAGCCATGTCTGCATATGCGGTGCAGCTGGTAAAGAGGAAGGAAGACTTGTGTTCTTTCCTGCACTGCATTGTCCGTGATATCGGACGAGAAGTGAAAAAGACGTCATTCCCAGCTATGCAGAAGAATGTTTGCATGAAAACAAGTCTCAGTCTTAAGGGGATCAACTCAGCGTACCCTCCAGTGTTTCTGAGAATACTTCAGCGTGTTATGGTGTCATTAATATCATTTTTTCCGTTGTTTGCCACAGAAGTCCCAGCTGTCCCACCTCCTGCTTGGAGATCACGACATACCCCTCACCTGCCTGGAGCAAGTAGTAACAGGTACATCTGGTGTCACATAATATTTCTGGCACTTATATTGTTCTATTATAATTGTTTTAATCACAAGACAATATATCCAAAGCTATTGGTTTTTCTACTGAAAGACATACAGATAGCTAGTCTTAGCATTTGAAACTGTGTTTAGCAGATTCTATCTTTTACTCAATCGACTGTTTCAAAAGAGTGCTCTACAATGACAATTAAAGTTAGATTGCTCCCTCATCAATATTTGCGTGACCTCGTATGTTGCTCTTTCCTGCTCAGTGATCTGATAACAAATGATGTCAGAGCTCAGGCAGTGTTTAGTGGCGCTGCAGCCAGGCCGGGATTAGCCGTGTTTATGTATCACATTGCAGTGATTGCTGACACTGCAAGGGCAACTGCCAAGAGCGCGCTTTGTTGTGTTACAGTGATGAAGCACGAGGCTTGTTTTTGAACCACTACTAAAGAAAATATACTCATCGTGGAATTTGCACCAATATGGGAGCATAATGAGTGAGACAGGACCCTAGTGCTGGGTAATCCAGATAAAATGAAACATCAATATGTTTTGATTCTGCTGATTAATAATATTGGCTAATTATGCTTTCACACAATATCTGAGGGCCAGGTGGTATCTTAGCCCAGCCACAATCCCAAATGTTATGTAGCTTCATATTTACATTAATGAATGTTACGTGTGATCCACAACGGCATATGTTTAGTTCAAGGTCATCGCTTACTGTTCTGCAATACTGCAACACTTTTCCTTTAATTTGATGTGTTGATGATCAAATAATACAATTAAATATTTGGTTAAAATCCTCAAAGCTACTAATGTTTTAAATATGCAATAAAGTTTTTCTAGAATTTGTTCCCAGGCATCTGCATGAGAGGAAGTTGTATTCATCTTTAGTGTTTGTATGTTTCTGTTAGTCAATGACACAAAAGGGAAGAAGAAAGTATTGGGATCAAACCAGAAGCTGAAATTTAACCCGACGGAGCTCATCCTCTATTGCAAAGACCTGCGCATCATACGATTCTGCTTTGGTGAGGCTGGGCCCGAGGGTGCCAAAAAGGTGAGTCACGGGGCCACTGAAGTTTGTTTACATAAACATCCACTCATTTCAGGGATTTTTTGAAAGAGGCCTTAAAACATATCAGATTGATGTTTGCCAGACTCTCATCAACTTTAGGTCAAATTAAATATCAGATGTGTCCAAATGCACTCTGCCATCCCATTTATCCGTCCCAGAGACACTGAGATGAATAGACTGAGCTCATCACAGACGGCAGCATTTTCACCACAGTCGGCTCATTGTTACGCAAAGAAAAACTGTCCACAACAACCAGTTAGTTAAAGAATGCATTCAGATTAGATATATTGCCTTCAACCTCTTAATGCCATACCTCCAAGGGACTAACTGCACAGTATTAACCATCCATTCCTCTTTTCTCAGCGGCCCTTATCCATTCACTGTTACTTGTTGCTGACCAAACTTTTCCTTTCCTTTCCTGACTCTGAGCTCGCTACATGACCACTTCCTTAGCGATTAAGATATTTATAGGTTATATATATGTTGTGTAAACTTTGATATACCACTCTCTCACTCCCTCCATTTATATATTGAAACGACTCACTTCCCAAAATGCATTTTAGGGTGGCCATTAGCCCAGCAATGAATAACAGACATTGAGAACAATGCTTATTCAAGGCAAGGAAACTGAGAGTGATCCTGACTGTTTGAACAACTGGCAGCGTGACTCTGACTCACACAGGCACAGAGATTAGATGGACAGATGTTTCAATCTTCACACCAGTGGAGACATCTGTGTTATAAAGATGCCAGGATATATTCATCTGTTAGGATATTTAGGGGTGGATAGTGGTGTTTTCATTTGAAAGTTGGCACACAGAAAGGTCCAATAGAGGCCAGGAAAACATGCATTTCCTTAGTTTCATCCGTCAGTTGTTTTGTGAGTTGAGCTGTTGTGCTAACCAGCAGCAAATCAGGCTTTTACTCACCTTTTAAACAAGAGAAAGGGTAAGTTGTTTAGTCATGGACGTATAGCTAATATTTCAGTTTTCCATGTGCACAAATAAGCTAGATTGTGTAAATTCAGAAACTAGAATCAGCCAAAAAGAATTCAATCGTTGCAAATAAATTATAAACTAAAACGTGTTCACCTTGGGAACAACCTTCCAGACCCTAGGAACATGTGATGTCAAGACATAGCCAACAGTAAGAAAACAAACATTCCTTATTTGTTTTATTTGGTTTATCTGGAGTTGTAAGTGTTCTTTAAATAAATGTGTATTTGTTTATTATGTGCACAAATGTCTCCAGAAGCTCCTGACTTCCTCCAGCCTCACTACACGGCCCCTGGGAGTCAGGCGGCTGAATATCTCTCTGCAGTGTGCCAGTGAATAGGGCATGAGTGTGAATGTACATAGTTACATGTCTGATCTCCTCCCATGTCATCTGGGAGCAATTTTTGTGTGGGTATTAGAGGATTTGGAGCTCTACAGCAGAAACCTGCAGCACATTTGGCTAACATGCATTGAACAGTTTTATGACCAGCGGTGTTGCGAGTCCCTTTTTTAATTCATTTCAGAATACAGTAGGCACTTTATTTTATTGACTCTGCTGCTAACAACATAATCTGCAGGGATGATTATGAATAGAGCACTGAAAGCAGAACATGAGTCTGCCCGCCGTCACTTCTTGTGAGTGTATTTATGGACACCATGTATGTAATTAGAGTGTGAACCTAAAACGAAGCTCAGTTCTTTTTTCTTTTTCTTTGTGACATATGGAATTAACCCAACCTATAATAGCTTATTTTGCTATAGGAAATTACAGAGTTGGGAGCAGCCCTGACTACACACACACATTTTTGGTGTCCTCATGTTATTCACAGCTTTACTCCTTGAATGGCAGGCTTTGTGTGACTCCAGTGGAGCCACGGGGAGACTCGGTCCTGTAAACCCAGGGCAGTAGGCTGAGCTTTAAACATTTTCTTCCCCAGATTTCACTTGTTCTTCTTTGTGTAGGGCTAGAACACATTACTCACTCTGAGTGTACCTAAGATTGGATGCTGAATGGTTGTTATGAAACCTAATTTGCATCAAAAAGGTTAAATTGTAATTCTTTTGTTTTGTAATGTGCATTTCCTATTATTTTTGTTTCCTTTTATTCTAGGTTTGCCTTGCTATTGCCCACTATTCCCACCCAGCTGATCTTCAACTGCTGTTTGGTTTTGAGTACCAAGGTCGGCGCTATCATGAGTCTAAAGGTAGGCATGCACAATAGCATGGCACATTGCTTTTATTGTTTCATTACATACTTATCGTGTATTTATGAATGTGTATTTCCAGGGGAGCGAGTCAATGGTTCCGCCCCACGAGAAGGATTACGGACCCCCATATTTGACCGTCCGTCAGACCTGGATCGGGAGATCAAGAGAACAGGAGCATCAGAGTGGAGAGTGTGCTCCATCAACGAGGGCTTTGCCATCTCACAAAGGTTTCAGCTTGTGTTTGATGTTGGGAATTCACGAGTGTTATAGGCAGAGCATGTGTGTAGCTCCCTCACTTGACTTTAGTTGCTAAACACACTTAATTTCCCCTTTACTCATACCTGGTATGTTTTGGCAAGACAGTATATTTACACTGTAGGCTTTTTTTCCTTGCTTCATACGAGACTTGAGAAAAATGTGTCAGTGTGACATTCAGGTCTGTTTTGGACAATACATGCTATTCATCTGAGTTCAGTGGTGACATCATGGTGGGTTTCAAGTAAGGATTGTACTGTTTATCTGGAGTTTTGAAAGAAGGCACAAAAAAACGGTACACATAACATGGGGTTAAAACAGTACTTGCAGTCCACTGTTTTTAAGAATATGAGGGAAAACTGAATCAAACAAACTCACTACAAAAGCTTCTCAGCAGCTTAGATATTTGGGACAGGCCCAGCAAACCCAGTGTTAGATGGTTAGTAATAAGACAATCATCACCTTAAATATGATGGTATGTTAGCAAGAGGCAAAACACTTTAACTTGTTTGTGTGTCTTTCTAACTGTATGATTTGAAAAGTAGGAAAATGTTTTCCTGTTTTCTTCTTTTTAATGGTGTCTTGTTTTTGATTCCTGCATAAAAACACTCTTTCCTTCCCTTTAGTCTCCCAGAGTACATTGTGGTCCCGGTCTCTCTGGCAGATCAGGATCTAAAGCAGTACTCTATATTCTTCACTGACCAGCGCATCCCTGTGAGTTCTCTGATATCTGCATTAACACTGTGCAGGTTTCCGAGCTTTGCTTAGTCATTCTTAATTCATCTCTGTTTATTATTAGGCTTATAATGTAATTCAGCACATTTAGGAACACCAATGGAGTCGTTTCAATCACTATCTGTCGATACATGCACATTCAGTTTAATTAAGTGTAGCATCCCTTTGATTTGCATTTGTGTCCTTTCTTCCTTGCAGCTCTGGTGCTGGAACCACCCAAATGGAAGTGCTCTGGTCCGCATGGCCATCATAAATGATCCACCGCAGCAGAGGAGGATTGATCAGAAGTACACTAACTCCTTAACTTTATTCAGAAAACGTGTATAAAATATGTTGTTTCTCCTCTCTTATTTGGTACAGGTAGTTATGATGTATTGCAGAGATGATGCTATTGCTGTTTTAAGACCACTCATGTTTTGTGGTAGGGTCTTCACTGCCATCACAAAAAGCCACCCACAGCGCAGTGAGGTCATCAGGTCAGATCTGGACAAGTGTTTGCCCAACATCCAGGACATCCAGAGTGCTTTTTTTAAAGTCAGGCAGATCTGCGTCATAGGTGAGCCTCATCGCAGTCCATCTGCAGCTCCACCTGTGTACATGTGTGAAATGCATCTAAATGGACCTTTTTTCAAACGGAAATGGGAAGGATTTCTTGTCATACTAAGTGTTCGACTGTTTTGATTGTGTGCAGATCATTTTGAGGAGTCGGACGAGAGGTGGCTCTCCTCTATTGAAAACTCACGATGGCTGGAGTATGTCAGGTGTGTAAACAACCTGAGTCTTTATGAACTTCATTACAAATGTAAATGTTTGGATGGTGTGATGTTACATTTATAATTGAATCTGGAACATAACAGCCCTGCACAACAACTTGTATTGTTTTTGAAAGGCTAAGTTAGGATTAATTTACACATCTTTTTTTGCTGTGTAAATTATCCAATTAATTGAATTAAGTTGTATCATTGGAAATACATTCTATGTTCAAATCTATTTACATGTATCTTCCGTTTGTGACTGCAGGGCTTTCCTGAAGCATTCAGCAGAGATTGTGTACCAGCTGGATGGAAAGAATTGCTCAGTCATTCTTCAAGGTATAACTAAAATTGTTTCCTTTATTTCATGATAGTGAACTTAACTTGAGATGTTCCCGATCCATCAATTGATATGTGCCAACGTTTGATTTCAAACACATCTTCAAATTTCAATCGCTTTTTTAAAAAGTGAATCTTTCCTTTTTCTCCCTGGACAGAGGAGGAAGACAGAGACCTGAACTGTGTAGTGTCCTCCCTGGTGCAGCTCATGTTGGACCCTCACTATCGCAGCATCGTTGGCTTTCAGAGTTTGGTGCAGAAGGAATGGGTGATGGCGGGCCATCGCTTCTTGGACAGATGCAACCACTTAAAGAAGAACGACAAAGAGGAGGTATTGGTCTGACCGTTCATAAGCAACTCGGATCTAATAGAATTACCAAGGCACTAACGCTTCCTGTATGTTTTTTTCTCTGCTCCCTCTGCCCAGTCCCCGCTGTTTTTGCTGTTCCTGGACTGCGTGTCGCAGATGATGAACCAGTACCCGGCAGCGTTCGAGTTCACAGAGTCCTATCTGACAGTCCTGAGTGATAGCATGTGGATCCCCCTCTTCAGTACTTTCCTCTTCAATTCTTCCAAACAGCAAGCTAAGCATTTGATGGTAAGAGACACTCGCACATGTAATTGTTGAATTCATTTATTCAGCTGAGTTTGAGACATATTTTCATACATGGAAAAACAGCCGTAAAGAATGCTGCAACGGATTCCACCATGATCCTAAATTATGTTCACATCAATTAAATTAGAACCTGATTTTTCTAATAATAATTTCTTGATTTAAAAAAAAAATGTGCGCAACCAATGCACAAACCTCTGATTTGAGCTTGTTTAAAGGTGTTACTAGATGTCTGAACTCAGTGGTCCGAGACGAATCAAAGCACATGTTTTAATTCCAGGTGACAGTGTGTAACATAGCAACATGTTTTTGTGGTCAAAGACTATAATTTCCTTCTACTTCGTCAGATAATTGACTGGAAAGTGCAATGTAATGCATATAGATAAGAACACATTTAGCTTGTGGTCAGAAAAAATCATTTGACACAGAATGCATTATTGTAAACGTCCAGATTAATAATAACCTTGTGTTTACTGGACAGGACTTTGCCAAGAATAAAGCCATCCCTCAAGGAGAAGACCAGGTCGTGTATTTCCCTCCGGTGTGGGACTGGTCGCAGCAGTTCTCCCCTAAAGACCAAACCCTCTTCAACAACCCCATGTACGTAGGCAAAGGAGCGGCCTGTGTTCAGAATGGAGAAGTGAAAACCTTCAGGCGCACAAAGGTACACCTCGCACTGAGTTTATGGTTTTATAGCAGCAGTAGCAACACGTTGTTTTAGATGTGAAGCCTTTTAATGCCTTCCATTCACAACACTTGGTGTGGACTTTCAACCTAAGCTTTATTATTTTCTGCCATGTTGAATTCAAGATGTAAGGTGGGTTAGTGTGTACGGACTTCTTTAAAGTCTTCCCCAAGTCTTTGCTTTCTAAATAATTGAAGTTGCCCACAACACCATAGCCTTCTTATTTTTAGGGTCAGACTAGAATCAACCATCATGTGAAGGTATTTTCTGAATAGGTCAACTCTGTCTTCTGTCCTGTTACGCTTCAGGCTGGTAGATATTACCTTTGGGGATATGCATTTTGCTGAATACACACTATTCCTGATGGAGTAAATGTTTAACATGAACAATCCATCCATTCAGCAGTTCTGATTACTGCTGCTGAGATTTTATGTTTGGAAAATGCACACCAGGTGAATTATTACACAGAAAATAAATCATTGTTTAGATTTTTTTGTTAAGTTGTAAGTTTCAGGGTCATGAGGATTTGATAAATCAGATTGAGATATACTAATTCAGAACCTTAAAATAGCTTGAACGAGTGTGTCCTTCCTCCAACAGAAAGCATACAGCCACACACTGCGAGGGATGTCTGCGTCTATGCGTAATGGGATGAAGGTTGGGGAGGACACATTGACCCGACGGGGCTCCCTGGTGTCGGAGCTGAGGCCTGATTTCTCACCCGTTAAAGACGAAAGCCCGTCGGAGCGCTTCTTCAGAGACTGGTTCTCTCGCCCGGCGGACCAGCAGGGCCTCCTGATCCCACTGCTCTTGCCCTCACACCTCACTCTCTGGAAGCTCTACTTCCTACGCTGGGTTCCTGAAGCCTGCATCCCCAAAGGAGGCCCCATCACCGCCTACCGCAAGCTCTCCCAACTGGTCGATGAAATTGAGATTCTACAGAGCCAGCTCAGGCAGTATAAAGGACGCAGTCCCGGCAACGTGCCACTCCCCAGCTCTACTGGGCCCCTCTCAGACCAAAGGAGGATGTATTTTAAGGCTAGTTCCCCACATGACCCCCCTTCACCTTCCGACATCCTTACCTCCTCCTTTCCTTTCTCTCCAACTGGAAACCTGTGTCGCGGCGGTAACCATGGGACACCCATTAGCAAATTTCTGAATGGGGCGAGGATCTGGCTCTCTACGGAGACTCTTAATGACACTGTCTGAAGAAGGAGGTGGTTATAGGCTCCCTTTTCTGAGCTCAGTACAGGTTTGTGTAACAATGAACCTTCTTATTTTCTTTGACCTCTTTCTTTAATTCCAAGAAGGAAAATGGAAAAAATGAACTTTGGATTTCTGATATTTTAATTATTTATAAGCTATAAAGGAGCACCATTGATGCTGCATTGAAATCTGAGGTCCTTTCTAACTGAAGCGCCCTCTATAGGACTGAATCACTAATCACCATTACAGTTGAGGAATGAGATTTTCTAAAGCACATCCTCCTTATTGGCCAAGGAGTTTCTATTGTGAGGTCACCGGAATATGAAAGATTGTAATACCCGTTTTATACTAGAATCATTTTTTTGTATCTACTTCAGGTCTCTCCGTTGGATAACGGCTCTTTTCTGTTGAGCGTATGTGTGACCCAAATAAAGAGTGCTCCTGGAGATGTTTATATCGAGTTTAGAGCTTCATCCCCGAGATGTACCTGTTTTTAAATGGTGATTTTAAAGCAGTCATCAAATATGTCTCGTTCATGTGAAGCAGTGCCATCAGCTTTACCCTTTGACAAATTCTCTTGGTCGATATGAAACCCCCTCTGTTATGGAGTTGAAAAATATAATCCATATAAAAAATGCCTGTTTTTACTGCAGCATTAATGATGCATCTCACTGAACACTGATTTCCGAGTAATCCATTTGTTTTTACCTTCCAGGAAATATAATTGACAATAAATATTTTAGAAAGAGGAACAGAAAATAACACTTCTAAATATATTTGTTTGTGTTAAAAACAAAGAGGATCTGGCCTGGCTGAATGTAATGGGGCAATTATTTTCTCTTTTTTTCTTTGCACAAGCTTAATGCTACTTGCTCCAAGTGCCCATACGTTAATGGTTATATTGAAAGTTTCACTCTACGCAGCAAATAGTGTGATTTCAGGGTCTTGCTTTGTAGATATACTCTATTTTTGAAGCAGAGAAAAGGGCCTGTACTTTCAGTATCATAAAGCAGGTGATATTCAGAGGGCAAAGTGGACATGTGAGGACTTCCAATCTGTGGTAGATATTTCCTCTTCTCTTTCTGAAGGGGTTTTATTAAACTTTTATACAGGCCTTCTGGTAAGGCTCTAATTATTAGTAGAAAAAAGCAGTTCATAATAACAGTACCTGTATGGGTAAATATTTTACGCAAAAGGACAGACAAGGGCTCTGACTCAAAGCGGTCCCTAGTTTAGATGAAGTTAATGTTGGCACTGATCCAATTAACCAGACAGTGATTGGTTGATGACGAGTGACAAGAAAATATAAGCAAAAAGCACCTGGATAGCAATATGTGATATTTTGTCAACCGACTACAGTCACACGGGCTGTTTAAGGAAAGCCTGATGTTTGTACAAAGGGAAAGGCTAAACATACTGTATGTAGCTATAACAATAACATGTGTTTTGTTTTGTGTCTTGTTTTCTTTCCAGATTATCCTTCTCTGGTTATAGGAATAATTTAATAAAGTACAAGCAGTGGTTCTGTACTTTCAGGCTAGTGATGGCAAGGTTGGTAAGTTAAGACGTTCACAGGTTTATATGAGATATTTTCGAGCAAGTTAAAGTGCACTGCAAAGACTTTGTCATTTGGAGATCCTTTAAAAAAAGTGTCTGCTTAACTAGAGAGGGGTTGAGATGAACTAGGGCAAATGGATCAGTCATCCAGATTCGATTTAAACTAGGGAGGAGTTAGCACTGTGTAATATATAATGTCTTAAAATAACAGTACAGCATTTCAAATATAATATATATATATATATATATATATATTTTACAACTGTCTTAACATCTGTCCTACAACACAGTAGCATCCATCCTTAAATGCTAGATTGACTAATTTCCAATAATATTCAACTAAACGCGATTCTATAGCAATAACTAACTAGTTCAGGTGGGATTTTTTTTTTTATATAAAGAAGTGTGTATAGAAGTGAACCTGCTCTCCCAAATGCTAGTAATTGCACATTTCACTCAATATATTGCAGATATTATTAATACTGTATTGAAATCTCCCAATTAATATCTTTGATTAATGGTACTAGATTACTTTTATCCTAGATTCAGTCTTTATGTTTTCTGGACAGAGATATTGATATGCTATGATCTTCCACTATCTCACCATGTTGCACTCTGCTGTAATTGCATGAAGACTGCTCCCACAGTTTGATATTGATGAGCAGCAGATGTATTTATTCAGATATGCAAATGCTCTCAAAGAAGAATGCAAGGGCTACTGTACACCCCCCTGTGCCTTGTTAGGAAGATTCAACATTTTTGTAACTATATTCTAAATATATTGACCTGTTTTAGTTTTTCTAAAACTGTCGAGTTATCAATTCTGTAAATCTAGTAAATTCACTGGTAATGCACTGAGGCTTTTTCTCCTGACCAAGAATAGGGCTTGAATGTGTACCAGTAACAAATCATTACAATGTTTTTCAAATGAACTTGTGTCCTGGCTTTTATTTGAATAGATTCTGGCTCATTTTACTTTGATTTGTCTATTAAAGCAAGGGAGGGCTCTGACAAAAAAAAAAAGAACTACATTGTGTTTCTGTAATAATGAGTCTACCTTCCTTTCTCCTGGCATACACTCATCATAATACAAACATGCAAGCTTTTCGTCTGTAAGTAGTCTGCTAAAAATCACCATGTGCGTTCCTTATGATAATGTTGATTACAGGTTATCTTGTGGTCTTTGGTTTGAAATGATGCAATAGTAGTAAGTTAGTGAAGCAAACTTTATTCACAGCCTGGGGCTTAACGGGTGGGACCTTAATTGAAGAAGCTGTTGGTTGAATTCTATTAAAATTATACATCTAAAAAGTGAACATCTTTCAGGCACTACTGAGATCACTACAACCAAATAAGCCACAGCACCATTAATCTTCTCGTAATTAATATTAATGTATATTTCAGGATGTCTTCTACATCTTTTTGTTTAATTCCATCCACCATTTTTCATTCACAAATTCTCAACTCGTTGCAAAAAATAGTTTGCGAAATTTACGTGAGATTGTTCTTCAAAAGTATCGTTAAACACGGTGTAAATGAAGCATTTCCGTGTTGAGTGTCCCAGATAGTTCTGTCTCTGGAAGTTGTTGGATTGAGGCACTGCTGGAATTTGAACCCAGGATCTCCTATTTACAAGACAGGTGCTTTGACGAACTAAGCCACAGCGCCTCTGGCTTCACCAATTCTTATCTCATATCAAAGCTGCATTCATATCCATAATTTAAAAATAGTTCAACACATGTCTGTCTCTTCAATCCAAAAGTCAAGTTTAAAAAATATCATGCTGTATATATCTTGAGTTAACTAAGTAGATTTCCTGTCTTAACCAAAACCTTTTATTAGGGTAGAAATGAACATTACACACTGCTTTCAAGAGATTTCTCTGTAACAAGCAGGCTATGCTGGGATTTGAACCCAGGTTCTCGTGTTTAACAGTTGGCAACTAAGCCTTCAATAATTTCTGTATCTGTTATATTAAACAACTAATTATATCAAAGACACAAATCTACTGAAATGAACATTTTAAAGACAGAATGTTTAAAATATATGTATCACACTATCCCATGAGAAACATGAAATACACCTGCTCCCCCTTCTGTACTACGAAAATCACAACGTACATTTAACGGAAATACATTCCTATTTTTTGTCAGACATACATTTCAATTTCTCCTGACCTGTGAATTTCTGTTCATATGACGTACATCTATCTATCTATCTATCTATCTATCTATCTATCTATCTATCTATCTATCTATCTATCTATCTATCTATCTATCTATCTATCTATCTATCTATCTATCGTGAAAAAAACAACAGGAAATTGAATCAACTTGGTGACGTCATTGGTGAGCGCCTATGCTGGCCTTCGAAATGGGTACGACTCCTTAGTCTTGATTTCTTCAATTGTCCCTCCGCATATCAACTTTTTATAAAGAAAAGCCTGTTCGCGATGACATTTGGAGGTAAGTGCAAACAACGACACAAGGCAGAGACATCTTTAGTAAGCATTTCTGCCCATTGCCATGTTAGTTATGAGGACTGAAGTCAGTTAATGTAGCTTGTTGTAGCTGTGTTAGCTGCGGAGCTAACTAGCCGGAACCTCTGGGCTGGTGCCCAGAGATACATTACAGAGATAACCTAACTGTCTCATATACTATTATTCATAATTTAAACTCAGTTATACGTTTAGTGTTACTGTTTAACATGTCATGCTTTCACTTTCCTGTGTTTATGCTAAAATCAAGACCCGAATGTGCTAGCTAACTTTAGCCAAGTCAGCCCCTGAGCTAGCTAACGGTAAACATGGTTACTCTAAAGGGAAGTGAAGCGGCAACTGAAAGAATACTCTGACTTTTATAAACGAGAGGTTTCTTATACAATGCTGTTCAGGAGTTTTATTATAGTAAGAAGGTTTACTGAGTATTCTGGACAATGTGTTTCATGAAACCAGGAACCCACTCGAGTCTGGATCATAGGCTAAGTTACATTCAGGATACATAGGAAACCCTTCTTCTTGGTATCACATCCAATGACTAAAGGAAATATTATTCTGCATGTTTCTCTGCTTAACGAGCACAGGAATGTACACCTGTCATAAAGAGGACAAAAGGAAACAGGTGACCACATTTTTTTACGATAGAATGTAATATATAAATTTACATTAGAGGCTTGTTTTTCTGATTTAACGGGATGGACACCATGTAGCTTATCTTGAATCTTAGCATCATACTTGAAGGAGGAAAAATGTAAAAAAGATAGGTGCTTATCGCCATTTCACATTGCTGATGTAGGGAAATCCCACTGTGTTTGAACCTCCGGTGGGTGAGTCATTCAAAGTCATGCTCTCCACCCAAGCTTTGCTCAAACTTCCAAAACTTAAATTCAAACCCTAGTCAAGATGTTTATGGATTAACTATATTTTGATTGCTGAATTGAGAGTAAATGATTCTTTACACATGTAGAAATAGTCCGCTAGATAGCGTGATACAGCAAAAAACTGTTAGATTATTTGACATATTAAAACATGATTATATTATTCAAACTTTTATTCAGCTTCAAAGAAGAAACACATACTATTTATGATTCTGTCAATGTAGAATAAGATTAGATGTGTATGAATTGGGGGCTGGAATCACAGGTCTCATGGATGATTCATATTATACAATGATAATAAGATCCTGTTTTTTTGTCCTTTTTGCTTCCAGGTGAATTTGTAGACGAGGTCAGCCAGTTGATTTCAATACTGGTTCCTGTGCAGGCTGACTGGCTTGCAACTTTCAGTTCCTGTGTAGTACAATAAAGCTACTTGCTTGGTCAGAGGATTGCGATGAAACAAGCTCAGGAACGCAACCAGGAGTGCCTGCCTCCTAAGAAAAGGGACCTCCTGGTTAGTAACAGCAGTGGAGGTGGAGGGACAGGTGGAGCCGGGGCTGCTGCAGGAGGAGGAGGAGGCGGAGGTGGCAGCAGCAGTGCTGGTGGAGGTGTTGGAGAAGATGATTTGGTTTCCATCCAGAACTCTGCAGCCAACAGTGACACTCAGGGAGGAACAGCGTCGGGGGAGTGGCTGCGTGCTCAGCCAGGGCTTCATTATGGACTGGATAACTCTGATGGCATGCCAGCAGTGCCAGTGGACCAGTACAGTATGCTCTACAAAGTGGCTCTCCCTTCTGTCACCTACGCGCCTACCAGCCTTCACCCAGTGCTAAGCCATATTTCTCAAGCCTACACTGTACACTCTCCTCTCCTGCAGCACCCAGGCCTCTCTTACCCCCCCCTTGGCTATGCCCAGATCCCACATTCCTCTCTCCAGTTTGTCAGTTCCCCTTATGCAGCGGTACCTTATGCTCTACCCCCTGGCTTTGTCCCGGGATCATTAATCTCTCCCTCAGGCTCCATTCCTCAGCCCCATGCTGTTTCCCACCTCGTTCCTTACCCCTCTGTCTTACCAGAAGGTGTTGTTTCCACCCCTCCTCAGGCCCAGGTAGCTGCTCATACCTTTGCCAAAGTCGCAGCATCCAGTGGTGTCCCACTGATGCTGCCCTCAGAGCAAGCTGCCCCGCAGCACCTCGGTACTGTCGGAGTTATGTCTGCATCAGAGCTCAGCTCCCGAGGGATGCCCCTCTTCTATCACCCTCAGGGTGCCAGGGCTGCCACTGCCATGAGAGACCCCCCCAGTGCCCAGCAGGGGAATGAGCCAGAGATGAATGGAGGCGATAAAGAGCAGGGAGCGAGGGATGTCATACTTGACTCTGTGTACACTGCCAGAAATGCACGTCTGCTGCAGGTAGCATCCACCGCTGCAGCCCAGGAGTACAGCCAGGACCGAGGCGGGCTGAACCGGAGGCTGGAGGAGAGGAGCTCACCTGGCCAGCGCAGCAGTCCAGACAGTGACCTGGAGGTAAGACACACGCCTCATCATGAGACAACTGATTTCTTGTAAATCTCTTTTCCTAACTTTGAGCAAGAGATAAAAGACAGAATAAAGTAATCCATACAGTTTTCCCCTGCTCCTTTCCGATGGTGTGTGTATAATATGTTGCAGCTCTTAGTTCTCAAATAATGCTGCAACATTAGTATTTAATATTGTAGTCTTGTTTTCTGTTTCAGAATTTGTATGACTCACCGCACATGTTAATATTAGACTCAGCTTCCTTCCTTAATTCTGTGCTGTGGTTCCGTAGATCATTTGACAACCACTCACTGACACAGTCGCCACTTTGTGCCTAAGCCTGGGTCATTATGGTTGCATTGAGGTGCACAGTAAAACTACACCAAATAATGGCCATTGCAAGCAGCTGCAGATTCTTATGATCTTTGTACATTTAAAAAAAAAATGTATGGCAGAATAACTGTACATTTTCATTTCAAGCTTACAAAAAGGCTTGAAGGATGAGATGATTACAACGTATAATTCAGCAAGCCGCACTGTGGGAAAATATTAGGATGTTTGAAATCTGGTGATTTTATGACAAGTTTCAGCAGAATTAAAGTTACACATATTCCTCTTCTCTACTTCCAGGTTCAGCAGGTGGTCGGCCGATTGGCTTTCTCTAGTCAGGTGCGGAAAGAGGTCTCCTTCGCTCCCTTAAACCTCTCCCAGGGTGCGCAGAGAGCCAGAGATCTCCATGGAGAGAACATGGGCATCATTTCCAGCCGGACTGCGTTCGCCACTCAGGCTGCGAGTTACACTGATCCCAGGATGGCCGGCCTCCAGCAGCAAGCGGGACAACACGGCCACGCTGTCGTGCTGGCCAATGGGCAGCCGGTTTTAATTCCCTTAGAGTATCACCTGCAACCCCAACCACCACAGCAGCAGCAGCAGCCCTACCCAGTACAGTCCAGCGACGCCGCAGCCGCCATGTCCTCCCCTAACCCAAGCTTTAAAGCCTCAGATTCTTCAGCCAGAGTGTGCCTCCTTGAAAGGGTGGAGCATCCCCCAGCTCAGCCACAGCTCCCCCAGCAGCCCCCTGTCCAGTCTGCAGCAGACGTGAGCCCGGCCTTAGCTTCAAGCCACGCTCCTGCCTCGGCTCCCGGCAACCCGTCTCACTTCATGAAGGGAGCCATCATCCAGCTGGCTACTGGAGAACTGAAGCGCGTGGAGGACCTGCAGACTCAGGACTTTGTGCGCAGCGCAGAGGTGAGTGGGGGGCTTAAGATCGACTCCAGCATGGTGGTGGACATCCGTGCCAGCCAGCAGAGAGCAGGCCTGGTGTCGCTCCACTTCACTGTGGGGGAGCAGCAGAGCAAAGTGACCATCGACGTGCCCCCGGAGCACCCCTTCTTTGTGTTCGGGCAGGGCTGGTCGTCCTGCAGCCCCGAACGCACGGCGCAGCTCTACGACCTGGCCTGCCACCACCTGCAGGTGGGAGACGTGTGTGTGTCCATCACCCTGCAGCAGCCTCAGCCACAGAAACAACCACAGCACCACAGCTCACAACAACTACAACAACTACAGCAACTACAACAACAACAACAACAACAACAACAACAACAACAACAAAACATGTCCAGGACTTTGAGCAAAACCAATGCTACATCAGGGCCCGGTCACCAGCTTATGGGGCCCCCTGCCCCTCAACAGTCCCGGCCTCCATCCCATTTCAGGCTGGACCGCATCCACAGGGAAAGACAGAGGGACGGTGAGAAAGAGGCGGCCGATAAGGAGGAAGCCACGCATTACGGGGCCGTCGGGCTCTCTGAGTCCCCTATAAGACCGAGTAGGACCTCAGCAGAGCACCCCAGGAGCCACAGCAGTTACCACCTGCACACAGAGGGCTCTGCTTTTGCAGGGGCCGGGATGGGAGCAATGCAGGCTGCGTTAAGTGCTTCTCAGAGACGCTGGTCCTCACCTGGCCTCCAAAGATATAGTATGAAGGGAGACGAAGGGCCACGCCCTCAGATAAACACCTCTGGCCACACCAGGCCCTCTTTCATCCCCCAGGAGGTCAAACTGTCCATTGAAGGACGCTCTAATGCAGGGAAGTAGCATCACATTTGGTAGCACGTGAAAGAGTCTGACAAGGAGAGAAAGAGGAAAAATAAAAAAGTGCGAATGTAGCCTCAGATTGTTTGAGATTTTGCACACCTAGATTATACAAAAATACACGCTCTTTGTCTATCTGGTGAGAAGGTCTGGTTTGTTCGGTTGCCATTCAGCCAAAGGACACGAGCCTGGGGTTTCCCAGCCAGCTCAGGTCCGACAGGGAGCTGACGAGCCGAGTAGAAAGTATGTAGCGGATGAAATGCCTACCACAGGCCTTGCACACTGCATTCCTCTTCCTCCCTCCCTCCTTCGTCGCCACTTCCTCATTCCCCATGCTCGGGGTTACCATCACATTCAGAGCCCTTTTTGTTTCCTTTTTGACCAAATGGTCTCTTTGGAAGACCAAGGACTACGAAGAATGTGTTAGTAGCACAGTGAAGCTACACCGGCAGGTCCTGATGTCTTTAAAGATCCCAGCCCGCCATCTTTCATCTCCTCCATTCCTAAGATCCTGTTTCCTTCAGAAGCATTTACCCAAAAACAGAGTGTTGACGCGGCGGCTCCTGCAGTGATGTCGGCACGGCTGACGCCAGCTGTCAGTGTGTGTTACATTATGCTTTCCTGCCAGGAGTTTGAATATCTCTGCTGTCAGCACGGATAGGCTCTCCCCTCCTTCCTTTTCAGGAAGCTGGGTGGCAGAGAATGAGATCCTCTCTCAGGCGGAGTGTGGCTCGTCCCACTTGTCTTACAATCGAAATAGTGATAAATCAATCAATGTGTCCGTTTAGCAATCAGTTTCTACTAAAAGAAATGTGCTCAGGCCCTCGGGTTTAATCTGAGGGGCCTCTGTGTTTGTGAATGTGTTAGCATAAAAGCCAGAAATTGGAACGATGCTTTGTTCTCCATGATAACTAGAGATGCCCTGCATTCCAGTATCATCAGTGAGAAGATCCATACCGTAGTCTTAGAAGAATCACCCCCCCTCCTCTCTATACCTCAAAGCTTTCCCCACCGGACGTTTAATGCAACTGCATGTTTCTCAGAGGAGGCACTGACTCGTCCTCACCTGTGAGAATGAGACTTTAGCATGAGCCTGTCGGGGGGAAAGGGGTGTTGAGGGAGTCAGAGACGAGGCTTTCTCTCTGTCCTAGTTCTTTGCTCAGTTACCAAATGAAAGCAATATTTGTTTTTACAGCACGCGGCTGTACTGCTCTCCCTCGGGGAGTCTGTCGCTGTGGGCTGTTTTATATCCAAGGTGTCAGATCTGACCTTTTTTTAATCCTGACCTTTAAAGGTGATGCACTATTTTGGTGTTCCTTCAGTAATTCTAAGCAATTATGCATGTTCTCAAGAAACCCTTGCAGACGCTTCTCTTTGGTTCTCCATCTCACTGATGATATTTTATCTCCAAGAAAGGCTTGACTTTGTGATCATTATCTTCTGTTCTGTGTTTTGTTTAACGAACACGGTCCTTTGCTTTTGTACGAGGGTGTTTTGTATCCAGTGGATCTTATGATGGTCTCGTGTTGCACATGGCTGATGTCACTTCATTGATTCACACTGACCTGGTCGATAGGAGTCACCGTTCAGTACATGTTTGTCATTAATGAAGGGAATATGTTTGAAGTATTGTTGCTGGTGTTGTGTGGCGAGAGAGCGCGAAAAGAAACTGACTAACTGTTTACAAATTAGCCAAGATGAATGCTGCAGTTTCCTCCTCCTGACAGATGTTCACCCTTTGTCACTGGAAAACTAAATCCAAAAGGGTGAGATTGAATACAAGTGCAATTAGACCACACATTAAATCATTCAGAGGTTTATAATCTGACAGCATTCCTCACGCGGACATTCCCATCGGAAAGTGAATCACACATTTCCTCTTTTTTCTGTCATGGAGCTTTAACCTCTGGGAAAACATCGGGTCGCTTCTGAGTGTTTCATGTTCTATCTCTTTTCATTGAATGCCCTCGGACAGGAGGGTCAGTCGGCTGCATGGTTGACAGTTTTGTGTATTTTGCTGTCCGTCAGCCACAAACAACATGTTGTCTTATCTGTCCTCTCCAACTCTCCTATGTTCTCTTAACCGATCTCTTGAGTACACAGCCTGACCCTCTGTCAGCAGGGCGGGCGGGCCTCAGAGACACTGGTAGACTCTAACTCTGTGGCGCTGAGGAGCTTTAAAGGACAGGTTTACCTTTTTTGAAGTCTCTTAAAACTCTTCTGACATGCCATATAGATGTAGATTGCTCTATAAGACATGAATCCCCTGAAACAATAATGCCTCCATCATTATAAATAGTATAACGGTTTAGATAGTGTTATATAACGTGCTCTATTATTCTAGCCAGTCCTCACTGTTGAGCTCTGATTATGTTTTTGCAATCTGGTGATAAGATGCATATCATGAAGGAGGGGTTATAATTCAAAGGGTTGCTATATTGAACGTCAATCTAATTTAAAAAACTGTCATAGTATACACAGCCATATTCAGAAATCTAAATAAGTAAGCGCAAGCAATGATGATAATGAAATGAAACAAGGTAAGTATGATACTATACAAACTTAAGCAGTATCAAATTGAGAAACAAAAAATATGATTGACTTATACTCACCCTTATTTAATCCCACCCCTTCTCCCAAAAACTAAATGATTCCCTTTTTTTCCCCTTCTGGATCTGTATTTGTATATTATTGTAATACTCAAAATCAATATTTTTGACACCTCCTATGGTATTGAGATGGACTTAAAAACATGTGAACCTGTCCTTTAAAACGCTTCGCAATGAGGTCAAAGTGAAGAACACGTCTCACCGTCAGAAGCTCATCACATCTTTGTTCCCGCTGTAAGCAATACACATAACACCTGAAAGCATTTCACGTCGTCTCGGCATTTTCTATGCAGTAAACTCAGTATTGTACGCTTTATTGTCTTAAGTTCAACTCTGTGAAGCAGTAAGGCAGATGCAGTCATTTTAGTCTAATGTCTGATATGGATTTTTAGCTTTTAAATTGTAATACAAACCAGTATTTTTGCTTTGCTACGTTATTGTTTTCTCTGTAGTCGCCATATTCCAACAGACTCACAGCAGAAAGACTGTCAGTTGTGTGTTTTTTTAAGCATTATTTCTGCCCCCGACGCCACTTCTACATTTTGTTTTGTGTCACAATGCATTTGGGGGGAGGGGGGGGGGTTCCTCCTGCAGACCCTCCTGCGCTGCCACGAGCCTTCTGTGTTTGTAACCCACGTTTAGCAGAAGAGCTTCTTCTACCAAGATGTCCGATAAATCTTATTCACATCACTGATCGTCTGTTGCTGTAAGTAATTGCACTAAATGGCCTCCTTTTTACGGTGTTTGGAACTTCTAACTGTTGGTAAATTGAAGAGTTTGAAAATGTAAAGCACACAGGATCACAGAGAAACTGCAGCTTGTGTGTGTTTCTGTAGATAGCTGTTTTCTTTTTGTATAGATAGCTTTGATGATGCTTGTCGATAATGCCTTAAACTCAGCTTTGTACAATGTGTGAAATCAGAATAATGGAATTAGGCTTCTGGTAAAACTTGCTGTTCCATTTTGAGACTAAGGGCAAATCACAAACGCTTTGACACTTTCACTCTACTGAGCAGAAAGTCGTATTTCCCAAAGGGTTTCATCTTTTTGGGCCGTTCTTCTACGAAACTTTGTGTTAGTGTGCTATTTTTCTTCTTTATAAATTCCTTTACATTTTTAATACACTCTTTTACTTGCCTTTCATTCCTGTTGTGTGTCAATGGAAGCTCTTCTCTGCACTTTTTACAAGGCGATGCCAAGAGTGTCAGCAAAGAGTCCATTATTTCCAAACACACGCTAATGTTGTTTTTATTGTTGCACAAGTTCAGTAGTGTTTGGTTTTTTTTACCCCTTGAGTCAATGGATTGTGTTTGGTGTCTTGTCCCCCCCCCCCCCCCCCCAGTCTCTGGACAACAGAATCTAGGTCTTTAATAACAGGATGAGACGGGCTGCATTAATCAGATCGTGCTCCATCGGTGGTGATGTAATGGCAGTGGGGGTCTTAACTCCTGTTGTGATCCACTTCCTGTTTGATCCAGCATTAAATGCAGAAGTGAATTTAGGAAGATGTTGGTGTTGCTGATGTCCAGTGACATCGGGACGAACAAGAACGGTTAAAAGTTTTCGTTGTATTTTCAGATTTCTCATTGCTTTTTAAGTGAGGTGCAACTATCAAAGAATAGCATCTTTTTATTTTTAAAATGCCTAAATCTGCTAAATATATGCAATGATGTAAATGTAACATTCAATCCTCAAGTATAATCCAGGTTGTTGAACTTTGTATAGTGAGTTTTAATATCGTATGGCTGTACCAATATGTATTGATCTTTATCAGAAGCCTTAGAGTTGTCGACCGAAAGTGCTCCCTTAGAATACCCCACACCTACCTGACTTTAACAAAGCATTAATATCTCTATTTTGTTTCATTTCTGTTTGTACGGTTTTTTAATAAAATAGATTTGTACTGTATATTTGTACCTCTCTGTGAACTACTTAGGGCGGTTTTTGTTTTGCTGTTTTAATTCTATGTACTTTAAGGACACAAAGATATTGTATTTTTATTGTTACAGCTAACTTGGAGACATTGCATTTATCATGTTTGTTAAGTAAACACAATATAATATATATATATATATATATACAAATATAAATATAAACTATTATCCAACCTGTTTGCTGTGCTTCCTTACTTGCATTTGTGTGTCCTTGTCTTTAATATCATTTAGAGAGTGAGTGGAGGAAGTGAAATAGTCATTTGAAAATGGGGATTAAATGAACTTCTTAATATACGGTTAGAGTTTGTTATTACGTAACGTCTAACTTTAGAAGTCATTCACACGATTTCAATGTCAAAACTTGATCTTTACAGTTACGGGTATAGCTGGCAAATAAATATGTGTAGTAGTTTGAGTCTTATAACTGAATGTAATATAAATCATACCAATACTATATGTTAAATGCCACCAAGTATATATTCTGTAAATGTAGCATCTATATTAATGTAGTTTGAATTTTGGTTTCAGTATCTGATCTCAAAAATCATGTCATAAAAAAACGTGCTTATAGAATTCAAGTCATTGAAATTGAACTAATTAAACAAAAAAAACTCATGGGGAAAGTTGCTCCACTTGACATTTGCCACAATATTTTCAAAGAGCAAAATTCAAACAATTAATTCAGATTAATGTTTTTCAAAGTAAAAAACTGAAATTCAGTGTTTTCAGTTTCATTTACATTTCTACAAAGCTGTGCGTATGTGATGGTGACTATTTAAATTGGCTGTTATTTTAAAACCTGCAATGTTTCTTTATTATTTTAAGATTTACTTGACTAGAACCTAAGAGCCTTTGCAAAAACACACTGAGTAAAGCATCATTATTCTTATGTAATTTATAATTGTGTATTTGTGTGTATAAAACAAAAGGAGAGAAGCGAGACTGGACACTAGCATTGTAGTAAAGTTAATTTTATTTCCACATTCTTTACCAGGTTTCATTACAATCTGTACATCTGTTAATCCAGTAACAGAGGATGGCATGCCATCCGGTCAGAATGCATTGATATCGCAGCAAGCATGAATGTTCTCGTTAGCACTTCAGCTCATTCATTTGGCCTTTGTTCAGACATTTGTTTTGTAAACATGGACATTGAGAGGAAATCCTGATAGAATTAATATAGAAAGGCCAACATTTTTTATATTTTTTTTGACAACATTTTTCTTTTGATTAAACTGTAAAAAACAGGCAGGCAAAAACTAACAGTAGAACACAAGCTCATATCGAACCATTCTAGGACAAGTGCAGTTTAACGACATGCAGTGCTTACCTAATCCATACTGAGAGGGCTGCTCGTAAAATACCAGCACCACTTCAGAGCTTCCTCTGCAATATTATGTCAGACCACAGGCGCCACAGTTTTCTGTCGCCCCCGTCCAATGTAGGACAAAGGGGCTTACAGCAATTTGAAAGAGCAACCTCTGAGAATACCCAGTATTCATAGTGTGAGAGAAGAGAGAAATAAATGACACCTGAAGCCTCTGTCCGCCCTCGGTATGTCATGAATCGGATGGCAGTGAGACCCTGTTGCTTTCATGTGCTGGACTGGGAAGAGAAAACACAAATCCAAAGACAAAAGTGTCTCTAGAAAAGTCACAAACCTGCCAAAAACTTGCTATCACATTGTAAGATAGATCTATAAATGATTCTTATGGACCAGGGTGTAATCTCGAGGTTCAGAGCCCTCTCACTGAGTTCAATTGCCTGAGAAGCTCAACTCTTAACATTGAAGTCCGTTTGAAGTCGCACTCTGCATAGTTTCAGTGAAAAGTGAATTAAACTCCCTTGGAATAAATAACACATCTGTTGCATAGAGGTTTGATGCACTCCTAGAAAAGCCACTGAGGATGAAACGAAAGAATACCCCGTATTTTCTTTATCCCATTTGCTGTGACAGACAGCCAGGTAGATGGACTCGCATCTAGGAGTGACTCAAACAGAACCGTGTCTCTGATATTCTTTGGAGAATATTTCAGAAAATGCTTATTGACACTGCAAATGTTTGCATCTGGTGAGGTTAAGAAAAACTGGAGGTAACCTTACAGGCAGGAAATTAAACAAGTAATATCCAGACATGGCCTCTAATTAAAACATTTTATACCACTGACGGTAACAAAATAACCCAAAAACATTTCACAATAAAAATATATTCACATCATATTGCATAAATATGTGCTGGAATGAGGTTAATGAATTAATAAAGATCTCTCCCTAATCATGAGATTAGCCCCAGTGCTCAGTAACGGTCGGGATTAAAATATAAAACAGGTACACAAGTTTAAAATCAGTTCCATATATGGATAAATAAATAGCTTCCATCAATTTAGCTGATGGAGGATATAAAATAACCCCAATTTAAGTGGTACAGCTCACACACACTGGAGGTACGGCAGCATCTGAATGCTACACACATCGCATGCAGAGGATGCTATATTTGTCCTCTAAATAATTACACATTTGATGTTGTTATTAACTCCTCATGAGGAAAACCAATGTGTCTTTGTGGGCAGAATTCAAGTAAAGTATCATTTTATGACCTGTTTCATTGTGAACACTAAATGGAACATTTTAGCACATTATTCCTTATGTGAAAATATATAAGAGGTAACTAATGTATTGTACAGTACAATAACAGCAGCACAGACGGAAGTTTTATGAGCCTCGGAAAAGCTTTGTAACAGAAAAGGTAAAAAAAAATGACATTGGCATAATATGTGGAGTGTCACGACGTAGGGAAGTTTTACAAGTTTTACAACTCAGGAGGAGAGGGGGAATGATGCTCCACACTCGGCGTGTTCATTAGGACAAAACATCCATTTCCTGTGAACACACACTTTTATCAAACTGGTAAAGACATGTGGAACTGCTGTGATTTTAAATCAGCTGCTCCAGTGAATGTCTGTGTCCTATTGAAGTGCCCGAGTGATCAACGCAAACACTAGCTGTGGGAAATCCTCTGTACAGTACATGAAGAGCTTTGGAAGCTTGGAGGTGGAGCGCAGTAAGCCACGAGACAGCTGAGGTAGAAGAGTTTGACTGAATGTGAATTTCCCAGGGCGGCAGCTTAGAGAGAGAGAGGTGTAGCTACCGGTAAACCCGAGTCACTGGGCTGGCGGAGTACGAAGGTGGGGTGGGGGTGGGGGGTGGGGGGCTGCGGCTACAAAGTCCCCACTCCTGTTACTGAAGGTCCATGTGCAAAAAGACTCTTTTTTTTCCCCATCAAAGGAAGTATGACTGCTCCTACTATAATGAACTGTTTTCAAATCTGCCAGCCCACTGACCAACAGATAAATCTCTTTACAGCATGCTCTCATCCATACCATATGAAACATTCTCAACCCTGTTCCCAAGGGTTTCTATACTGTAATAAATTAGAAATGGAAATCGTTTTTGCTGTATTTTACAGAGCAGTTAGTCTGTGCGACACAGAAGTAGCTGGAAGTAAACCAGCGAGGAATGGTTCACTGTGACCACGACGGCCTGATGGCAGAGTGCAGAGTTAATGTCGCTGCTAGTGGCCCGATGTTTTCCCGCCATTAGGGCAGCTTCATGAACAGTCCGTTATCCATGGAAGGGACCGGCATAGGGCAGGGGAACTGGAATAGACTCATGTCAGCTGTGAGGGCAGCCATTGCCGCGGGATCGTGCTCTATCTGTGTCCTCAGGGCGGGGTCGATCTTCTCCAGCCGTCGCTTGATCTCTTGGCCTCCCTCTCTCGGATCAGCCTGGCCTGCCTCTTCTCCGGCGTCTCGTTGGCCCGTTTCATACGCATGGCCTCCCTGTCTCTCTGCAGCCTGCGCGACCGCTGCTCCTCAGACTCCTGCATCCTCTGCATGCGCTTGGCCTCGCGGTCCCGCAGCCTCCTTACTTCCCTCTCGTCCTCCGTCTCGCACGCCCGCTTGTTCTTCTTTGCTGTGCGCTCGCGCTCCAGTCGCTGCATGCGGGCCTCCACAGGTTCGTTCTTCCTACGCAGAGCCCACTTTCGCATTGGCGACTGAGCCTCCACCAGCTGCTGGTAGGCTATGCAGCTGTTGCACACCAGCAGCACTCCGGCAGGATACACCGGCATGGGGCTCAGGATGTCGGAGATGGGAGGAAAGCCTGAGGGTGAGGAGTTAAGAGCATCGGGGATGGATGCCAGTGACGGCCCTTCAGAGAGGAGGCTGTCGGACAGCGAGGGAAAGGAGGGTCCTTGGTCAGAGCATGATCCCGGGCCCTGACACTGTCTGGATCCGTGGCACTGGCTGGGGATGTGGCCTGGTCCCTGGCAGGTCCGATGGGCTTGACACATGTTGGGGTCCGGAGCCTGACAGGGTAGGGGGCCCTGACATGAACTGGGGCTGGGCCCTGGTACGTGGCTGGGGCTGTTCATGGGGCTGCTGGAGAGGGACATGGAATCCCGTCCGTCCATGAGATCCATCCTGGTTGTGTCAATGACATCTTTAAGCTTCTCCCTGAGAAAAACAACACAGCATCAAATAGCTGGATATTCATGCCTTGAGGCTTTCTTAGAAGCATTAGACTCTGAAATACATTTTCTCCTTAATCTGACATCCTGATCACTGCATCCTTTTATGTGGGTGTGTTTTCTCTCACCTCAATAGAGACAGATTCTAAAATTAAATTCTTACAGCTTGAAAGGTGAATGCCATTGTAGTTTTCTTTTCATTTGTTCATTTCTTGGCTCAGATTCTTATTCAGCTCTGAAGAACATCAGGGCACAGTTGCTGCTTTCTTTGATCTATTCTGTTGAAAATCCTGTATCCTAGTTACTATCAGCAGTCTGCATCAAAGGCTGACAAATAGAACGATTTGTCGAATTACAGCTTGTATTGTTTGGAATATTCAGCTTGCAATATAAATGAGACTAAAGATCCTTTACATTTTCTGTTGCCTTGTATTCTAGCCAACAGCTTGTTACGACCACCTGGTCCGCATGGTCACATATTCTTAGACTAAAGTTAATTCTGGCCTTATCCATCAAGCAGTTATGATTGATAGGATACAAAACTATCTGGTACATTGAAGGAAAAGATGACTCAATTCATTTGACTCATTTCCCAAACATTTATCTGAGAGATGAGGTCGGCAATATGTCCTGCATTTGACTTAGAGAGGAGTTTAACACACTGCTAACACTTTGGGAATAACTCATCTTCATAACAGGTGCTTTAAATGTTCCTTTGTTCACAGCTCATATAAATGCAGTCCATCACCGTCAGTGCTCAGTTTATCCTTACGGTGTTTTATTTACAGTTTCATTTGACTTTAAGTATAGTTCTTTAATTATAGTTTGGATTTCTTTACTTTACATTTGAGATTGTGTGTCATTGACCTTGCCAGTTTGAATCTGAAACACAATGGTAGTTGCTAAGCGACATGCATGTTTATTTCGGTTCAAATCTGTCAAGGCAGCACTAATTATATTCACCCCTCATGTTCTGCCTGCTGCCTGTTCTATTACTTTGAGAACCACAGATCCATTGTGTCGCAACATGCTGAATTTAGACTAATTATCATTTTGTTTTTCGGAAAGAAAATAAAAATCAACCAAAATACGTCTTTCAAGGACTGCAATTTCTCACATTTTAATACAAATATTTTACTGCACCATTTAAAATAGTTTCTCCTGCTAAATCAGTGGTGTCTGCTGCGTTTGTAGTAGGTTGATAAAATAATCTGAAGCTTACTGAACCCTGAGGCCTTTAAAACTGTTTAAAGATTAATTGAAAACAGCAAAACACTGCATTTTGAATTATTTAATTGTATGACTTTTCATGACATCATTATTAATTGATCTACTTGACAACTGTGGAAGCAACTGACCTAATTTATTTGACATGAAGTCATTTTTGATAGAGGTGTTATTCATTTAAAATAACAGAGAAACACTTTGGGGCTATGAAAATAAATCTAAATATATATTTCTTTAAAAGATGAAAGCAAGGGACTGAGTCGGGATGAGCCAAACCTGTCAAAGTTGTTGGTGTCTGTGAAGCGCGCACCGCAGACAGCGCAGTTGGAGAGGCGGTCCTCGGAGTGGATGAGAAGATGCCGCCCGAGCGAGCCAGGCGAACTCAGGGCTCGCCCACACACCGGGCACACATAGCTCTTACTGTTGCTCATCATCGTCGTGTGCTGTTAGAAACAGCAAAACAAAATCAGAACATGGAACTGGGGGGAAAAAGTACATTTAAAGTACACCACATTACAAATGAATGAACTCATACAACATGTTTTAAACTGTAGATAATAACAAAATCTAAATAATCAAATATTAAAAATGTGTTTATATTTGTAGTATCAAATATATTTTAAGGAATGGTAAAAAATAACAACCATATCTGATGGTACAGAGGCATTTTGCACAGTAATCAGCATGATGTAGAATGTTAGGTTGGCATTTTATCACAAGTGAATAAAAAGAACGGTGCTGAAAATGCCGGAAGCTTTCACACTGCTTATTTTAAACAAGTGCTCTGAATAGAACGATCTAACCTATTTTTTTAATAAGTAGAAGATATTATGGAGGCAGACGCTGTTGTCATTGCTCAACATTATAGGGACAGAATGCACACTCATCTGATAGCATCTTTAGCAACAAGAACCACAAAATGCCTGACATTTGCTAAAATATATGAACAGGTTTGATTGTCAGCGTTCTGCGGGAGCTGAAGCAAGATATTAATCAGCTCCTGAATATTATGTGAACACATAAACAAATGACAGAGAAAGGTGATGAGTCCTGTAAAATGAAAGAATGTCTTTTTTAATGTAAGACTCCGAGGCAGTCACATGACCAAGTAAGCACTATATCATTCAGTCTGTACTGTTGAGTGAAAGCCACTTAGGGGGCTTTAAAAGGTGAAAACCCACCTGCAGCTTATAGACACAGACTGCAATGAAGGGTGTAAAGCTGGTTTTTCTCTGTACTATATTAGGAGAGGCGAGACAGTGTTGTTCTCACCTGGTAGACATGGGAGATGAGCTTCTCAGGGCTGCTGAAGTCCAGCGTGCAGAGCGGACAAACAAAGTTCATGCAGTTGTCTGCCCCTTCCTCGCTCTCCTGAAGAAACAAAGCACCATTAAAAACACATCAGGAGCAAAACCATTGCGTTATGCAGAACGGGGCGCAATGCCTTTATGTAAAAAATGTAGATTATAAAACAACAAAAAAAGGGAAATGAAAAGGAATTACACTCAAACATTTCTGGGGGTAAAAAGCGTATATGTTGCTTTCAGGCAGGGCCTTACCCTATCCCACTACTCTAAAAGGTTCAACATACCTTTATCAATGCAACTTTAAACCTTTTTGATACTCTGTATAAAGAATATTTTGATTTATAATCAGATTATTATTTCTGATTTGGTTTATTTAATACATGTACAGTTTTATGAAACTACCATCTTGATTTGTATCTTTACATTATCATAGCACCAGATGCAGTAGAGGGGACTTATTGCTGAAGTCTGTCTGTATTTACTTTTCTTTTTTTTAACCATTAATTCCCCTTTATTCTATTCAGTCTTTCTTTTGCTCTGTTTGATTGATTTATTTTGAAACGCTTTTAATATACAAGTTGGCAATAATCTGTTTTGAACTCTGATGTGAGGTTCATACTGCCAGATTGAACTTGTTAGGGACTCTCAGCGGTATTTCAGTTTAAAAACATGGAAGTCAATAAATGTCAGAAAGTAATTAGTAATGTGTAACTTATTACATTCCAAAAGTCATTTTCCCAACATTAGCTGTATGCAAAGCACATCTACACCACAACATCTTTGAAACTTAGTATGATGACAGCTGAAGACAAGCACCACTTGATGCATGCTTCAATTTTTGTTTTTGACTGTTACTTTGTGAAATCACTTCCCAATTTAGGTTTCCAGCTGGAGCATTTCTACAAGTGGTATATGGAGATGTGTTGAGAGTGTGAACAAGAAACATTTTCCACAAACCCCAGTGATTCATTAACAGTGACATGACGCTGCATGCTGTCACAGATGTGACTCACACACAAGCTGAAATGCATGACATCTTAAAACAGAAGGTTCTAGCACAAAGCATATTGGCTGAGAGCAGGGGTGTTCTGTTCAAGTCCATTACATTTAAGTGCTTGCCATTTTCTTTATTGCGAAGGGGGATACTTTGTCACAAGTTGTCACACCCCACATACTACAGATATGGTTTCTACTGCTTCTAAATACCTCGTATAACAAATTAATAGAAACTTAAGGGTCAAATTGGAGCTGAACATTATTTAACAAATACATATCTTACTGTCACCACAAGAGCTCAAATATATATGTGCACACTGCTGTACAACTTGCAACACAGTGTGTGTTTCACTGTTTTAACAGACGATCGGATGAAAAGGAAACAATGTGTAAATGTCAGATTTAAGAGATATCAGTACTTCCTGTTACTTTTGATACCCAAAGTATTTCATTCAAATGACATGCTTTTTTCTCAGCTTGAACATGTATGCAACGAAGGGCAGCAAATACAGATTGGTTCTTTATTATATCCATTCATTTGCTAATTAAGTATTTTCTCAATTGGTCTACTAAATGTGAAACATTGCGGCAAATGTCCATCGAAGTTTGCCAAAGCCCGAGGTGATGTCTTTGTAAGTCCTGTTGTGCGAGTTCAAATCCTTAAGATATTCAGTTTAATATCATACAGAACAGAGAAAAGCAGGAAACGTCAATTTTTGAAAACGGCATTATCTGCCATTCTTGAATCTAATATAACTTCAGAAATAAACTGGTTATTACTTTGTCAATTGATTAATCATAGTAGCTTTATTAGCTGTGAGTCCACAGTTATTAAAACATGATATACTTGAGCAGTTAATTAAAACCACAAATACAGTGGTATGTGCTCCTACACAGATCCATATCCAAATTCATATCGACTGCTGTTTCAGGCACTGCTGGGGGGGGGATTAGAGACTATTAAATTCAAGATTTTCACAGCCAACAAGAAGTCTTGCTACATGTGTCCAGCAGTGGCTTAGTAAGTAGGGGCTTGGACTGGGAATCGTAGGGTCGCCGGTTCAAGTCCCCGAACAGACTTGAAAGTGGACTGCTACTTGGAGAGGTCCCAGTTCACCTCCTATGCCCTGCTGTTGTGCCCTTTCCCTCACCTCTTTGACTCCCGCTCCTTGAAGGCGGCACTGCGTTCTCTTGGTGGACATGTGGTCGTCAGCCGAGGTGTTGGAGGACGAGTCTTCACCGTGGTTGTCAAGGTCACTATCGCTGTCTTCTATGGAGGCAAACACATCCCTATCAATACAGACAGACAACAGAACACAGAGCAGGTCTTACTCTCACTAACACCCCTCAGTCCCAGGACGTCCTACAGAGTCCATCCAGTGTTCCCCCTGTCCCGGCCCTTCACCCTTTACCTGAGATGCTATCCTGCTCGTGTACTTCCTGGGAGTTGTTGCTGCAGCATTCACTGTCTTCGGTGAATTCGTCTCTCCCGTCCATGTTAATAGTGTGCTGGAGTCCTGTGATGCCTAAAGTGTGAAAGGGCCCTGGAGAGAGAAAGAAAGCAGCAGTCGGTAACAAACCTGGGTAACGCATGTGGGTGTGGAATATGACTATTTATACATTTACCCTCCTTACTCATGATTTACGTTTACGATATACGTTTTCAGTCAATTATTGCATTTTTCTTGCCTGTTTTAGCCAGGTATATATTGTAGCAAACAATAAGCCACAGGGGGGAGTGGTTTACATTGATTTTAAAACTGCTAAGGGGCCATGAGATTTGTCATCATGTGGTATCTAGGCATTAACATCTCTGGGTCTATAAGAACACATTTGCAATATTCACCATATAACATTTCTTGCTTTTGCATCAAGAAGAAAACTGACTGTGATTGTAAATACAGTTGGTGTTCGAGAATTACATCACAATATACAGGTGCATGAATTACTGCATCAATGGCCTGGAGGCGATCAGCCTGTGGCACTGCTGAGGTGTTATGGAAGCCCAGGTTGCTGTGATAGCGGCCTTCAGCACGTCTGCATTTTTGGGTCTCGCAGTCTCTCATCTTCCTCTTGACCATACCCCGTAGATTCTCTATAGCGTTCAGGTCAGGCGAGTTTGCTGGCCAATCAAGCACAGTAATTCCATGGTCATTAAACCAGGTCCTAGTACTTTTGGCAGTGTGGGCAGGTGCCAAGTCCTGCTGGAAAATGAAATCAGCATCTTCATAAAGCTTGTCGGAAGAAGGAAGCATGAAGTGCTCTTAAACCTAATGTAATGAATCCATATAATATATGAGTTGAATTTTTTTAATTGACTTAATGAAATAAAGGAACTTTTCCACGATATTCTAATTTATTGAGATGCACCTGTAACACCCTCAGATCAAATGCTGACGATACAGTAGATTGGGTTGGTGCAAACTTGTCTATGTTCAAGAACAGCCTTGCTATTGGTCGTTGAAATAACAATTAATTCATGTTTCCACCTATCAATAACAAAATTCCAGGAACTGCAAATCAGGTTTGCAGATGAAACCAGTGTGTCAGGTTAAAGAAGTGGAAATAATCCATGTCTTTTCATGTTTATATCTGCATAAAAATGTGCGGAGGACGACCGGCCTGTCTATCAAGTTTCTCAAATTCCAAGCCTGTCTTTGTATGAAAACAAACTGCAATTGCCTGCGCACCATGAACCATGCAGGGAGAACATAAGTGTGTCTACAGACAGACAGACGCTAGTATGACATTGCACCATGGTGGCAGGACCTCCCATTGAGGGACTGGGTTCACCAACAACATGCATTAAAACAACAGGTTGATTAGAATATTCAAACATGTCAATGAATTATGTCTGTTTTTCAAATAGAATAGCCACCGTTTCACCCATATAATGTATGCAGCATGATTGCTTTATCACCATAGCAACATACTGTACAAAGAAACAGCATCCACTGTCATGGTATACCGTAATAAGGTATGCATTACTCAAAACTAGTGCTTCCCCTATATCTCACAGTTCATTTGTCCACACACATACAAAGAGCCTCTCAGAACACTTCGCTTTAACACAACGGTACAAATGATCACACTAAATGGTGATGGCACGAAGTGGAACCTATGATCAGAACAGCCTAGTCCACCCACAAAATAAAGAACGCTGTCCCAGTTAGTGAATTATTTATACAATTAAACAAAATGTTGGGTGAGATCTTTGGGCTCCACTTGAAACGAGCACCACAAGACCGTCTTTTTTACCCATTAGGCTGCTTTCACATCAGTAACCCCAGCACGGAAGCATAATGAATGCTAAGCCACAGAACACTGACGTATATGTGCACACGCATTAAATTAATTTGCATTCCAACCCCCACTTTTTCACACACATATACACTCGCAGATACATGCTAGCTCTGTTCCACGGCCATGCAGCAGTCCCACGGGGGAAGCAGCCTGCACTCTTTTCATGTAGCTAGCTGCCTTGCTGCTCAGTGTGTTTCTCTCGCTCTCTCAGTACCACCCACACACTGAACAGCCTGGCTCGCCCTCTGTCCTCCCTGCTTGTGTGTAGCTCTGACTACTTCCATATCTATACCATCAGCTCTGAGGGGGAGGATGAAGCTTCATACCCACAGATAATATGTGGCTCAATTACCTGCTTGTGATGCTACTCTATGTTTTTTTTACAGCTTTGTTGGTTCTAGGTTTCTGGAAAAAACATCTTTCACGTTTTCTATTAACATACTTGACCCTGTGCAAGCCTGTATTTAACTGCCAGCACTGCTTCCTTGGAGACAGCTCTATTGAAAGCACCTCTCCCATGCACACAAGAACATCCCACTGCAGATAAAATTAATGGCATCTTAAATCTAATGTTCTTCCCTAGTGTCTTCTATCCCTGTTATCTCAGATCAGAGATGGGAGAGAGATCCTGACTTGAGTTACCTGAGACTGACACAAGTAATTACAGCCCTGGTCACAATCCTGAGGTATGGCTCGCACACACACACTCTCTCCAAGAGGTATACAGAGGTACACTCTCGAGGAGGACTGTTTAGCTCCTAGTGAGAAGTTAGTATGTGAACGCACTTTGGGCCCTTTTCCCATTGAAATCAAAGCCTTCATAAGCACTGGTAGTGGGTCTGAGTATTGAACTATGAACTACTACAACAAGCTGGCTTCACGGCGCATAGCCAATGATTGATGTGTGAGATACCCATCCCCCCACTGCTAGGGTTCTGTCTGTACATCTGTCTCTCCTCGCTCCCCCATCCTCCCTCCCTCAGTCTCTGCCACTGTGATGTTATCTCTGAGTCTGTGTGTCTGTAGGCAGGAGGTGACGCAGTGTCTGACTGAATCCAGACAAAGAGACAAACTCATCAGCCAACAGACACAGAAGAGGGAGAGAGGAGGGTGTGGGGGGTGGAGGGGTAGCGCTCAAAACAAAACAGACAAAAGACAGAATGCCACAACTCTACTCAAACACCAAGCAATGGGGGTCCTGTTGAATTCACAGCCCCCTCCTTCTTCTTTTCAGCCTCCAAAAACACACACATGCAGACACACAACACCGTCTGAATCTGCAGGAAGTGCTGGGGCCCCTGTTTTGTATCCACACACACACATATATACATGCAGGACAGCGAGGATGGTGGTCCAGACATCTGATCAATTCCCACTCTAATTAACTGATGAGATAATATCACAAAGAAGAAGGCGAAGTGATAAACCATTTTCCTCTTTGCAGAAGATTTCCACTGGTTAGTGTGGCCCCTGACATATCCCTAAGTGCTCCTCCTTGATAAACAGAAAAGTAGTATTGACATTCCAATTGGGATTTTAATCCAGCCCCAAAACTTAACTGTCAGTATGAAAGCACAAACCCATCACAGACTTTCAAGAAACATTTGTGCTGCGCAACCTTGGGAGAAAACATGTTATTTTAGCTGCTTGGAGACACAAAGTTTTTCTAAATGTTTACGGTAAAAGGCCTACATTCACTTTAACTGTCTATTAAATGTCAGCATCTAGGACAAAACCACTGCTCTCCATAAAGCATACACCAGCTTCAGATCTTATTAACTTTTATGCAATGCTGTTGTGATACATCACACTCAAGGAGGAACTCAAAGCTAGACAGACAGCACTGTTGTATTATTGTCTGGAATTCCCTCTTTGTGTTTGATTGTGTGTGTGCGCGCGTGTGTGTGTCTGTGTGCGTGTGCGTGTGTCTGTGTGTGTGTGTGTGTGCGTGTGTGTGTCCATCTTTGTGTTTGTGTATGGCAGTCGGCCTGCCTGTCAGACTGTCTCCCTGCCTGTCTGGTCTGTCAGTCTGTCTCTCTGCTCTGACGCTTTCGGGGGGGGGGGGGGGGGGGGGGGGTACAGCTCTGTGCATGCACTTCATAGCTCACAAGAAAAGAGTAGGTAAAACAATCAAGGCAAAGCAGAAGAGAGTCAATGTGCAGAAAGTAGTGCATGCACTCGCACTACAGTGACACAGAGGGAGGTAAAGCTTGTCAAATCCCAAAAATGTCTTGGTATTTGTCACAGCATGAAGAGCAGTGCACTAACACAGGCCAGCAGTATCAAACCCTCCTGCCACAGACAGTATCAAACCCTCCTGAGGGTTTTCAGCTACCGCTCTTCACTGTTGTAGAAGTCCTACAGAGCAGCAAATGAGCCCATTAGCCTGCAGGGATTACTGCAATCGCGAGATGCATTTCAGCAGCAGTTTAAACAAACTATGTTTAGAAGGGAGGACTGCAGCGTACATAACTTCAGAAGATTACTCAAGACAATCCCCTACTGTGGACTGAAGCCTGTTCAAAAAGTCAGCATGTTGTACACCAAAAGGGAGATGGGGGGGGGGGGTTATTCCCACAAGAAGTCTCCATGGCATTCCTTAGTTTGATTAAAGTTATTTTGCATATTTGTATTGCAGTATTTCATTAAAATACAAAAGTCTTCAGTTCAGCGTAGTGCCATTGGCAGCATGTGGGTAAGATATGCATGCAAACAGAGATGTGATAGTCACAAAACAAAGATAATAGTAGCAATTAAAAAGACAACATACATTTTCATCAACAACTTTCGTCTTAAAGTGCAGGGCTTGTGCGTAGATTTGAAATAGCTCAGCCTTTACTCCTTTTTCCAGTTATGAGCTTGACCTTGCTGCAAATAATGATTCTTTTACTATGGACTAATCTTCCATATTCACACATTTGAAAAGTTGGAACCAGAAAGTATTTGACTGTTTGTTTAAAAAGAGAGTAACAGAATTAAGCTTATTACCAATTATTTGATGGTGAATCTATATGAATCAAATTAATAATGTAATTGTTTCACCGCTGCTGCTGTGCATTGCTTTCGTGTCATCGTGTGCTGGAACTGAGATGTCAAATCAAACTGAACTGACACCATGCAGTGTGAAATAGAAATGCTTGTCCCTTCTGATCATCGTTTACAATATGCTATAGTGACTCACTCAAGATCTGCTTTTTATCAAATACTGAGATGTGTTATTTTCCCGAAATGACACCTTAAGACAAAGCCTGGAAACATGTCTAGCTGAAGCTCTGAAGCTCTGAAAGACACTACCACATTTTCATACTTCTTTTGCTTCAGTCTTCTCGCAAGACATACAAACACTAACCCCCCTGCATCTGAAACTTTGCACACATGATCAATTTAAAAGGACATCAAGGTGATCAGTGCAACAACACATTATCAATTTTAACCTTGCTTTGAGTGTCAAAAATAATAACACACTTTCAAGGAATTTGAAGCATTACCATTGATATGCTAATCTCCACGTTGTTGCTTTTCATGCAATAACTAATCATTTGTGTATCATATTGCATTTAGGTTGATTTAGTCAATAAGAGTTGCTGTGCACTTCCTTATTTCAGTTTCTTTAGTTTTCATACACATGTAGCTATCAATGCAACTACTAAATAAGTCTTTGTGGAAAAATTAAGAAAAATGGGAAACAGAGGATTGTGATGCATTCTCAAACAAACAGCAAACCCAAATCGAAGTATAATATCCATCACAACCACCGTTTCCCCCCCTAAACTATAAACATATATATAGATGTATAACACTTGAATATCAGCTGCTAAAACAATCTACTCTTAACACTTGAGAGTATGTGATGGTATGTCAGCTGAATGCTTTCTTTGGTTTAACGCATCTGCATGAATCTATTTAACGCTACAGCGGACATGAAGGAAGGCAACTGAAGCGCTGTTAATGCCGATAGAGAAACAATGATAGTTCAACCTATTCCTGTCAAGCGGCAACACACGGATAACAGACGTGACATGGATAAATAATAATACCTGGAATACCTACAGTCAACTTTGAAGGGATTGGTCTGTTTTCGCCTGGACATATTATTGCCCACTCCCCCGGTTAAAAAAAAAACCCTGGAATCTCCACCTAACCCCGCACGGTTTCCCTGAGACCAGTCCAGGTGTTTTCCGCACTGAGGGGACAGATGATGAACGAAATAATAATAAATAAATAAAAACCTGATCAATTCCTCTACTCGATCAGCGCACCATTTACGGAGTTAAAAACCTAAAAACGGATACATGAAATAGTCACATTCTTGCGGCGGGTACAAAAAAAATCCCCGTCTCCCGTTGATCAAGGGTCTTTAATAGATGTCCAAGCCCGAGCAGAGAGACACCGAGCGGACCCGAGCCGCTGGACCCACTGCAGCGATGCTCAGCTGATCTCTAACAGCAGTGAAGACACACCGAACAGGATTGTGGGATATGAAGGGACGATGGGGAGTTCATGCTAAAGATAATGTGGTGCGTTCAGGTCGTGTGGGAAAAGAAATACGACGGTAGTGAGGAACTTCACATAAAATGTGGACTTCAATTTGAAAACACAAAACCGGTTTTTGGAATCAGTAATTTGATTATTTTAGCAAAAATATTTCATTCAACAATCTTGCTTCCCACAACATCTCTCCAGTATTTATTGATTTTCTAAATAACACTGAACTATACAAAAAATACATTAAATGTTGCCAAATTAAAAAAGCCAATTAAATTGACCAATTACTCAAACCTTTATTCCTGATTGGCTGCTTGTGTTTGTTTGTTTTTATTTTATTTTTGTGATAATACCCTCACTTTGAATTAATTTAATGAACACTGAGGTGATGTGCCTTTTCCTGAGAAAAAAAAACATACTCCCCTCCCCATTTTTTTTTTCTTTAGAGTTAGGAGAAATCTAAGAATGTGCTATTCGTTCAGATTTCTGATATCTGTGTGATATCCGCATATTTCAGTGTCTAAATTAATCCCAAATGAAAGTAGTCTATTTTTAACATTTTGGCATATTCAATATAAGATGGTGGTCAATGTACAGATAGAAGTAGTGGCCTGTTTTAGACAAACTACTATTTTCAATATGAAATTAACCTTTATACTTAGCTTTTACAAGTCTCAAAAGTGCTAAAAACCTAAAACCATAACAGCTAATGAGCTTGCATGTCAGCCGATGGATCTTCATGACAACTAGGCAAAAAATGCAACAGGAAGCAGTATCCTGTCATAGATCAAATAAACATTTAAAAAAGAAAAAAGATGATGGTTTATGTTACACACATGTATCAAATAAAGCTCTACCAACATGCACCATCAATATATCTGTTAACAAATATTAGACCATTACTTGTTTCAACTGAGCATGTCAAAAAAGGTTTTTTGATAATGATCCGTTAATTCGATCATGATTGTGATGAAATTGTAGACAGGACATTTTACACTTGAAAATCTAACTTGTCAGTGCTCTCTGGTGGACAAATAACCCAAAGACAACACTGCCTCTATATGACCACAAACATGTCTTTGGTATTTCTGTACTGCATCTTTGTGTCACTTATCATTCAAAATATACATTTACGGTGTCTTGAATAAGCTAATATTGGCAGATAAAGAAGGTGATGGTTTGAATAAATCTGGATCCTTTCAGCAATATTTGTAATATTGACACAGCAAGTTATCTGCCTAACTTTGTATCCCTGCTGTATGATAAAGGCCACTAGGGTGAAATAATAATAATTATTATTGTTATTTGCTCACTCAGATGATAAGCCTCTGAGCTGGCAGGTCCATAATATGAAAAAGTTACTTAATAGGCATGTAGACTTGTATAGACATAATGTCTTTTTTAATTATTTGCTTTACAAATGATGTAATATTTTTTTGCCATTGCGTTTTTAAAATGACCTTTTTAATTTTTTTGCCAGTCAAAATAGGTGTTTTTTTGTTTGTTTTTACAGATCCTTGTGTATGTTTGTACATTTTCTACTCTTTTTCATTTTCACATTATATGCAATGCCTTGTTTACATGCTGCTGTGACGGAAACATTTCCCAAATTGGGATCAATAAAGTAAATATTATCTCCCTACTTCCACTTCAATACGTTTCAGAAAGAAGTATAGCACTTTTTAATTCCCCCATCCTCAAAATCAGTAAACTAAACCATCTAACATCATACAAACAAATCTAATTGGTACTTTTTCAGCTATCATCAACACGCATGTTACTGCATCAAAAAGTAACAATCCACTATTACAACATTGACTCGTGGTATTAGTACTTTTACTTAATAAAAGCGCTCTACACTCACACAACCACTCAACAAACTATTAAATCAAGCCCAACCTACGATGCACTTTCTTTAACAGCACATTAAGACACTAGGTGGCGCTCCAAACCATGGACTGCTAATGTCATAACATTTCATGCGTTCGTCATCACTGACTGCCACGAGTAAACGGACCGCAGCACTACATTGACAGGGTAAAATGGTATTCTTCCGCACGGTTAAGAGAAAATACTGCCATCTCAACAAAATAACCTCTCTAATTTTCAACGTTTGAGACAGACAGCTTGCGTTTACGCTAAAATTGAAAGCCACGTTACACAAACCTGCAGAGAGTCAATAGGCTTTTAAGATCAATTAGATAACATTAGCCAACTGGCTAAAGATAAAAGCCGCACGTTAGCCCTTTATAGTCGGTGGGGAGAAGAAGAGTACTAGCTAGACATCAACAAGCAAATTATTACTAGGATTAACAGCCATTTAGCTACATCTCTTAACATAAAGACATAATTAAACTATTACCCATGGTGTCCAGTGAGCACTGGCATATCAGATGTCTCTGGCAGAGACTGGAGAAGTCCTCTTCTACAAACTAACGTTACTGTACGGGGATGATACACTCTGTCCGCGCTTCTTTCTCCAACCGCTGGGATATGTCAGTGTAACCCTCCGCCTGCGGTAGATGTGCTGAGGCTGGAGTAGCCACCATTTTGCATGTCTAGTGTGTTCCTCCCTCCATTGCTAATAGAGACGATTCCAGATATTTTCTGGCATCATTACGGCTAGTGAGTATGTTCTAATAATATTTTGTCGGCAGGAATGTATGAAAATGTCTTTACTTGTGAAATAACCGTCAGTGGTTTGCTTGTATCTACGTTGACAACTCTCACTGTGGCGCTGCATAGGAAGTCGCAGCCCTCAGTGCACCGGGGTTGTGCCTGTCAGCGGCTAAGTTAGCTAGCATGCTTAAAGTCTCATAGCCTGCTGGGCTAGGGATGTGGATCTCAATAGCCTTTTACGTGGAGTGGCTTTCCACTAAGTCATAATCATCGTGACAACACCTTATTCCAACTTTAAATTTCACATGTATCTAGAGAACCACCTCGAAGGCTTCTTATAATTTGCCATGTAGTTTAGACAGTATTCGTACTAGGTAACAGAGAAGCAAACGAGTCGTCAGGTAGCTAGCTACCGCGGAGGCGCTAGCTTGATAATCCAAATGCTCCAAGAAGGCCTAAAACTGCATCATGTTCTGATCAATCGTCGGCCAGATGCAGGTGTCATGCCCAGCCTGTAAATGGCCTATCGTTTCTGTTCGACAATATGTGCTATGCTGTTAATATAAACATTCATTTTACAAAATCATGTCAGCCAAGGTGAAGCTACTGCTGTGGTGTCAACCTGATATGCTGCCCTTTCATTGAAAAATACCAAAGGTAGCTTGTTGTTAGCAGACTTTTGGCAGGTGTAATTTGTATCCGCAAAAGAAGCATTACAAACTGTACAATTTCCTTATATGTTTGTAATGGTATTAGTCGCTTCGTAACATCTGAGTATTTTGTAATTATTTAACCAACAATGCGACGTTGCATTTACATTACCAGGAAGCTAACGATGGCTAGCTTAGCATGTTAAGGACGTGGACTCCTTTTTTACTCTAGTTTCACAAGTTTGCTTCTTGATGTCGACAACATATTTAATGAACACAGTAACATTAAGATAACACAGCTTTTAATATTTACTATAAGTCAGTAAGGAAGACTATTTTTATTGAAAACTATTTGTAGGTTAACGTTAAGGAAGTCAGCTGTAAGTAGGAAGTTGTTAAGTGAGCATGACCTACAGTTTGACGTACAGGTGAGTGAGACTTTTCTGTCACCCCTCTATGTTCTGTGGAAGAATTTAAAAAGTGCTAATCCTAAATAGAAACTAGCTCCATGATAATAACAACTAACTGTTTTAGGAAACAGGTGTCTAATGTAAAACTGGTGAAGAAATATCCAGTATTCAACAGAATCCACATTTTCCCTTTGATGTTTAATAACTCAGTGTAATAACATGACTGAAACAAGACAGCAACGACCTTAATTAAAACATAACCTTTTACTCTGCCAGCAGTCATCTGTTGAGTAATTTTTTGGCAAGTTAAGTACCTGAGCAAGTGCTTGAAGTAGAGCTTTATTGTACAGTAGGGTAGGGTTAGCCGCTATGAATCACCAACACATTGATACTGAGTATTTCCGCACTGTGTATACAAAATACACTTGTACACTGACTTAATGGCATTAGCTCCTGTGTTTGTCTTAAGATTCCTCCAAAAATATATGGTATCTTGACATCAGAAAAGTTCTTTGCACTTTCTGACTAACACAGTTGACTTGAGTTTTATTTTACAGATATTTCTTCTTTCACAAAGTCAGTGGTGACTAAGTGTTGTAGCAAGGAGCATTATAGTGGTTTTGTAGCATTAGTTTGTATCTTTGCAAGCCTTGCCTGGTTTCTAATAAACATTTATTGTTATAGGTTAAATGAGCGAAATGATGCCTCTGGTTAAAGACTCGAAGCCTTGTTTGCGCACATTCATTTGAATTCCACGTTGATGTATTTGGCTGTAGGTTTGAGGTTGGTTGAGCTACTGCAGTGCCTCTCCCGGTTCAGTTATTAATTCTCATGTTTACCTAATAGGCCTAGTTAATATTAAGCTCAGACCCTCGACTGTTTCTACTGACGTTGACAGAATGTGAATTTATATGTCGTAGTGGACTTTAGGAGGAGGAGGAGGAGGAGGAGGAGGAAGGTGGGATGGCTGCAGACAGTGTTGTACATGTACACGCTTACTAACATTTGCACATCAGTGTGTACACCTGACACTTGTTAACCCTTGAAAAGTCATAATGTGCAGCTCAGTTCTGTGTTGGTGGGCTACTGAACATGTTTACAGGTGAAACACTGGCCTTAATATTTTGACTAGCAAATACACTTCTCCACAAATGACACAACGTTCGACTGCACGTGTGTGTGCTCTGAACAGATGAGCACTTATAGTTTGTGTTATGATAATAGAGTGGTCTGCTTTGATAGTTTTTTATTTCTAACATCAGTGTGCATCCTAGCTGGGCACAGCGAGAGAATAAAAAGACAGAGTTCTGTTTACAACAGCTTGGCAAATGGAGTGTGGAAAAGCCTCTCCCCAGCGGTGACTCTGTGTTTTCTTCCTGCTTTATCTGTCTGATGATCTTTTAGTGTAGCTTAACTGTGCAAAAGGGTTGCAGTGGATATTGATTGAATCTGTGCTTTCCCTTTCCAGGCCTGATGGTGTTCAGTGATCTAATGTAAAACTGTGTTTTTTTATTTAATGCTTCTAGTATGATGTCTCTGACTTCAGGTTGACTGCTCCCTGTGGAACGAGAGAGGTGTGGCATGCTTTGCGTTTGTTGCTGGTTGTCAGGCTGTGAGGAGCTCATCTGGGCTGGCTCTGCCACTCTCCTGAGAGTAAAAGCTTGTTATGAACATTTGGCCCATATAGGCGAGAGGTGTTGATGAATGCTGCTGCAGTGACTAAATGACCCATAGCATTAGTCGGGTTGTTGGTTTAATGACATTCAGAGGTCTTGGGGGTAATAGACATAGGATGCGTTGCTTAAAATACCTAGCATACTACTGTTTTGTTTTTTTCCATTAACCTTTTGGCGCAGGGGGGGGGGGGGCTGCCTGCCTCCCTCCTTTGTCATTGTCACACCAGCCAGATATCTGCAGGTACGCTGTTAGTGACCAGCAGCTAAATCTGTGATATGGCTCTCAAGCAGCACAGTTGCCTTTTTGTCTGTGTTTGAGTAAACCTGACCTTGGTGAGTGAACCCGAGGCCATGCCCCTCTTCTGAGGGTCTCTCTAATCCACCTCAATGTGCTCAATCCCTCCTTGTAATTAGGGCTGAACGATTAATTGCATTTCCGATAATATCGCGATATGACAAAACAAGATTTTCCAACCGCAAAGGCTGCGATTTGACTGGTCACGTGACTTGCGAGCGAGCCGAGCCGAGCGAAGCCGAGCAGGCAGAGAAACAAGTCAACGCTGCGCTTGGACCTGTTGCACAATGGCCTCAGGCTCGTCAGAAGAATGCACGGCTGGAAGTTTGGTACCAAAGAGGGGCGGCACGTCAGTTGTGTGGAATTATTTTGGCTTTAAAAAGGAGGATGCTGCGCAACGTCAGGTATTGTGCAGAACGTGCCTCGCTACTGTTGCTACCTCACGAGGTTCACGATTGTAATCACGATTGATTTATTGCTTGTGTTTGTTGAAAAATACATGAGAAGAGGACCTTGAAAAAATAATCGCATATTAAATCGCAATTGCAATATTGAGGAAAAAAATCGCAATTAGATTATTTTCCAAAATCGTTCAGCCCTACTTGTAATTGTTTTCCTCTAAACTAACTGCGCTGTTCCATTTTCAAGAAAAGGTAATGATAAGAATGGTAATTATTGATGATAATAAGAATTATGGAATGTGCCGTTGTACTGCAAGAAAGAGGAATGGTAAGTGAGTCCGCTCTCAGCAGAGGCTGGATTTACTTTCTTTAACGTGCACACATTTGATTAAAAGCACAAGGAGGGAGTCATTATTTATGGAGCCCAACAATAGGCCCATTCAGCTCAGGTCATTTAAATGGTGTTACAACGGACAGTAGATCCTTGACTTTATTAAAGTGTGGCTTTCCCTGACCACCCACCCCCTTCCTCTTTGATCACAGTGAGTTCTTACAAACCTCAACCTGATCTAACAAAAGATGCCCTCATTCCCGATTATGTCTGGATCCTTATTTCCCTTAATGAACCGGCATAGTTACACATTATTCATTTAATCTCCGCAGCGGGAGTTAATTTATATACAAAGGTATAGTTATTATACAGGGGGGGGTTTCAATTCAGATAAATCTGTTGTAATCTCCCAACTTATAAAGGTCTTTAAAGAGTTACAGGCAACCAAGTATTTGAGACAAATGTACATTTAATGTGTTGTTGATTTAAAGCTTCATTTTTCACAGTCACCTTAATCTTTAAATGCTCCGGTGATTATTATTTAAGAGCTGGTGTGATGTGGGAACAGGAGCTGCTGTTGATTTTCCATGTAAAGCTCTCTGGCAAATATCCAGCTCAGGATCCAGTCGGATTTCCATAAGTCTTATTGCTGTCTCTGCTCAGAACAATAGCTGCTACCTCTCTGGACGAGTCAAATGCTTAATATGAACCACTCTTATTTATAACAGAAAGAGCCACAACACAAAGGTGTACTTTTTTGTAAACCAACAGTAGAATAATTCATTAGTCAAATTAATGAAGTAATGAAAGACAGGATTTAGGATTTTAGAGACAAAATGTACCTCTCTATAAGTCATCATTAAGGAAGGTTTGATTAGAATTGAAAAGGAGGTAAACCTGCAACATGACTGCAACAGAGATGTTGTATAACAAATCCAAGGAAGATCTAAATAAATGTTCTTCCTCCTCCACTGGGAGTTTAAAGATGTCGTTTCATCATTCAAACCACTGATTTATAACATTCTGTATCAGTGTTCCAAATGTTTGATGCATATCCTGCCTCTTAGTTTCTTGTCTTGGTAGGCTACTTAAGAACTGCAGATAAACTCCCCTTTTATAGAAAGCACGGCACGCCCTGCACCGTCAAAGAGTTTGTTTAACATTCTGTGAGAGCCATTTTCTTAGAAATTACTCGACAAAACACCGTTGTAGCAGGACGGCCTTCAGTCATGCGATCACCTTGACTGTGTGGCTTGGTTTAAGCTCATTGAATATTGGATGTGTTTTTTGGTGTTGGTCCGTATATAGTAAACACAATATCATTTATTCTCACAACTGAGCATGTACATATAAATATTTAAAGCTTTTCCTGTGGCTTAAAGCTTCTGTGCTCTCAGAAGCTTTCCACGAGGGAATGTAATTTCACCTGCCGCTCGCCTCTCCCCTGCAGTTTGAAATCTACTGAACATTTCAGCACAAAAGGAATAGTTATGTTTGCCTCGTTTTTATAACAAATGCCAATGATGTATTTTGTCTATGGTGTTTTTAGGTGTTGGGTTGTTTTCCAAAACACACTTTTTTATTGATATTTAGCTGGGAACGGTCTACATGCACATAAGAAATACGGTTATTAGGATACATCTGGATTATGCTATTAACCAGATGTTAATAGTGCGTAACAATAATGTGTTAATTTACATCCACAGCAATCACTTTATCGCCATAAAACGTACATTAGGTCAGCATTCGAAGAACTAGTCATTTCCACTACTGGTGAAGCTTATGTGTTGTTATGGTTTAATGCAGACCCCGGTGCAACCAGTGCCAACCTGTACCTTTCCTCATCGTTTTCCAGAGAATGCCAGCTCCGATCAGACTGCGGGAGCTGATCCGGACTATCCGGACAGCAAGGACCCAGGCAGAGGAGCGTGAGATGATCCAGAAAGAGTGCGCTGCTATCCGCTCGTCCTTTAGAGAGGAAGACAACACTTACCGTTGCAGAAATGTGGCAAAGCTACTGTATATGCACATGTTGGGCTACCCGGCACACTTTGGGCAGGTATGGGGATGACTGTGCGATGGGAAACATTAATGGAGGAAGCTATTTGGATTTCCAAGTACATTACTGGTATAAAGCTTATTCCTGTTTTGTAACGTGATGACTTGATTTTCAGCTGGAGTGCCTGAAGCTGATTGCGTCCCAGAAGTTCACCGACAAACGAATAGGTTATTTGGGAGCTATGCTGCTGTTGGACGAGAGGCAGGATGTCCACCTACTAATGACAAACTGCATTAAGAAGTAAGCTAAGCTAACATATTTTAATACTTTGTTTTTTAGCAATGCCCAATTATTTGAGATAAAATTCATGACCTATGTTTTAAATCATAATGTGATGGCAATTTAGAAACCCCACAATCCTCCATGCCTGCTGCTGGGCCTGTCATAGAAATTAATGTTTTATCTATATTTCTTTATATTTCATGGCTCATTTATCATCTCTTCTCTAAACAGTGACTTGAATCACAGCACACAATACGTCCAGGGCCTGGCTTTGTGCACTTTGGGCTGCATGGGTTCCTCAGAAATGTGTCGCGATCTAGCCGGGGAGGTCGAGAAGCTGCTCAAAACCTCCAACTCGTACTTGAGGAAAAAAGTAAGCGTCATTGCTGGCATGTTTTTATGAATATTGAAATCGGTGGTCCACTACTCTACCATAACTTTGTGGACATGTGTGCTGAAGGGTGAATTTAGGAGTGAAGGAGTGTGTCCCATGTTTGCCTTTTCCTCACTGAGTGTCTCGTATCTAAATATTTGTTGCCAGGCGGCGTTGTGTGCGGTTCATGTCATCAGGAAGGTTCCAGAACTTATGGAAATGTTCCTTCCAGCTACAAAAAACCTGCTGAGCGAGAAAAACCATGGTAAGTGTGAGCTGTTTGTCAGGATGCAGTTTGTGTCCAGTGGGGAAATGTTCCTGTCCGACAGGAATGCAGACGCTGTCCTTTCGTCCTGCCACTCACTCAAGGTGCTTTGCTCAGAACACCTGGACAGCTTGTGTCCTCTTGGTGGTGTCCTTTGCAGAGGAGAGGGGAATAAATGAGTCTGTCATAAACTCTGGGGCTGACGTGTACCCCACTTAGGGACGAGATACAGTACAGGATGTCACAGGAACAGCTTCTTGTAATGGTGCTGACATAAGTTCTTTGACATTGTGTGGCAATGCAGGAGTGATTTCTTCAGATACATTTATTTAACTCTGCAGATCAATATGGTCAAATACAAGATGGTGTGACATGGTACACAAACATGTCCCAAGCAAAATGGCCAAATGCAAACTGATAATCCATCAAAATGTTGGATATATTTGAACTCGACCACGTATCCCACATGTAAATACAGCCCCGGAAAAAATGAAAAGACCACTTCAACATTAGACTTTTCTCTTGTTTTATTATTTATAGGTATGTCTTTGAGTTAAATTATTGTTATTCTTTTTTTTATTGTATTCTATAAACTACTGACAACATTTCTCTGTGTTGGAATTCAACAAACACTGGAATGGCTGCAATACATGTGGAGTGGTCTCTAGATTTTATCCGGAGCTGTATGTTGTCCATTCACTTTTATACAAACACACAACCCAATGATCAATCAATTATCTGAACTTTAGAAAATGTACTACTATGTAAAGTCTAACACCATGAGTTAGAAACTCTGGTTATGAGAGCGTTAGACATATTTGTCAGTGGGATCTGTGGCTTCAGAGCGGATGATGACTTTTCAACCTTGTAACATTCAGATCAGGTCACTGGCAAATGATTAGCCTGTGTGAGATATTTAAGATTTATGGTGCTGCCATCCGATGTCCCCGGCGGGTAATCATATGTATGCTACTACATCATACTTTCTGACATATTGGCTGCTGTGCAATTTGTCAGCCCCGATATTGAAACAAGCAATAAAAGAGCCCGGCTTTGTAATGTGTGGAAGTCAAATCGTAATCGCAGCCTGGCAGGTTACCTCTCGACTGATATGGGAACAGTGCGTAGTTGTTGTTTAAGCCGGACGATATTTCTGTCAGTCCGCCTGTGTTCAGACCGATGAAAGCACCGTGTGGCTGTTCTGGAGCATGTTCACTCATCCCAATGAGACCACTGCATTGACTCAGCAGGGTTGCCAAGGCGGAGTGCTCCTGCTAAAAAGTTGAACCTGGCCGAAGTTTCGTCACAACACATAAACTAGCAACTTATAAGCCTTCATACTCGTGGTTCAATTAATAAAGCTGGCCCTAGTGAATCATTTCTGATTCTACTTTGCCTAAAACAGTGGCACCCACCAACAGCTGCTTTATAGTTTGGTAAAAATATTCCCATAGTGTTTACTGATTATTTATGTTCATACTTTTGAATTGTTTATTTCCTATTTTCATTTTATCTTCTACTATTTGTAAATGTCCCATTCTGGGATTAATAATTCCTTATCTTTATCTTATGATCCCTTGGGTTTTTATTTCTGAATGCCTACAAACAATGGGTGATGTAGATAACACAAAACCGCTCATCAAATGTTTTTCTAACTCTGTCTTCTCCCAGGTGTTCTCCATACATCCGTTGTCCTCCTCACTGAGATGTGTGAAAGAAGTCCTGACATGCTGTCCCACTTCAGAAAGGTATTAACAGATTCTCTCACCCGAAGGATACCAGAGTAGTGACTTATGCATTCGTCTTAAGCTCACGTCACATTTCATTCTCCTTCTCCTTTTGGTATCGCTAAGCTTGATAAGAAACATGTTAAACATTTGAGGCTTGGACCACGCTCCAGGTTTTCTCTACATTCAAACTATGTCTCAGTCTTTGATCTCCTACCGCTGTCTTTCCCTCTTGTATTTCAACTGCTGCTGTCCCCTTTCCTCCTCTAGGTGTGCCAGAAGCACCACCCCTCATGCTCATGATCTTAACATTATTTTTAAGCTCTCTGAAAGTGAATGATTTCCAGTTTCCCCTCCCTAACATCTACCTCATATTTTTTCTGTCATTTGTCTTTGTTACAATTCCTGCATTGTGTTAGAATGAGAAGGTAAGAGTACATTCTGATCTCATAGCTGGTGCATGCTGTAAATAGTACCGTAATCACCCCTCACTCTCAGACGTAACCAAATTTGTGTTGAGTAATTTCATGTTGTGTTTTAATTTATAATTTTGATTTCCAATTTGTTAAAGTGGTCATTATACTATGTCAGTGTTTTGAATTATACAATAATCTTCCGGTCCATTCGTCAGATGCATTCCTTAATATTGTTTTCAGTGTCATTTTAACCTGATATGCAACTCATTCGATCACTGTTTTGAAGCAATTGGGTGGGTGTGTGTTCACGTGATTGCCACGGGTGTTTTCCCCACGAACGGATGATTCCACTGTACCCGTGTCACTGTTAGAGCATAGCTTAATGTCAGAAAATGTCTTAGGTCACCTCTTTGGCATTTTGGGTTGCTTGTTTGTCGGCATACTCACACTAGAGGAATAAATATATTAGCGATCCAAAATAATTCAGTCAAGAAAGTTTTTGTCACAATATTCCAATTTGAAGCGGGATAAATCAGCAAACTGTTTCCCAAAGTGTTTCTCTTAGGTTGCATTTTGAGACCCTTTAACAAAGGGCAGTACATACTTCTTTATGATGGGATGTTTTCTATATCATTTAGTTTTGGTCTGCATTGAATCAAAGTCTAGTTTTAAATTTGCATTTTTTTATTTGGCAACTTGAAGTGTTCTAATTTATAATTGTAATTTTTTACAGTGAATGTTTTGATTTAATAACCTCAAAGATGTGGCTATTCAATCACCTAACCTTATGTATAGATACAAAATATATAGACTCAACAATATTATTCGACTTAAATAGGCAAACATTTAAACATTTTGCACAAATGAATAACTTTAAAAGTCAATGAAGACATATTTATATTTCTGTTGAAAAGCAAAAGTAGTAAATCTGATAGATTTCTTTTTTAAAAGTACTGTGATACCTTTCCTCTCTGTTCTGTTGTTTTTTGTAGCTGGTTCCACAGTTGGTGAGAATCCTGAAGAACCTCATCATGTCGGGATACTCTCCTGAGCATGATGTGTCTGGAATAAGCGACCCTTTCCTGCAGGTAAACCTCTTTCTTTCTTCAGACAATCACCCTGTGCTGTGGATTGGCCTGATGCTTGTGCTAACACCATGATCACAACTTGTGATACAGCCGCTTTCAGAAGCATCAAAGTCAATGAAAGTAATATTTCAATCAGTTTTTCATCGAAAGTGCAAAAAATATCCTCATATTGTCGTAGATGCATTGTTATCAAACAGGGATTTAGCAGTTTATTGAAATGTATAACCGCACACCTACATTTCAAACAGGCATTGCTGTGAGAAAATAGTCGACCTTTTTGGGGATCAATAAAACAAATGGCAGGTTGACTGACAGGACTGTACTGGTTTTCTCCCTTAGGTCCGGATATTGAGACTACTGCGAATTTTAGGCAAGAGTGATGATGACTCCAGTGAAGCAATGAATGACATCCTTGCACAGGTTAGGATTACACTTCATTTGTTTTTGGCCAAAAGCTTTCCAGAGAGCGAGTGTGTTATCTTATGTGTGCTATTTGTTTTTGACAGGTTGCAACGAACACAGAGACGAGTAAAAATGTAGGCAATGCGATTCTATACGAGACTGTACTGACCATAATGGACATCAAGTCGGAAAGTGGACTTAGGGTGAGTGAAATGTATATGAAGGAAGGCTGAACCTGAGCATAACATGTATTTTTCTTGCTTAAGAGCCTTTTATCTTCCAGGTCTTGGCCATTAACATCCTTGGTCGCTTCCTTCTTAACAATGACAAAAATATAAGGTAATTAGTGTGCTCTCAGCAGCTGACCGTTTACATCGAGTCCTCCAAATGTTTGTATTAATTCCTGATGTCTGTTATTGAATGAAATTGTCATTCCAGATATGTGGCATTGACATCTCTACTAAAGACGGTACAGACGGACCACAATGCAGTGCAGAGGCATCGGAGCACCATTGTGGATTGTTTAAAGGACCTGGACGTGTCCATCAAGAGGTGATTCTCAAGTCCACCCGTTCCTTCATTTACATTTAATCTTTTCTTTCTATTTAGCCTTGTTGTTTCTGAACTTGTTGTCTACTCTTCATTGTTGTGTAGACGTGCAATGGAGCTGAGTTTCGCTCTGGTGAACGGGAACAACATCAGGGGCATGATGAAGGAGCTGCTCTATTTCCTGGACTCCTGTGACCCGGAATTCAAAGCAGACTGTGCGTCAGGAGTCTTTCTAGCTGCAGAGAAGTACGGACACTGACTTCACTCGCGTTACTCCTGTGCTCAGCTGCTTTGTAATAACTGGACTCACATCCAGTGTGACCTTGGTAAAAAATGGTATGTCTTTCCTACATGGATGGAATTGGACATCGCCATGGAACAGGAAAAGTTGTGATGCTGAATGATGATAAAATGAGTGATCCATCGTCTGACAGACCCTGTTGATACCATTTATTTTTTCTGACAGCATTTGTCTCCTGTCTGTAGAGAGTTCTTTCATTTAGCATGTTCAGGATTCTTCTTCAGTGCTTTGCTGGGACTAATTCATGTTTAATTTGTGTTGCAGGTATGCCCCTTCGAAAAGATGGCACATAGACACCATTATGAGAGTCCTGACAACGGTACGTATAACACAAACACTGTAATGCCTTTGATTGTTTTGATTTGATTGAAGTATTACCTTGAGAACCTCTAAGAAACTCATCAAAACTGGTATCAAACTTCTTTTAGCATTGTTCATCACGACATTTTTGGTAATCCTTACAGGCAGGGAGCTACGTGCGAGACGATTCAGTCCCCAACCTCATCCAGCTCATCACCAACAGCGTGGAGATGCATGCCTACACGGTGCAGAGACTTTACAAAGCCCTGTTGGACGACATCTCGCAGGTCCGTGCCGCTGTGGTTTGAGTTACGATTTAGATTTGGTGCATCTGTCTTTGATGCATACACACACTACCTCGAGAGTGCAGCAGAGTGTAATCCTGTTTCTCTATTCTGCAGCAACCTCTGGTGCAGGTGGCGTCCTGGTGCATAGGAGAGTACGGAGACCTGCTCGTATCCGGACAGTGTGAGGAGGAGGAACCCATCCAGGTACACATGAGAGAGGATCCTGCTCTACACACACATGGAAAAGGATATCCAACCAATGTTTTTGATAAGAGAGATTTTGGATATGGTGCCGTCCAATCCTGCATTTTAGTAAACTGGTTTCATTTTCTTAATTTACCGGACCACAGTGGACCGAAGATGTGATGCTGAATGATGATAAAATGAGTGATCCATCGTCTGACAGACCATGTTGATACCATATTTTTTTTTTCTGACAGCATTTCTCTCCTGGCTCTATGGAGTTTAGATCATTTAGCATATTAAGGATTTTTCTTCTGTGCTTTTTTGGGACTTATTCATGTTTTATTTATCTTAATTTACCAGACTTGTATTTTTTCTATTGTTTGATGATTATAAATAGATAACTATGTCATCCCAATATCGATATTGAGGCATTTGGTCAGATATCTTGCAATATTTGATTCTCTTTATATCGCCCAGCTCACATAAGACACCAAAAGACGTACACGCACACATCAAAGACCAAACTATGCAGGAACCTCTAACACTTGGTCACCAGATGTGCTTTTCTTCTCTTCCTTTTGATATAAGGTGACTGAGGATGAAGTCCTTGACGTGCTGGAAGGCCTCCTGGTGTCCAACTTGTCCACTCCTGTGACCCGGGGTTATTCCCTCACTGCCATCATGAAGCTGTCTACTCGCTTCAGCAGTGTTAAGTGCGTAATGGCCTCTCACAAACCGCCTCTATATTTAAACGCTTGGTAAACATCTGGGTGCTAAAGTAAAAGGTACCAATGCTACTTTTCCTCTTTCCTAACCTGTTACATTTCATTTCTGTTTTAGCCGAATCAAGAAGGTGGTCTCAATATATGGCAGTAGCATCGACGTGGAGCTTCAGCAGCGAGCTGTGGAGTACAACGCTCTTTTCAAGAAATACGACCACATGAGGTAAACTGCATTACAGCCACACTCTCACAGCTACGATAGAGAACGGTAGATCAGGATTATTCTCCAGTGCTTCTTTTCTCTCCCTGCTTACGCTTTGCTTTTTCCCTGACTTCAGGCCAGCTCTCCTCGAGCGAATGCCCATTATGGAAAAAACGGCTACTAATGGCCCCACAGAGATTGTGCAGACGAACGGGGAGACAGAGCCCTCTGTTGTGGAAACGAAACACCTACCACCTGTCACCCAGCCAGCCAATCAGGTGAGGGCAGTTGAATGAATGCAAGTCTATTGATAATGAATAATTATTTGTTTTGTGTTGTTATTTAACATAGTGAACACACAGATACTGCAGGTCTTCATTGATGTTGACATGTTTTTGTTCTTCAGGCTAATGATTTATTAGACCTGCTGGGTGGTAATGATGTGCCAGTAATCCAGACCACCATGCCCACCAAGCCTGCCTCAGCTGGAGGAGAGCTGCTGGATCTGCTGGGCGACCTCTCACTAAGTGGTAGGATTCTCTCTTTCAGCTTCCTTTTGCCCGTTTCAGATGAAAGCACGGACCTGGTATAAACTTTGCTACCAGGGTGAATGTGACTTCCATCATGTGCCTGCTCCGTTTCCGCAGTGACGGTGTCTAAATTTGATATTAAAAAAATGAACCAAAATCCATGTGTGTGGATCTCCCCACTCTCCAGGTGGCCCTACCCCAGCTCCTGCTCCCTCTGTTCCCACCTCCCAACCCTCTTTCCTCCTGGATGGCCTCACCTCACAGCCCCTGTTTAATGACATAGCAACTGCAGGTATGACTCGGTTACCCCCCTTCACCACCTGCTCCCAATTATATCAAAGTCTTTATTTATTTATTTTTTATCCTTTTTATAAAAGAACTCGGTTTTTGTTTCTTCCTCGTCTTGAAACATCCAACGAAATGTTAGCTTTCATACTTCCGCATCTTGATGGTCTGTTCCTCTGAAATCTCCACACAGCTATTCCTCCGATGACAGCATACCACAAGAACGGCCTAAAAATAGACTTCACATTTGAGAGAGCTAATCCCAATCCAAACGTCGCCGTCATCACCATCCATGCTTCCAACTCGACAGAGGCGGACATGACAGAGTTTGTTTTTCAGGCTGCAGTACCAAAGGTAAGCGGGCACATCCTGACATTGATGAAGTGGCTGCATTTAAAAGAACGATCAAATGCAGAATGGTGAAGTGTGGAATCAGATCATGTTGTTATTAATAGGACACATGAAATTATTAAACATTCAAAATCACTCTGCAAATCCCATCTTTAGCAACAGCACCACCCTGAGTCTGTTAGTCTAGAGAGAGGTCTGGCAGCCCTGACAGATGAAGCTTTAGAAGCACAGTCTGAGTGAAGTTTATTTTGCTGAATCCTCTGTTTTCCAACCACATTATTTACATAATTGAGTCATTTAAAAGGAAAGCTCATCACTTTCTGTCTCTGTCTGATCAATGTGAGCATCCCTCCTCCCCTCATGATATTTTAATTTCACATAATGTCTCCCACTCTTTTTCAGACATTCCAGCTGCAGCTCCTCTCCCCTAGCAGTAATGTTGTCCCAGCACTCAACCAGGGAACTGTCACACAGGTCATCAGAGTCCTCAACCCACAGAAGGTGAGTTTGTCCTGCTTTTAGTGTAATTCCTTCTTTTTTTTGTCCTTTTGAAGAACATTTAGCATACTTTTAAGACAAGTGCAGTGTCAAATGATTTGCAAGAACTTCCTCTTTTATAAACATGATCACCCTCACCACCTTTCAGCAACAGCTACGAATGCGGATCAAGCTGACGTACACCCTCAAAGGCTCGCCTGTGCAAGACCTGGCTGAGGTTAATAACTTCCCCCCTCAGTCCTGGCAGTGATGAGCTGCTTCTGTTGCTCTTAAAAACCCCCACCAAGGGAACTATGAAAAAGATTTTCCTTTCACCGCCCTCCTTTCTTCCGACGGATCCCCCTGTGACGTCACTGCAGTCGGCTGCCCTCGAGTTGCATGGGAAACAGCAGAGCATCTAACACAGGAGAGAAATACAGATGTTACGAAGACCCTATTGACTATTGACATCACCAGAATAATTGGGACAACATATCAATCAATGAACTTTCTCTTTTTTTTTCTTCTTAATTGGTTCCCATGATGTCTTTTGTGTAGTAATATACCCTCCACCCAAAAGCATTGCCACACACAAAAGCACACATGCATGCCATTTACTGTGGCACACCTCTCCTCTCAAGTCACTGTAGGGAAAACACGTTGTCCACTATAAGCACTGCAGTAACCATAGTTTTAATTTATAATTTAGCTCCAATGCAGTTGAAGCATTTTGCTCCTTTGGTATTTATGATTGGCTTCAGTACATTTGATGGCAGCAGAAAACGCTTTGAAAGCTCTCTTTAGTGCAGTTGTAAACCCCTTTTGACTCTCTTCCCCATGAGTGATATAACTTGTCAGAGTTGTATTCATTTTGAATTACATTAATTTGCTTAAAGCATGTTTGAGCATTTGTAGGATCACAATCACACCGGACTCGAGCTCGGCGGGGACCTTCAGGTTCTGGTAGTAGGCGTCTTTATCCTATGTTTCTATAGGAAGCAGTCTACATCTGTTTTCTCACAATAAGAGCATAAACACATCCAGCATGCCCAGTTTGATCACCTGTGACTGGTTTTTCAGAGAATGTGCTCCCGTTTCCGCACACAGCTCTCCTGAAATCATCTCATCTGTAGCTTTAGTTAAAGATCTGTATAATAAATCCAGCGGTTAATTGCTTTGCATAGTTTGGGGAGGTTTATTCATTAGGATCGATCTGAAATGTATCTGAAGATAAGCTGATCACATTTGTGCATATAAACTTTTCCTGCATTTGTCTCTTCGGATACGTTTCAGATGTGTTTCACCTGGCTGAGCTTAGTCACCATGCACATACATGTAAATGAAGCCTGTTATGAATGTAGTTACATGCACTGAATGCTTTTTCCTTCCCTCAAGTCTTCTTTCTCATGGCTGTCTTCTTTAGGGATGTTCATCTTAATGGCACTATTTTTGTGAAGTATGTTTTATTTCTGCAGTAATTTGACTTGATTATTTATGCCTGATATCAAAGTGATGTGCCTTTCTGACTTGGCTAGATAAAAGCCCCTCAACTATTGAGTTCTGTATGAGCTTCGTTTGTAAGTCTGCTGGTGTGCTGATCGTGTTTTCAATCTGAGGGAAATGGTCTTAATGATTTTGAATTGGTATATCACCTCATATATTAAGTTAATCCTTCTCACTTATTCGTCTCATAATTAGGGAATAATCAGTCACCAACTTATACTGGGCTACCTTGAATAACTATTAATTATAGCTACACAATCTTGATTGCTTTTCCCTAAACTGTGTGGCAGACTTCCTATTACAAATGCCTGTTGGATGATACTAATAAAAAAATCCTAAAGCAAATCTCAAAGATTATGGCAGCTAAATAGATGTAAACATTTGATAGGCTGCCATCAAAGTGTTATTAAAGTGGTATAAAGTACTGAAGTGTAATCTCACTAAGGTTCCCCGTCAGACAGATGTTGAAGTGTGAGTTTGCACCACGTGTTGAGGTACTGTGACAGGTCGCTCTGTGGTGACTGTTCGTAAGAGTTCTTGGCTCTCGTCTTCAAATCAGAATTCTGACCGTGCTGTCGTGGACAGTAACCTTAATACCTCGCAATGTTATCTCTTTCTGCTCACTTTCAGTTGTGTTGGGTTGACCGCTTTGTTTGGTCCTACATTGCAATCAAGGGGAGCATCGGCACGAGAGAAACTCATGTCGGTTTGTTCCTCTCATTACTTCAGACGAGCAGCCCTGCGATGCTGTGTTGAGATCCTCAGATGTTCAATCAGGCTGTATATTTCTTTTCACTATGCTTCACTATCTCCTTTCATCTGTGACCAAATCAGAGAGACTATTAGCTTTGGAAATATTTTTGAGCTATGATATGTGTATATGGAGGAAATTTATTTCAGTTGTTCTGTTGACAAATGCTATATTGGCTTTTTTTCTGTACATATTGAGGGCTTTTACAATTTTGTCTCTTGTCTTTCATCATTTTTTCTAAAATTACCAATTATTCACAATGTATATTGTCTAAATTAATCTAGTCACCATTAGTCTATAAAGACTTCCCTGTATCATCACTCATTCATTGTAAAAGATATATGATCTGCTGCCTGTACATTGTATATAGTTGTAAAACAAACTAAAGCTGATCAAATTAAATAAAACCAACATGAAGACTTAAAAGATTAGCTAGGAAGTATAATTGTATGCATATATGTACAAAAAGAACCTTAAAAGGATGCAATTGAGCTGCATTTGATTGACTATTCTTCCTACTCCATTCATGATCGGATGTGTCATCTTTACTTCTTTTACAAAGATGGTAGGCTGCTTGTCGGGGTCCTGTTGGATGTTGAAATGAGGGTAGATCTATCTTAACTGATGTCTGAATGATGCACTGTACTACTGAGAAACCTAAGCACAGTGTTTCACAGCAACTGAAGTGGCACCTTTTCTTCATCTGCTTCCCTGCCCCTAAACGCCTCATGTATCCACGCCCTCCTTCGAAGAGGAGCAGGGTTCTTGTCTCGGTGTAACTCTTTCTTTGGGTCTAATGTGTTGTTCAGTGTTCTGCACTCTTGACAATTTCAACTGTCAAACTCTCCTCGACCTACAAAGTCATTTGTGAAATGATGCCCGTGGTTCTGGCATGAAAGCTGTCGTGGATGCCTGGTAACCTTTTTGTCTGCCGTGTAGCACTTTTTCTAAAAGCATTGTGTCTCGACTAATGCCACTACACTAGGAGAATTTTAACCTCACTGTGATTTATTTTTTCCCAGTTAGGTCAGTAGATTTCAATTGGAACAGAGATTTGTCTGAAAAGGAGCTGATAGAAGTTTTATTATTTGTGGTTCCAGATGTGTATGTTGGAGCAGCAGTATCCTTTCAATGTCTGGGTCCGAACAGTACCTGGCTTTCTTTTATTACTCTCTTATCGCTTATGATATTTGCTTCTGCGTGGCAGACCTCTTCAGTTTCTCTTTGCACTAGCTGATACTAAAGGCGGAGCTGTAACGCGTCATGTCTGAGCCCCTATTGCTTTAAATTCAACTTTACATTGCGGTTAATCATGGCAGGGTATGAGAGAGGAAGGCAATGGGTTGTTGTTGTTTTTTGTTACATTTATGATTTTGTGTTCATAGTGTGCTGCTTTACCAGCCCCAAACAAGCCTGTGCTACAAGCTAAAAACCACAAGAGGGAGCTGTGCAAAACAGATGGAAAAGGAAGTTTCTTACATCTAATCCTGAATGTTTTGGTTGGTGTTGTTTGTATTGTCTTATTCAACAAGTATGTATCCATGTTAATCACATCTGATCAGCTCTTTCGGTGATACTGTAAATCCATGCAGTTTCTAAATGTACAAATGGAAATAATGAACCCAACATAAGTGCTTTGGACATTGTAACTCAAAAGGAAGAAAAAGAAACGGAAACAAATACCCATCAGCGGTGTGATCAGCGTTTGAGTTGATATTAAAGAGTGTGTGTGCGTGTGGTGTGTGTGTGTGAGAGAGAATGAGTGCGAAACAGAGAGAGAAAATAATCATGCTGAGAAGAGCGTGATGGCGTGCGACATGTCTTTTATCTAGATAGGACATGATTTTTGGCTGCAATTTCAACTTTCAGCTTCTGAGCTGCATGTGAAACCCAGTGTAAATAACGTCATTTCTACACTTGACCCGAGACTCTTTTTGAAATGCAAGAAAAGTTTGAATTATAAAGTCTGTCACACCAGATTCATGGGTACTAACATGTACAATAGGAAGTTGTTCAAATAGCACTCACAATGCTGTTATTGTTTTTAAGAGTGATGAAAATGCACATCCGTCGTTTGGATAATTGGATACCTAATTTTTTTATGGCTTAATCAGTGTGTAAAGGGCTTGGGAGAGCATCTGTATTGCCACCCATGTTCACTTTCCCTGTTGAATCAAAAAAGTGCATCCATCGTATTTTGAAAACAAAATCTGTTTGTAACCCCCCAGCTTGTCCTGACTGTGAAACAATGTGGTGTCTGATTTGTTGGGGGAGGGTGGAGGCATGAGGTTCACTTCTTTCAGTCAACTTTGACATGTTGAACTGAATCTCAGTTCCATGGCTTCAAGGTGAGTGTGTATGTCAGACTGAAAGTATGAAATGATGATTAAAGATGAAAAGTTGTAAACTATTAAATGGGATATTTTCAATTTATGCTGTGTATTCTTGTCTTTGGGTTGGAGAAAATGATCAAGCGAATAAAAAGTCAAATAAAAAAACAGTTTGTTTTCTTGGTTTCGGGCTGGACCATAGCTCTCTGTTCGATTTAATTAGTGCTGGGCTCATCAAGGCATTTCTTTTATTTAAGGAATGGGTTATAACAAGATGTGGATATTTTTGCTGTGCCATTTATGCCAATGCAATCTCATTACATGTTTAGGTTTGATAGACCATACCAAATTACAAATCAAAAGAACAGGTATGTGCAGTGTTTGTACATTTTGCTGAATCTCCCAGTTAAAATTAATATTAGGTTTATTTAGATTGTACAATGAAACATGTTACACTGTGTAAAGAACAAGCACGAGTTGAATGTTAGCCGATGGCTAAGGTATGGCATTAAGGTATGATTTGTAATGTTTAATTTATGGCTTTATCAATATTTAACGTAAGTTAATGTCAATAGCTACTGATTTAGTTTGAAGGTTTGATAAGATAAGATGTTAATGAATTGATATTGTTCCTAATGTTCCAGTTATTTTCCAGAAGATAAGAGTGGGAGTCATGGAAACATTATTCACATAAACCGATTCACTCATTAATAAATAAATAAAAAGGTCTGGAGTTTGAAAGGATTTCCCCCAACCTGGCAACCCAAAAGTTTATTATATGTATTGCATACAACAGAAAACTGTAACTGTAATTAATAAAGCATCAGTAAAGCCAAGTGAATGTATATTAACATTCATTAAAATGCATTAATGTTATTAATCTAACTCTTTCTGTTTTGTTTTGTTTTAATTTCATATCTCTTACTTTATTTTTTGAAATGTGCTATATAAATAAAAGTATTATTAGTAGACAACAGTATTGTTACATTCATGTTAAAGATAGTGAAACCATATAAATATAGTTTATAAACAAAACAGTCTAATAGGTTAACATCGCGAGTACGAAAGCACGCCCTCCAAGGGCATAACGTCATGTTTCGTTATGATCATTGTGGAGAACGACTTGCCTTATGATTAATGTAATACGCCTCTGCCCTCAGAAACGGACCGTGGCTGATGAATAATAAATACCCTGAACCCGCCCATTTAATGTTTATTGATCAGCTCTCCAGCAGGCCCATCTGACAGCAGTCAGATTCAGTCTGGATATGGCGTCGCTGCAACGACACGGGATGAATTTGCACCTCACCGTGGGAATTTGTCAGTCGCGTACAGGGACGACACTTCTTATTTTGTGTCGCTGTTAATAGGGATTATACATGGCGATGGAGGACGAAGATAATAATTCAGCGGTCGTGGCGGCAAACACCCTAACGGCCATCAAGAAAGGAGGTGATGTCGGAGATAACGGGGCTTGCATTGACAGGCAGCCGGACACGGTGCTACACCAAGCGGGGCTGAATCGGACTGCAGGTCGCGGCAGCCGCAGTGGTCCCGGAGCTCATGCTGCGACGGGGATCCGAGTGCTAAAGGCAAGTCAAAACGAGAGAATGTATTTGCTTGTGATGCAGCAGGGCATTCAAACAAGGTGCTCGACAAATATCTGTATATTGTGTTACATGTCAAGGGTTTCTTACATTGCAGTTGGTGATTCAAACAGGGCAAAGTGCATGAGAATGAAAACGCATCCTTGTAATATTATGTAATGGCTGTGAAACACAGTGATTGATATTCTCTGGTTAATGATTGATCTGTGGATTATTGCCACTCAGTGAGGAATGTACCAGAGCCAATTATCATCCACAAACCACACATGCACATAGACACACGCAGATACACACACGCACACACAGTGTAGGCTGTTAGGGCTTTTATAGGAAGGCCCACTGCTGAACAGTTCTTCTCTGACATTTTAGGGCAAGACACATGATGTGTAATGACATAAAAGTCCCTGGGGTAGCTGCTTCACAAGGCACACACGCACACAAGCTCAGATGTTCTCTTCAATTAATGTGTATGCAATATTGAGCTAAAGGAAGAGTGTCACCCTGTTCATAAGTGCACTTTTGCTCTTTAGCTTAAGTATAATTTTACAATATTTCTTCTAACAGAGCCCATTGACCCTATTTGGGTTTTGCTTTTAATTATCAGTAAGAACATGCATCTGGGTGTGTTAATTTAATCAGGGGCCACATGCACATCCCACAGTTACAGATACAGTGTTACAGTTTACTTTCTATATCAAACGACTAACTGTAAAACCGAGCCAGGTTTTTTTTCTCAGTACTCTACTTCAGAATTGTATTACAGATACAGTATATTTATCTTGCAATCTATGACTTGACAGAATTTAATGCTCTTATTCAGCCCAGCCCTGCTTCACTTAGGGTGCCGCCCTGTGGAGCTACCCTGTGTTGTATTCAACTGGGTTTACCACTGAGGTTTTCCACAGCAGCAAGCAGTGGTTCAGTCCTCCCCTTAGACACACCTTGTTTGGTGTAGCTTATGAGAAAAGGGTAGGCCTATACATCTTCTTTCACTGTGGTCATTCTTCATCAACAGGTGGGAAAATTAAACTAACCTTTCTCTGTTTACATTCCCGCCTCTCCAAATTCTGGAATAATGTCCCTACTTTTATGACCTGTTCAGGAGTGAAAGTGAAAGTTTATTATTGGTAATAGAAGTTTATAGAAGTTTATCAAAATAATCTAAGATAAAATTCCACTTACTAGTTTAACAGAGTTTACTTAGGTTGTTGACCAAGTCCATTAAATGCTGTTAAAGTGAACACTTTTCTAGAGAAGTTAAATCCGAAAGTGAATCAATTCAACCGTTTTTCAAAAGTCACTTTTTAAATTTGAACTTTAAGTTTAGTCAAAAAAGTTGAGAACTGTAATCAGTGTCCAATTCTTTCTGATTATATGTTGCATCAATATGTGTGTGTGTGTGTGTGTGTGTGTGTGTGTGTGTGTGTGTGTGTGTGTGTGTGTGTGTGTGTGTGTGTGTGTGTGTGTGTGTGTGTGTGTGTGTGTGTGTGTGTGTATAAAATGTTAGCTTTGTGGCTTAGCTCTTCAGACCAGTATCAACCCCACATTACTGCAGCCACACTAACTGGTACAGCAGACTTTTCCTTTACTCACTGAACTACTCTTTTTCTGACATTCTGAGACCCATTTATTTTGAGGTGTTCTTCCTTCACAATCAGCAGAAAATTGCTCAAAGGCCATCTAAATAGTACCAATGAATGTGGCCCAGATAAAAACATGTTCTAAAAACATTGGGGACACCTTTGAATCACCAAACTAAATCCTTGCGTGAGTGTGTGCATGTGTGTGTGTGTGTGTGTGTGTGTGTGTGTGTGTGTGTGTGTGTGTGTGTGTGTGTGTGTGTGTGTGTGTGTGTGTGTGTGTATAATGCAGAGACTACATGCAGAACACTGCAACAATAACACTGATTGGATATCCTCATCTCTTTGAGCAAGAGACATGCTGAATGGTAGTCTTTCAAAAGAGGCTGATTTGATTAAAATAGCACAATATTACTCCTTATTAATGTCAATTTCAGTTATGCTAGCATTGCATGCTTTTAAGGAAACAACATGATATATTAGTACCTGTTGGTAACGCAGTCACAAAGTTTTTTTCTCGCATTTTCACTCTTTTTTAAAGAGAATTTATAGATATTTCAGACTTTACAATTTGCATTTACCAACACAGACATTGCGTTGAACCCGTTGCACCTGTGAATGGGTCAAAAGTACATTTTAAAGAACCTTCAAGTTGTTCAGGTTGTCAACATATTTATGGTGTCAATCTGTGTGTTAAAATAACTCTCTGTGTCAGCAGCGCAACATGAAGCGGAATGGGAGTCGTGGCTGTGTGACGAGAAAGACCAGATTTGGATCAAGAGAGCGGGACTGGCTGAAGGGGGACGCCCAGCGGGGCTGTGTGTGTCTTTATGGGGGGACAGTAGACCCCCAGCCACCTGCCTCTGGAGCACAGGCCTCCTCCACCCCTCAGACAGACCTGCAGCTGGTGCTCTGCTCCACCAGTACCAAAGTGGAGGAGCTGTGTGCTCAGAGGGACGGACAGGGGCTCTATGTCCAGCTGCATGGAGACCTAGTCAGGTAAATATGCAGTAAGGTCATTAATGTAAAGTTAACTTTTATAGATTTCCTGTGGGGGAATGTGCTCTCTCCATTCAAGACCTTTGGCATAACATATCCCAAAAAAAGTTAGGAGGTCTGCCCAAAGGCAGACTGTAGTTTGAATGCGTGTGCCTTTCTTGTTCAAGGGCCATGGCAGGAGTATCCCAAATACCCCATGTCGCTTTCAAAAGAGCAGAGTGATGCGGTTTAAACCTGACTCAGTAACTATGAATGGGCTGCCACATGCATGCAAAATCCAACAGCTACAATCCTCCATCAGAGTCTTCATTGGATCTCTTCAATACAGTACTGCTGTGCACTCCAAACATCTGACAGCTCACATTCGCTGTATGATCAAGTTCGTACATAGAAATGGCTTAAAGTGAAAGAGCTGTGGGAGAAGAGATGACTTGAAGCGTAAAAAAAAATGCTTTGGGTTGTACAGTTGAACGATGACATGGTTTAGAGCTCGAAACACATCTCCTACAGTAACAGCTAACAAAGGCAATTTAAAAGAAATGCATTTTTAAATAAATGTACAAATCTCCTCCTTATTCATATGATATAAAAACAATACCAGCCAAACACAGCACTGACAACCTGCTGCAGTTACTCCAACATCCCATAGTCTCACAGCACCTCACACTAGATGCCCTCAGGGAACATGACTGTACGCCTCTCAGCTCCACAAGACATATGTAGACGGAAATAGCAAATGACCCGTTTATTGTCTTTGAGAGAATAAAAAGCTAGTTCACTGATCCGTGACCAGGAAGGAATCCGGGCTGCTTCTCCTTTGCTTACCTGGAAAGACTATGTGGATATGCAGGAACTAAGACAATAAATCAGATAGAGTTTAAATAACGGTGGCTTATGGAATATTCTATGTGACCCCCCAAGACTTGGGGTTACCTGCAGCAATGTGAGTAAGTGATGTTATAGTGAAATCTTTTTTTTGCACTATTAATGGCTTGATTGTAGCGTGGACATGATGCCGATAATGTCCTGAGAACAAAACTGGAGGTTATTAATCAATTTATAAGCTGTTAACCAAAACTAGGATCAATTTACAGCATATGAACCGACTTCAATATACCTATGCCGTTTAAAGACGGTGGGCATTGCAGACTGGAAATAAGTTAAAGGCTTTCAGTAAGCTGTGGATAGGCTTCGTAGTTCAGTTTACATTCCAGCAGTACACAATTTAAATTGCAGTCTGCCAGCGAATATGAGCAGGTGGATTTAAATCTTATATTGAAGTCTTCATCATCCAAAAAACTGAATGGGTGAATTTCTTATTTCATTGTTAAAAAAAACAAAAACAGGTCACACTGTAAACAATAGACACACATTGTTTGCTTTATAAACTCTATAGAAAAAAGATGTGTCAAACGCAGTGTTTCATAATACATGCATATACTTTGTAAATGAACATCTTAAACTCTCTTGGCAGCACTGACACAAGCACTGGAAAGAAGGTTTTAAAGGGTTCAGTACAGGATGGAAGGAATGAGAGCTTTTATAGTTATTTTCTTATTATAGCTTGTATTAATGTGCTGCTTACAGGAAGGCATGCTCTGGGTATTTGCCTGCTTTGGGAACATTCTAATTTAAGTTGAGCAAACTCACTTTCAAGATAAATGTACTGAGGCAATGGAATTGATAGAGGACATCCATCCTTCCATTCATCCATTTCTGAGCCACTTCCCCAGCTCAGGGTCACAGTGCAAAAAGAGTGAGCAGAGCAGTCCAGTGGTCTTTTTCCCAGCAACAGTCCCCTCCTTGGGGATGCCTAAGTGCTCCCATGACAGATGAGATATGTAATCCCTCCAAATGTTCTGGGTATGCCCGGGGATTCCTCTCAGTCTGTCATGAACACTTCCAGAGGGAGACTCTCAGACATTTCAACTGACTCCTCATGTAAAGTGAGGCCAGCTGCCCTGCAGAGAGATCTCCTCTCACCTGCTTGTATCTACAATCGGCCCAGACCAATTGCAATTCAAGATTACCCCTTGTGTTTGGGTCTGAAAGAGCAGACAGAGCCTCCTGCCGGATCAGGACACAGTTAAAGGATGGGAGTTAGAATATGTAACCCTTTTCTGTAGTTTCCTTAGGCACAACACAAATGAGTGATGCAGGCTATTATGGTGTAGGCTCACCAATGACAAGATAGAGGAAACAGCCTATTGAGGATATTTCTAATAATATCGTCATACTTTTATTCAGTGTCTTACCCTGTAATGACTACAAGGTGTTGGTTAACAATATATTTGTGCTGCTATATGGCTAAAGTTTGTGTCCATAAACATTACACATATCAAGAAAATAAACATGATTTGGCTTGGAAATTCAGTTTTGGTCTGAAACTGAATTTGCATGGTTGGAAATGTTTCTTTTGAAAACAACAATCTCAAACCTTCTCGCAGCACTTAGTCCTTATGATAAGAAAATGAAACCATGTTAAATGATCTATGATTGTTGAGGCATCAGCTTTCCTGGCAGCACCCCCTAATGATATCATCTCCATCTTTTTTTGTTCTTTCAAACCAAGTCACTTTTGCACACCCTGCACAACCACATCGTTTTCACTTGTTTTGGCTGATTAAAATTCCACTAAGGTTGGTACTGAGTGGAACCAAACTTGGAGAGCCCAAGCATATCAAAATGGTTGAAGTGTCAAGAACATAAATCAACCACAGTATATGAACACCGACACAGTCTAAAGAAGTATAATTAACCAAATGCAGCAAAATCGCCTCTGTGGACACAACTGTTTCTGTAAACACGGGCTACTGGGTATGTCTACTGTAAATCAAGGGACACATTTCCATAGTTTGCTGAATAATTTACCTCCAGCCTAAGGATGGATGAGCCCAATGGAAAGTATTTGACAGAGATTTAACAGCGTCTTGCTTCATTGCCCAAGGTTGGAGGATTTGTGAATAAATGAGGCATACTGTATCTGTGGTTAATGTGAGCGTCAGTGTGCGTGGTCAACAGGGACGGTCGGTGATTGTCCACTCACTGCCTGCCTGCCCGCCAGCAGTGTAAATCCTGCTTTCAGGGCTGTCTTTAAATCAAGTACCATAATACTGCAAATCATGTTGTGTATATTATGCTTAAAACATGTCCATCATGCAGTCACACAGAAAGCACTAAGGTTTAAAGTTAAGGTTAAAATGAAAATGTATTGTCAATTTCAAAATATCTATGTTAACAAAACAAGTATGAATATGAACCTAGTTTGTTGTATTAATTGTAGTAAGAATTGCAGTTTTCTTCGAGGGACAAACTTTTAACAGTTATATTTCAATTATTAGATGAATCCTGAGAGATGCATATCAATGTCATCATCTCTCATTTATCTACTTATGTGGAGAGCCAAAGTCATTAAAACGGCAGATACCATATCAATCACATTTATGGATTTTGTAGAAGTGCATTTTGTCATTTTGTGACTCCAAAGGAGCAACCTGGGAGCTGTCAAACCACTGTCTTCTCTTTATTAAAAACCCCCACCAAAAACCAAAAAAACAGCAGTGATGCTGCAGGTCATTTGCCACTGAAAGTATTGAAACTGTATGCTGCACTTTTCCATCTTCGAACAAGAAGAGTATTTCCTAAAAGAGTTGGGCTGTTGTTAGACTCTCTTTAAACTTTCAGCTGTCTTCAATAGGGACAAAAAACAGTTAGTTTGAGGTTAATGCTTTTATGTGGGTGTTCGCCTTATAATGAGTGATTGAAAGAAATGAAAGGAACTCATTTGTGACTGGCATTGTTACAACACCTCTCCTTTTCTTTTGTCATGTAGGAGGCTGGACCCCTCTGAGCGTCCGCTCCAGATGCTGTATGACTACCTGGCAGCTATGGGCTACACAGAGCCTGTACGAGTGCAGCAAGAAGCAGCCAACTCAGACCTCAGCTGTTTGATCCGATTCTACAGTGGTGAGTACTTATCGACTGGGGCCATCATGCCCAATCTTTACATCCTGCTGCCGCTCAGTGGGTTGGTATGATCTGGCCGGAGAAATACTTACCTGGAGGCCCAAACAGGTTGTAGAGGGTCAAACGCTACCAAATTGTTTTATCACATCCTCTTTTGCTCTTGTGTCTGTGAGTATACATAACAGTGTGTGTGCATTCTAGGAATGCAATTTAGGAATGTTTTCACTATCAATTATTCTGCCAAATAATATATATTGATTAATCATTCATTGTTTAGTCTTTAAAAAGTCAAGAAAATGTCTGTCTCGGTTTCTCAAGGTCCAAGGTGATGTCTGAATATGTCTTGTTTTGTCAGTCCAAAACCAAAGATGTTGATGAGCAGATCAGCTGTTAGCGGTTGTTGCAGGGAAGCAATAAGAGGCAAAGTTGTCTCATGTTATTAAAATGGCAAGCAAACTTCGTCATTAGGAAATTTAATGCAGCATAGTTGCAGGAAACCAACCCATCATTCTCACTGGAATAGTCACCTAATCGTTGCGGGCAAGTAAAAAGTGAAGCCAGTTGTTATTTGAGGTTTCCAGAGAGTGATGCTGAAGCTAGAATTCAATAAAGCCCGGGAAAACACACCCATCATGGCCTCATGATTAGTGACTGACCATCCCTCATCCTGTGGTGATTCTCCATCCCCATGTGGGCTACCTTTCACCTGCTGCTGTCAACATGCTCCCTTCACCCCAGGGCTAGAGTGACTAAGTATCCCTCTGTCAGTCAGTGTGCTGTATTAATGCAGCAGAAGAATGGACGTAGCTCTAAGGAGAAATTATATGAATACCTGCATGTGTCACTTCAAAGAAACCCAAAGCCATAACCAGCTTTCCCCTTTCGAGTCTTTGCGCCGGTCTAATGATACTCTAACATCGGTAGCAGTTATGGGATTTGCCATTAAGTGTAAATTTTGAAGGTTGTTCTGTAATGTGTTTCCACTTGATAAACCGACTGATGTTTCTGCTGAGTCAGTGGAACTCCTTATGTTTGGTGTTTGAAGAGCTCACATGCTGCTTTGCCAGAGAAAAAGGGAGACTGAGAAAACCACAGCCCAAATGTAATTCCTCCCACTTTAGGGACACAACTCTCACTACATTGAAATGCGGTACTGCCACAATGAATAAGTATAAAAGCTAAACAAAAATCTCAACAGCTTTGTATTGAAATTCTCTGGTGGAGCAACACATTTAGGGGAGTACATTCAAACTCCAAACAGAAAGCCCTATTTCATGTTTGATGCTTAGTTGAGAATTTTTTTTCATATGAATCCTAGACTTCTCTGCTCTATAGGATGCAATGTAGTCCTGCTTTACCCTTTCATTCACACATAATGGTAATTATCACTTATCAGAAGGCAATTTGGCTATTAACTGTAGCTTTCTATTTTTCTGACTTCAGCTCGCCTCCTATAATAAATACATTCTCTTTATGTCCGCCTGGTATCACAACTGATGGGTTTTTTTTTCCTGACGGATCTCAAGCCCACTGTGGCCTGAGTCTTATCCCTAATCCCTATGTGTGCAATGGAAGCTTTACTGTTGTTTGCTCCTTGCCAACATGAAACTGGTCGGATCTTGGCTACTATCAGTAGTCAGGCCACATTGGTCAGAGTCTAGCCAGGCCCCCTGGACACTTCCTGCTTCCTTTTGTCAGCTCATGGGAAAAGAGCACCAGAGACCAGGCATGATTGGTACTTGGGCACTCTTTATGCACCGCCAATGCAGAGAGCACAACTTCATTCGGCCTTTTGCTTCCCATAACACTGGGAAAGTAGTGGGAACTGTTTTGTAGTATATCTTGCAGGTTGTTGAATTATCTCAGTGTATTCACCCACCCTCCCCTTTGCTGGATTTCAGGAGCTTTCCAGTCACACAGCTTCACTAGAAGACCTCAATTTTTGGCTGGCACAATGTAACCTTGGCTTTTCATTCCCACCCACAGTGGTGTTGTAGGTGGGCTGTGATGCATTGTTGAAACACACAACAAAAGCCTTGTTCTGAGATCCCTCTCCCAGGTGCTTGTTTATTTCACAGCTATTGTCAGGGTTAGTGATCTGACTAAGCAGATGGGGAAACTGTGGTCCCCTCAGTAAAGACTACAGCGGTACATAACCGCCTGATGTGGTGCACTGCATGAATCAGCTGGGCATTTAAAAGGAGTCTACATTACTCGGTCCTAAACTAAGAGCAGCAGTAAGATACACTTGAGAGATTGCCAGTTGATTAAAGGGTATCTTGTTGTGCAGATAGTTCTGGTTTTAGGTTTGAGTGGTGTTGAAATAACCTCTTAGATTTCTGACACCAACCACACACCAAATGAATGGGTTTTTGTTTATGGTGCTCTTGTACATAAACTAATTGAATCCCAAGACTACATTGGTCTTCATTTCAATGTCTTCCTGCTAAACAAATAACTGCTGTCTGTTTTATGGCCCACATTTCCTTAAGCCACTTAAGTGTTTAAAGTGCAATGCAGCAGGTAACTCTTATTTGTTCAGGGAACTCATCTCGAACCTTCTCCACCCTCCTGCTTGCCCCCCACGCATTCAACCTCCTGCTGTGGTGTACAGATGAGATGAAAACAAACATGGACAAGGGAGTAAACATTTCTAAATGCTGACTTAATAAAAAATACTTCTAGTGAAAACACTGCAGAGACCTGAGGGCCAGTGGTTTTATGTGTCGGCCCATACAGCTGTAGCACACATGAAGCTTCACTGAGCCCTGCTCCACCTCTGAGTAGATGATCTCTTTCTCAAATCTTTGAACTCAGAGACCTGAAGCTGCTGTGCACTATTCACATCAGGCACACTGTCAGAGTCTAAGCAGAAGGAAATAAGTCATCTGGGAAAAGTGTGGACTCACCTAATAAGTTATTGATTTGGCTGGTGCTGATTTACTATTGGAAAGGAAACAAAATGAAGGCTGTGGATGTCCTAAGCAGTGATGATATGGACAGTGAACTTTGTCTGTTACTCGGAGGCCCAGTGGTTTATCACTGGGTAAAATAATAATAATAATGGCCTGAAGGAACAGATTGAAATCACAGAGGATAACCATACAGAAAGTTGCTTCTTCATTTTATGGAAGACATGGTTTACAGGGACAAAGGGGGGAGGATCAGTCCGATTGAGATAAAAGAGAAAAATGAAACTGTTGATCCGGGCTCCCACAGAATTGCCCCGAGCAACACACAGAGAGCACAGGTTCTTCATGCCAGCTCCCTGTAACGTGCTGTTTCTGTGATGGAGCTCAATTTCTCCTGAGGATTTCATCTTTTTAATTTGAAACTGTCTCTCTTCCCAGACTCATGATCAGTTTTCAAGTCAGAAGGCTTACTGCAACTGAAAAATATCCCCCAAGTGAAAGGTCTGTTTTCATCTGCATACAAAAACAGCTTTGTGCTTCTTCCATCTGTGTTCTGCTCGCCGCAGATTATCTTTATGGTATGAGAATTACATTTTGTACAAAGTTTAAATTCGGTTTTTTTCAAATAGAGGTACCACAGACCACCAAGTGGAGGCACCTGGGTGGTGGGTTGAATTAGAATTTGCTGCCAAAAAGAGCTTGCTGTTCTGAGTCAAATCAGACTGTGTTTCCGCCTCCACTGACCCCCTACTGCATGCTAACGCAATCTATGCAATCTTGAGCCATACCAAAAAAGCTCTGGGAAACAGGGAGTATTGTGTTCAACTGAGTGCCCCACAGTTGCCTTGAAATCATGTGATTAATAACAGTTTCAAAAATGTCTAAACTGCCTCCAGAATAAGCTCAGATCTACGGCTGAATCTGTTGCTTGAAACAGTTGGAACATTGGCACAAATGCGTGTTTACCATAGAATAGAAAGAATGACACCTCACGTGTTTCCTTATACCTCATACAATGATAAATCATTTCAAATACAGATTTCTTTCTTTTATACGTTTATTTTTAATTGGATTTCAGGAATAATAGATGATTTGGTTCAAATCTGAGTGGTCCACTGTTGCTTAATACTTACTTAGTACACGTGTGTGATGGGGAATGTGATGATAAACTTAATGTATGCTGATATTAAGTTGACCAAAAGCATTGCTAAAGTATGTTTATCATTCTCACTAAGAATGCAACTAGAAAGAACCCTTGATCGTCCCACAGAGGCGGAATTGAGATTCTGCATTTGACCCATCGTAGTGTTAGGAGCAGTTGGCTGCCATATGTACAGCACCCGGGGAGCAGTGTAGGGAACTGTGCCTTTCTCAGGGACACCTCGGTAGCATTTGGTCTTTCAGGGATTTGAACCGCGACCATCGCCCCACATCACGTGTGTTGTTTTGTTTGAGCTTTTGACCAAAGATAATTCATATATTTTTCTGGAAGGAAATATTTTAGACGTTCTCATAATTCCGAGGCGGAGCCATCAAACTTTTGGCTTTATTGTTTGGAAAAAAACAACTTAAACAATATTGGATTTCTAAATAGTTGCAAATCTCTCGGCTCGCTTCCTCACATTCTGTCTTACACTTTTATCATATCCCCCTCTGTTCCTTTTTTCTCCCTTCTCTCTGTCACCCCTCTCTTCCCTCCTATCCCTATTCCCATCTGTTTCTCTTGGGATTTTAATTCATAAGTAATTGAGTAGAATCTGACCTGTTGAGAGGTCATTGCTCATCTGAAGTGAAGTGAGATGTTTGCAGGCGGGTGAAGGCCACAGCCACACATGAGATAAACACAGGAGAGATAAGGAGCTTAACAGCCGACTCTCTGATCTGTCGCTTGTCACACAGTTCTCGTGGTTTGGCCGGCTCTCCGAGGAGGCCGCTTGACACATTGATGATTCGTTTAGTGAAGCCTCTCCATGACCCTGCTCCTCCAGACCCCCGTAGCTTGGACAAAAACATCCTGCAACACGAAAACCATACGACTATGTCACCAAACCCCTGTGGAGCCGCTGGGAATGGTCAACATCATTCGTCATCAGAGGGATGGGATTGATTTGGCTGGCTCTCCACAGAGGTTGTAGAGCCAGTATTGAGGTTTACCAACTCAGACTGGACTTTGATTTTGTTAACAACCTGTTTCCGTAGCAACTAATAGCCCCACAGACCTTGAGGGATAGCATGTGTGTGTTTGTTTGAAAAGTTGGCTCTTTATGGCTTGGACTCTGATATTGTGTAAATACTTAGGCAAACGATTTTCGGATGAGTGGTTGTGTTGTTTGATTTTATGCTTATTTAATTGATATAATATTTCACTTATTGATCATTTTGTTGGTCTTATAGACTCAAACATCTGAAAATCTGTCCATTGTAGGAGCAAGCTTTATAAATGACTCAAAAGATCTGTTGATTATCAGAGGAGTAGCAGCTTAATGAGATCGACTAATCATTTGACTTGTAGTCCTTTGAGAGCCAAAGGGGCTTTGTTTTTTTTGGCATTTCTTCTTTTCTTTGACAGACGACACTGTAGAAATGGGAGAGTGAGAGAGTTTTGGCATGCAGCAAAGGTCCAAAGGCTGAAATATAACCCATGACTTGACCATGACAGGTTATAATGCATCAAATGTCACTATCAAGGCATCCCAAGGGTGCTTTGACTAATTTCAAAAGCTCATTCTCCCATAGTAGAGCAAATAATTGGTGGTCTGCCTTATACAGTCTGTATGACCAGCGTCAAAAAAATCCAGCAAAGCTTTAAATAAAATGTAGTGTCGTTTCATAAAGGAACTTATAACTAGAAAATGTAGATATTTCTTGTTATAGAACGAAAGGTCACTTTGGAAATGTTTAACCAAACATCTCCTTGCTGGTTTCATGGTTGTATAGAGAATCCTTCTTGTATAATGGATGTTCAGAGGATTGATAAGCGGGAACAGACTGTGTGCTAGCATCCTGCAGTGTGGAGTGTGCTTGTTTCTGGTGATACACTGTGAAGCCAGTGAGAGCATCTTGTCAACCTGTGTCAATTCGTAGTGAGTGGGTGCGTGGTTATGAGTTTATTGATGTGTGCGGGGCAGTGGGCGAGTGTTTGCTTAATTAGTTGTTTTAATGATTTCTTTCTGGGTTTATTCGGACTTACTCTCTCTACTGTTGTCTATATTCCCTATATTTATGACAGTAAACTACTATTACACATACTCTATTGAAATATCTCAAGGTATTAGTTGTCTTATTTAACATGGGGAATAAATGTGTGTGTTTGGATTGCATTGCAAGAGCAGTGGCACAGAAATAACATTCTGGTTTGAAATATCAAAATGAACACAAGCCTTTCATTTTTATTTAAAGGTGCCATAGAGTGGACAACTGTATTTACCTTAGCATAGTTGAATAAGGAGAGTTCGGTACATTGCACTGATATACCGTGAACCTCAAACACCATTGTTTCCTCCTTTACGTGCAAATCATGAATATGCATATCAGAGCGGTAACACGGGCAAATTACAACAATCCCTGTGTGTTACGGCACACATGGTAGTCCAGCCCCAACATTTGCATACACCAGCTTTACACAAGCACCGACACGAAAGCTTTGCCTCATGAAATTCAGTGTCAAAAGAATGTAAAGAAGAATCTGAGAAAACATTCAATGAAGCCTTTGAACCTTAAGTGCTACAGACACATTACAGTGCGTAAATAAGAGGCATTGTGGTTCCTAACCAGCTCCATGTCCAGGTGTTTCCCCTGGCCCTTTCTCATAGGTCTTATTACCCACCGCTGACCCTGTAAGGGATTGTGTCTCCAATTTTCTCTGTTTGAGAGAGGGGACACCCAAGGATCAGTCCCTCTATTGATCCACCAGCCAGCCAATTTGTTGTCAGAAGCACTTGGCTTGTTCGTTATCTGTTTCACTGGAGAAAAAAATAAATAGACAGCCTTTCATTTCATTTGGATGCCCTTGCAAAGCGAAAGGGAAGGTGGAGAGGAACATCGAGGCATACAGAACGAGGGACTGAGAGCAGCTTGCCAATAAGAGCTTCTGAGTGGGATGCAGCATAAGTTGGTTTGAGGGAAATTTAACAACAGAGGACAAGAGGCCGAGGCAGTGTCTCTTCTGTGCGGTTTTGACCTTTCATAATCCTGAGTGTACTTGACGCCTGGCAGAGACAACATCCCTGCTGTCTGGTGTGTCCTTCAGCACAGGCCAGCTCCAGATGCCTGCTGTGCAGATTGGAACAATTTATTTGAAAATGGCGAAACTTTACGAAACCCTGACTCATTACTGATAAGACTGATCCTTCTGCCAGGTAAAGACAGCAAAAGAGTGACAGAAAGGATGGATGGATGGACGGCTCTGACATGTTGACTGGCATGTTGATTTATATAAAGTGAGGGAAGATAAATTATTTTAGAGGGTAAAGTTAAGCATTTGGATCCATAAATGTAAAGAAAGAGATTGAGAGCTGGCCTTAGGTTGAGTAACTCCGTAACTTTTCCTTTACCTTTTAACAAATAGGCAGATTTGGCTTTGATATTATTATTTTGGATTCACGTTACAGTCATGTGTATTTCTAGAATGTAAAGAAACTTTCAAAACATTATCTAGAAATAATTTGGAGCCCCCGTCCCCCTGCGGTAACCCTCTTTGTCACTGGGCATTGTGTATCTACCTGTAAAGATGACAAACAAAAAACAGAGGGTTGGTACAAATAGAGAGAAGAAAATGAATTCCAAACCAACCTGCATCCCACTCATGGGTTTGGTCCAGCCATAGCAGAAACCTCCTCATTATAATAATGATAGATAATAAAGGAGTTTAATGGAGAATCAGAATCAGGTTTTCTGATTGTAATTAAAGGAGTTTAATGGAGAACCTTTCTGACCTTGACTTGATGACCAAACTTGTTATCATGTGGCAAGATCCAATCAGATGTACAGCGTGTGAGATAATAGGGCTGTAGTGTTCTCGTGCAGTGTGTCGAAACTCTGACTAAACACTGAGTTAAACCGTAGCCAATGAGACAAAGTCGTAGTAAGCTTGACCTTTTACTTTCACTTCTTCATCAACAGACGGTGAAAACTGCAAATACAATAATACAAAAATATTGTGTCTATTTATGACAACCTTATGACTAACATCACGTTATGCATAGTTATAAATAACAACAGAAACTGTCCAATACTGAAATGAGGCATTCTGATTGACAATTGCATCACTTTTTAGCTTGTATACAACACATCAAACAGTTTTTCGAACTAAATCCATCATAATATAACATCTTCAACATGTCCTTTAACAATCAAACAACTCACGGCATTGCCACTCTGATGCCTCCAAGTGGATGCTGATTGATTATGTTCCGATGCACATGTCGGCCATTCTTTCTACCCAGCTAAGTTCAACAGGAAGATCGCCGGAAGAGACTGAACCGGAAGTGACTAAACCGGAAGTGACGTCGTCGCAAAAACTAAAACAACAAAATAATATTAATTTTTACATTAGCTAATTTAAACTGTAAAGTAATTATTTAAGAAATAAATGTAATAATATTAAATGCCTGGAGAGGCAACACACTCCCCGCCTGACCTATGTGAGGTCACTTAGAACTTGTACAGATCTTAAATATAGTCTGTCTATCAGTCTTTAGGAAGGAGCAGAACAATTTCTGCAGTCGGCCGGAGAAAGGTTTTGACCTTGCCTTGGTCAGTTGTTTTCACTTCGACCTTCCTTACATGTCCATCTTTCCCAGGGAAAGTGGCATTGACTCTGGCCATAGGCCAATAGTTGCGAGCGGCCTGCTTGTCCCTGAGCAGAACCAGATCTCCAACCTGAAGGTTTCTTCGGGGCACTGTCCACTTCTGTCTGTGCTGCAACGAAGGTAGGTATTCTCGACTCCAGCGGGTCCAGAACTGGTTTGCAAGGGCCTGGACTTGCCTCCATTGTTTTGTGTACAGGTCTTTGTCGGAAAAGTCTCCGGGGGGAGGTGGAACCCCCGACTTTTGTGTGAGGATCATGGATGGAGAAAGTATGAAGGGCTTCTCGGGATCCGTAGACACAGGTAAGAGTGGGCGTGCATTCATGATCTCTATGACCTCCGCCATTAGTGTGCATAGCACTTCATGGGTCAAGCAAGTGTTTTGCCGTTGAAACATTGAATCGAGGATTCTTCTGGCAACGCCGATCATACGCTCCCAGGAACCTCCCATATGAGAGGCGTGCGGAGGGTTGAATTCCCAGCTGCATCCTTGTTCGCTGAGGTATCTATGCACTGCCTTGTCCATCCCGAGCTCCTTGCTTGCTCCAACGAAATTGGTTCCGCAATCGGATCTGAGCTGTTTAGCCGGGCCTCTGAGTGCGAAGAAACGTCTGAGGGCATTTATGCAACTGGATGTGTTCATAGATTCGATTACCTCGATGTGAACAGCTCTGGAGCTCATACAACTGAACATAATGGCCCAACGCTTGCTCTCTGCCTGTCCTCCTCTGGTGCGTCTGGTTGTAACAGACCAGGGCCCAAATACGTCGAGGCCCACGTATGTGAAAGGAGGGCAGATTTCAAGTCGTTCTGAGGGCAGATCCGCCATTTTTTGTTCTTCCAGCTTTCCACGTAGCTTGCGGCAGGTTAGGCATTTGTGGATTACTGAGTTGATGAGCTTCTTGCCTCCCAAGAGCCACAGTCCTGCTGCCCTAATCGCTCCTTCCGTTAGATGACGGCCTTGGTGTCTCACCTGCTCATGGTGATGCCGTGTGAGCAGTAGGGAAATGTGACTTCCTTTGGGCAGAACTATCGGGTTCTTCTCTGCGGTAGCAAGATGAGAGTGCTGTAGTCGGCCTCCAACGCAGATAAGGTCATCCTCCAAGATTGGGTTGAGTGTCCTCAGAGGACTGCTCTTTGGTATGGGTTTGTTGGCATGGAGAGCTGACAGTTCTTTTGCCATGGCTGTTTTCTGGGTTGCTTTAAGGATAACTTTCCCAGCTTGTGCCATTTCGTCTGGAGTCCGAGGTAAGTTACATTTATGCCAGCCTTTGCACTTGCTGTCTTGGTTTGAACGTTTGTAGGATCTTGCCATGTGTACGAGGAATGCAACTCCTCTTACCAGTGAAGTAAAGGTGGAGAAGCGCTCGAAGCGTCCGGAGTTGAGTACCGATTCCTCCAGGTGGGTAGCAGAAGTTTGTACCTGAGGTCGGATTTCTGAGTCCTTTTCAGGGTCGATTAAACTGAACCTCTCAGCTGTCTGCGTTTTCTCTGCCGGTGGCTGACACAGGAAGGAAGGTCCAGTGAACCAAGAGGTCTGCGCCAGGCGGGATGCGGGTAAAGACCTTGATGCGTGGTCAGCAGGGTTGTCTTTGGTACATACGTAGTGCCATTGCTCAGGCTTTGAGGACTGCCGGATTCGTTGGACTCTGTTGTAGACATATGTGTAGAATAGGGCTGACCTCAAATAATCGATTAATCGTTGGTCGACCAAAAAAAATACTTGTCGACCAAATTCCATTGGTCGATTGGTCGCAGGGGAAAAAAGCCGCGTCTCGTCAAAGGGCTTCCGGGACTTTTAATTTGAAGGGCGTGACAAGAAAGACGTTAAACGGTTTTGATTTGTTTGACAAGGACAGCATCGACTTATTTGGCTATCATGTCTGGAAGGAGCTCTAAGATATGGGAGCATTTCGAAAAGGATAGAGATGACCCAAAGAGGGTTATATGCCAAATTTGCAGAAAAACATTTGCCTATCATTCGTCCACGACGAACATGATTTACCACCTCAAGAATGTAAGTAGCTTAGCCTACTAGCCTAGCTATCCTATGCGATGAAGTTAATGCAATTAGGCCTATTATAAATATATATAAATTATAAATAATACATTGAATTAATAAATAATGAATTAAGTACATTTAGTTTTGTCGCTAGTATTGGTAAGGCTAAATTATCCAGCTCACTGGTTAACTTATTATTTAAATCTCTACAGGCGCATCCACTTTATTGCAATCTAGCCCCCTCCACCTCCACGTCATCCTCATCATCCTCCTCATCCTCCTCATCATTAACGCAGCAGAAGCTCACAATGAAAGCCCCTCTGTCTGAAAAAAGGAAGAGAGACATAACTGACAAAATAGCTGACTTCATAGCGCTGGACATGCGACCTGTGAATATCGTCAGTGGTGAGGGATTTAAAGATCTAATTAATTGCCTCGAGCCCGGATACAGCCTGCCAAAACGTGAAACAGTGATGCACGCGATTACAAACAAATACAGCACAATAAAACAAACACTCCAGGGCAAGATCGATAACTGCAAAGCACTCAGCTTCACAACAGATGCATGGACATCTAACCAGATGGAAAGTTACATGACGGTCACAGCGCATTTTATTTCGGATAACTGGCAACTGCATTCATTCGTGCTGGAAACGAAAGAGTTGGGAGTGAGCCACACAGCTGTCAACATAGCAGAGCGACTCAGCGAAGTCATGGCAGACTTTAAAATCCCCGCGGAAAAAAGGGTCGCTCTTGTACATGACAATGCCGCGAACATGGTGCTGTGCGCCCATCAGTTAGCGCGTAACCCGTCCTGGGGTAACGTCCAAGGAGTTCGTTGCGCAGGGCACACTTTGCAGCTGTGCATCAATGCGGCTCTTAAAAAAGATCCCATTTGCCGTGTCATAGCAGCTGCCAGACGTCTTGTTGGACATTTTAAGAAAAGTGCCAAGGCTACAGCGGCTCTCACTGAAAAACAAACACAACAGAACGTGGTTGAACACAAACTCATCCAGGATGTCTCCACGAGATGGAACTCCACTCACTGCATGTTGGAGCGCCTTCTGGAACAGAGGTGGCCGGTCACCGCTGTACTTTCCGACCCCGTTAGCGTTACCACACACAGATCTGACCGCGATTTGGATCTCACCACGGTCCAATGGAGGATAACAGAAGACATAGTGTCGGTGTTGAAGCCGATGGTCACACTTACAGAGTTGCTTTCACAAGATCTTAATGCATCTCTCTCTGCCACGCTGCCCATGCTCATAAACATGAAAAGACGTCACCTGTTGCTGCGCGAGGATGACAGCGCGGCCGTGACAGCACTGAAGAAAACACTTGGTGAGGAAATTGACAAGAGGTGGGAGCTAAACAAGGAGCTGCAGTCCAGCATTTACATCAAAGCTGCTGTCTTGGACCCACGCTTTAAAAGCTTATCGTTTATGGAGGAAGAGAAACGCAACCAGGCATACACTACGGTGTTGGATTTAGCTGAGAGTCTATCTCCAGCAGAAGAGCCTGCCCAGACACAGCACGCCAGTGGGGACGACAACGAACCCGGGCCTGTACCACAGAAGAAAACAAAAAAGAATGAAAAGCAGGACGAAATATCCATGCTGATGGGTACAGATGAGGAGCTGCAGACAGAAGAACAGAACAATGAAATGAAATGGTACTTGGAGGATAAAACAAAAGTTGAGTCGGGACCGCTAGCATGGTGGCAAAAAAACGAGGAGCGTTACCCGAAGCTGGCCAGAGCAGCCATGCGTATTCACTCCATCCCATCCACGTCCACACCATCGGAGCGCATCTTCTCTAAGGCCGGCTTCATTGTTAGCAAGACGCGGAGTTCACTTCTCCCTGACAATGTGGACAAATTGGTCTTCCTTTCTCACAATTTGAGAAAACTCAGAGCCGAGGACAAATCACTGTGAGCTTCAGGTTTTTTATGCAAGTCTACCTCGTTGGTCTGTTAATCTGCACTGTCTGTTTCAAATTAGGCCTATTTATTAGTTTAGGGCTATTCATGTTTGCCTATTTTACAGCAATCATATTTTTTTTCGTTATGTACATTTCCAAAAGAAACGAAAATAATAATATGTTTTTTTTTTTAATTAGTTTAAGGCTGTATTATTATTTTTGGTTTTGTTGAATTGTTGCATCATCATTCAGTACGTGTGTGGCGCCTGTTTAAAATAAATAATCAGAATGTTCAAACTCCGTCTGTCTTTCTGCGAACGTCGGGTTTTTTTCTCACTCTCCGACTGAGAGAAGAACTTGTGTAGGCTATAGGCCTAGTGTTTAGATGAACCAGGAAACATTTTGTTAGTAGTCACACAAGGTTACTCCCGGCGTTAGTGGTAAATGTGAATAGATGCGGTAGCCGGGCATTAAAGGTAAAACTTCACAGATGTGTATCCCGGTCAAAATTGTAAAAAAAAAAAAAAAAAAAAAAAAAAAAAAATTGGGGGGGGGGGGGGGGGGGGGCGATTAGTCGATTAGTCGGAGTAAATGACGACCACTGGTCGACCAACAAAATCCTTGGTCGGGGACAGCCCTAGTGTAGAATCGTTTTGTTTCATTACAAATATAGCCAAGCACTACTCTGCTGTCTGTGTAAAACTTAATGGCATCTAACTTCAGGTCCAGCTCATCCTGGATAAGGTCTGCCATCTCTGCTGCCAAGACTGCGCCACACAGCTCAAGCCTGGGTATTGTCGGTTCTGACAGGGGTGCCAGCTTGGCCTTACCCATAACGAAACCTACTTCAGTCTTCCCATCTTCCTGCACCACCTTCAAGTAGGCCACAGCCCCGATGGCTTTGATTGACGCGTCCGAGAACACACACAATTCCCTGTGAACAGCTTTCGTGAGGGAGGTTGTCGTATATGTGCGCTGAACGTGAAGCTGTTTCAGGTCTTGGAGGGAATCTCTCCAATCTTCCCATCTGCTTGATTTGTCTTCCGGGAGGGGTGTATCCCAGTCAGATAGTTCAGAGGTAAGCTCTCTAAGGAGGGCTCTTCCCTGGATCGTGACAGGTGCCAGTAGACCCAGGGGATCAAAAATACTGTTGACTGTGGATAGGACTCCACGTCGAGTGAATGGTTTATCCACGGTTGATGCAGAGTAGGTGAACGTGTCAGACGTGATCTCCCACAGTAGACCTAAGCTCCGTTGTGTGGGTGCAGTTTCTCCACTTAAATCCAGGTCTTTGACGACTGGAGCACAATCTTCCAGTGGAAAAGCCTCTGTGACTTCTGGACTGTTTGATACGAACTTGTGCAAGTGCAGGTTTGATTCTGCGAGAGAGGCCTGTGTTCGCTGGAGGAGGTCGATGGCTTTGGCTTCAGATGGTAGGGATATTAGGCCATCATCCACGTAGAAGTGTCTTTCTACAAACGCGACAGTATCGGCTCCATGCTCTCGTGAGCCCTCTCTTATGGCTCTTCGTAGCCCATAAGTTGCAACAGCAGGAGATGGTGAGTTGCCAAAGACGTGGACCTTCATCCGGTACTCAACAACTTCCTTGTTCACATCACTGTCCTTATACCACAAAAACCGGAGGAAGTTGCGATGGTTTTCGTGCACTAAGAAACAATGAAACATCTGTTGGATGTCTGCAAGAATTGCAACCCTCTCTTTCCGGAAGCGTAAAAGCACTCCAAGGAGGGAGTTGTTGAGATCGGGTCCAGTGAGGAGCACGTCATTGAGGGAGACGCCGGAGTACTGGGCACTGGAATCAAAGACAACCCTGATCTGATTGGGTTTCTGTGGGTGATAAACCCCAAACGTTGGGAGATACCAGCACTCCTCCCCTTCTGTCAGCGATGGTGCTTCCTCTGCATGTCCATTTGCAAATATCTTCTTCATGAATGTCACGTACTGTTCTTCCATTTCTGGTTTTCTTTTCAAGGTTCGTTGCAAGGATGCGAACCGATTGACTGCCTGCCCTTTGTTATTTGGTAAAGGCTGGCGTAGTTCTCTGAAGGGCAGTGGGGCGACCCAACTGTTAGCTTCGTCTCTGTAGACGTTTGTGTCCATTATCTTCATGAAGATGGTGTCTTCCACTGATGGAGCAGGTTTGTTGTCGTTCTCAGTACGGTTGAACACTGTCTGTCCTAGCATACTCTCTGGTGCTGTACCAGACCTGTTAAGGCTACGGGGCGTCTCCTTGACATGCATGAAGCTTGTACAGGGTTGAAAGATTGAGTGGCGACCGCTGTCTAGCACGTTTGTCTTGAACGTGTTGACTGTTGGTTTATGTACATTACCCAAGCACACTTCTCCTATCACTACCCAACCTAAATCCAGACGTTGGGCAAAGGGGGCATTATGCGGTCCGTTGACCTGCTGCCTTACCTTGTGTGCCCTAAGGACATCTCTTCCGAGCAGCAGTAGTATTTCTGCCTCTGGGTCCAGTTCAGGGATGTGCTCGGCAATGTGATGGAGATGAGGCTGATGAAGAACAGCGTTCGGTGTTGGAATCTCAGACCGATTATTCGGGATCTCATGACACTCAATGAGTGGTGGGAGAGAAATGAGCACTGTGCCATCCAGTGACTCGATTTCGAATCCTTCTGCCCTCTTGCCGGATGTTTCTATGATGCCGGAGCAAGTTCTGAGATGGTACGGGAATGGTTTGCTCTTCACACTGAACAGCTTGAAGAACTCTGGTCTTGCTAATGAGCGATTGCTCTGGTCATCCAGGATCACATAGGCTTTGATGGCCATGTCCTTTGAACCCTTGGGGTAAAGCTTTGCGAGACACATCTTTGAGCATGAGCGGCTCCACTGGCCTGGACTGCAAACTTCTGTGCAGCTTGCTCCAACGACAGCAATGTCGGGATCGTCTTCTCCCTCCCCGCCGTACTCTCGTGACGGTGAAGGAGCCTTGACGGTTTGAGGAGGTGGGCCAGGGTGCATGGCTGTATCATGACTGGTGCTGTTGCATTCAAAGCACTTCACAGAGAACCTGCAGTCTTTGGCAAGGTGAGAGATGGAGGCA